>NW_020837979.1:19561685-20086336 GCF_003676395.1 Aethalodelphis obliquidens
GTTTCCTGGGCGAGTCGAAACTCCTAGGAGACCGCGAAGGTCTAACACAGACACTTTTTTCCTAGGACTTGTCTCTCTTGCTTTACTGCCTGGCTGAAAGTCAAGGCCATTACTTTACAACTGATCCTTAATATAGTTTTTTTCAGTATTCTTTCTTGCCTGCTAAAGTCACCTTCTCCTTTAAGCCATCACTCTGCACAGTAAAAGGAAATCCTCTACATTCACTCAACAACGAAGGTAATTTTCTGCGAGGCAGTGAATATGAAAGATATGGTCCCCATACAAAGTTGTATTTGCATTATTTTATATTGCTCTAGCTTATAAATGGGCAAAACCAAAATACCATGGTAATCATAATGGTTATATCTCAAAAATGTTGCATCTTAGATTTAGTTGGCAAAGACAGCAATTGGCAATCTGTTGAAAATGCTATCTTTTGTATAAATGAAATGCCAAAAATAAAAGACCTTCAAGTTATTTTAATATAACAACTTGAAGGGAAAAATTATCAAATGCACAAGATCTTTAATAAAAAACTGATGCAAACAATACATTACTTAATAATGAAGAGATCACTGAAGAAATCAAAGAGGAAATCAAAAAATACCTAGAAACAAATGACAATGGAGACACAACGACCCAAAACCTGTGGGATGCAGCAAAAGCAGTTCTAAGGGGGAAGTTTATAGCAATACAAGCCCACCTTAAGAAGCAGGAAACATCTCGAATAAACAACCTAACCTTGCACCTCAAGCAATTAGAGAAAGAAGAACAAAAAAACCCCAAAGCTAGCAGAAGGAAAGAAATCATAAAAATCAGATCAGAAATAAATGAAAAAGAAATGAAGGAAACAATAGCAAAGATCAATAAAACTAAAAGCTGGTTCTTTGAGAAGATAAACAAAATAGATAAACCACTAGCCAGACTCATCAAGAAAAAAAGGGAGAAGACTCAAATCAACAGAATTAGAAATGAAAAAGGAGAGGTAACAACTGACAATGCAGAGATAAAAGAGATCATGAGAGATTACTACAAGCAACTCTATGCCAATAAAATGGACAATCTGGAAGAAATGGACAAATTCTTAGAAATGCACAACCTGCCAAGACTGAATCAGGAAGAAATAGAAAATATGAACAGACCAATCACAAGCACTGAAATTGAAACTGTGATTAAAAATCTTCCAACAAAGAAAAGCCCAGGACCAGATGGCTTCACAGGCGAATTCTATCAAACTTTTAGAGAAGAGCTAACACCTATCCTTCTCAAACTCTTCCAAAATATAGCAGAGGGAGGAACACTCCCAAACTCCTTCTACGAGGCCACCATCACCTTGATACCAAAACCAGACAAGGATGTCACAAAGAAAGAAAACTACAGGCCAATATCACTGATGAACATAGATGCAAAAATCCTCAACAAAATGCTAGCAAACAGAATCCAACAGCACATTAAAAGGATCATACACCATGATCAAGTGGGGTTTATTCCAGGAATGCAAGGATTCTTCAATATACGCAAATCTATCAATGTGATAAACCATATTAACAAATTGAAGGAGAAAAACCATATGATCATCTCAATAGATGCAGAGAAAGCTTTTGACAAAATTCAACACCCATTTATGATAAAAACCCTGCAGAAAGTAGGCATAGAGGGAACTTTCCTCAACATAATAAAGGCCATATATGACAAACCCACAGCCAACATCATCCTCAATGGTGAAAAAACTGAAAGCATTTCCACTAAGATCAGGAACAAGACAAGGTTGCCCACTCTCACCACTATTATTCAACATTGTTTTGGAAGTTTTAGCCACAGCAATCAGAGAAGAAAAGGAAATAAAAGGAATCCAAATCGGAAAAGAAGAAGTAAAGCTGTCACTGTTTGCAGATGACATGATCCTATACATAGAGAACCCTAAAGATGCTACCAGAAAACTACTAGAGCTAATCAATGAATTTGGTAAAGTGGCAGGATACAAAATTAATGCACAGAAAACTCTGGCATTCCTATATACTAATGATGAAAAATCTGAAAGTGAAATCAAGAAAACACTCCCATTTACCATTGCAACAAAAAGACTAAAATATCTAGGAATAAACCTACCTAAGGAGACAAAAGACCTGTATGCAGAAAATTATAAGACACTGATGAAAGAAATTAAAGATGATACAAATAGATGGAGAGATATACCATGTTCTTGGATTGGAAGAATCAACATTGTGAAAATGACTCTACTTCCCAAAGCAATCTATAGATTCAATGCAATCCCTATCAAACTACCACTGGCATTTTTCACAGAACTAGAACAAAAAATTTCACAATTTGTGTGGAAACACAAAAGACCCCGAATAGCCAAAGCAATCTTGAGAAGGAAAGAAGGAACTGGAGGAATCAGGCTCCCTGACTTCAGACTATACTACAAAGCTACAGTTATCAAGACGGTATGGTACTGGCAAGAAAACAGAAAGATAGATCAATGGAACAGGATAGAAAGCCCAGAGATAAACCCATGCACATATGGACACCTTATCTTTGATAAAGGTGGCAGTAATGTACAATGGAGAAAGGACAGCCTCTTCAATAAGTGGTGCTGGGAAAACTGGACAGGTACATGTAAAAGTATGAGATTAGATCACTCCGTAACACCATACACAAAAATAAGCTCAAAATGGATTAAAGACCTAAATGTAAGGCCAGAAACTATCAAACTCTTAGAGGAAAACATAGGCAGAACACTCTATGACATAAATCACAGCAAGATCCTTTCTGACCCACCTCCTAGAGTAATGGAAATAAAAACAAAAATAAACAAATGGGACCTAATGAAACTTCAAAGCTTTTGCACAGCAAAGGAAACCATAAACAAGACCAAAAGACAACCCTCAGAATGGGAGAAAATATTTGCAAATGAAGCAACCGACAAAGGATTAATCTCCAAAATTTACAAGCAGCTCATGCAGCTCAATAACAAGAAAACAAACAACCCAATCCAAAACTGGGCAGAAGACCTAAATAGACATTTCTCCAAAGAAGATATACAGACTGCCAACAAACACATGAAAGAATGCTCAACATCATTAATCATTAGAGAAATGCAAATCAAAACTACAATGAGATATCATCTCACACCAGTCAGAATGGCCATCATCAAAAAATCTAGAAACAATAAATGCTGGAGAGGGTGTGGAGAAAAGGGAACACTCTTGCACTGCTGGTGGGAATGTGAATTGGTTCAGCCACTATGGAGAACAGTATGGAGGTTCCTTAAAAAACTACAAATAGAACTACCATATGACCCAGCAATCCCACTACTGGGCATATACCCTGAGAAAACCAAAATTCAAAAAGAGTCATGTACCAAAATGTTCATTGCAGCTCTATTTACAATAGCCCGGAGATGGAAACAACCTAAGTGCCCGTCATCGGATGAATGGATAAAGAAGATGTGGCACATATATACAATGGAATATTACTCAGCCATAAAAAGAAACGAAATTGAGCTATTTGTAATGAGGTGGATAGACCTAGAGTCTGTCATACAGAGTGAAGTAAGTCAGAAAGAAAAAGACAAATACCGTATGCTAACACATATATATGGAATTTAAGAAAAAAAATTGTCATGAAGAACCTAGGGGTAAAGCAGGAATAAAGACGCAGACCTCCTAGAGAACGGACTTGAGGTTATGGGGAGGGGGAAGGGTGAGCTGTGACAGGGCGAGAGAGAGTCATGGGCATATACACACTAACAAACGTAGTAAGGTAGATAGCTAGTGGGAAGCAGCCGCATGGCACAGGGATATTGGCTCAGTGCTTTGTGACAGCCTGGAGGGGTGGGATAGGGAGGGTGGGAGGGAGGGAGACGCAACAGGGAAGACATATGGGAACATATGTTTATGTATGACTGATTCACTTTGTTATAAAGCAGAAACTAACACACCATTGTAAAGCAATTATACCCCAATAAAGATGTTAAAAAAAAAAAAAAAACTGATGCAGGTGGTTATTATATTCCCATAGCCTACTTTTAACTTAATATTTAAGTTATTGTAATATAATTTAATATATAGAACATACTATAACTAAAAAGCAATTACTTAGGAAGAGATAAAGAAATAAAAGGATGCCCAAAAGGCATCTTTTTTAAGATTCAAGAACATAATATGTTTTCCATAGACCACATAGAAGTTGTAAAAATGTGACTTGGTTTTCAGAAAATACAACAGTAGACCAATACCAATCAGTTTTTATTCAACTCTGATTTTAGATACCTTGCATAGGATTGTTCGTGTTTACCATGCAATGCATCCGTCATAACTGCATGACAGTGTGGTCATGATTGTCACTCATTACAGACCCTTTTTTTCCTTTTCTAAAATTTATTTAATTTTATTTTATTCCATTTTTATTGAGATATAATTGACATGCGGTACTATGTAAGTTTAAGATGCATAATGATTTGACTTACATACATCATGAAATGATTACCACAGTAACCTTAGTGAACATCCATCATCTCATATATATACAAAATTCAAGAAACAGAAAAAAACTTTTTCCTTGTCATGAGAACTCTTAGGATTTACTCTCATAACAACTTTCATACATAACATACAGCAGTGCTAATTATATTTATCATGCTGTACTTTACATCCCTAGTACTTATTTATCTTATAATTGGAAGTTTGTACCTTTTGACCACCTTCATCCAACCCCCTCCCATCCCCCACCTCTGGTAACCACAAGTCTGATCTCTTTTTCTATAACTGTTTTTGAAGACATTTTTCCAAAGAACACATGCAGATGGCCACAGGCACAATCTCACTCAAAAGATGCTCAACATCACTAATCATCAGGGAACTACAAATCAAAACCACGATGAGATATCACCTCACACCTGTCAGAATGGCTATTATCAAAAAGACAACAAATAACAAGAGTTAGGGAAGATATGTAGGAAAGAGAACCCTCCTGTGCTGCTGGTGACAATGTAAATTGGTACAACCAGTATAGAAAAGGGTGTGAAGATACCTTTTTTCCCTTATTCCTTTACTTCTCAGAAGTATTGTTTCTCTTGTTAAAATATAAGACTCAAAAAATCATACAATTATGTCCAAGGGTATAGAACAATATTCCTTTCAGGGGTTATCCACAGAGTTGCTTCTCTAGCAGAAGTAGCTATGTGATTGCTGGTTGTAAAGCCTATTTTTAACTCTAGCTGTCTCTTCAGGTACATGGTAAAGCATTCCACCTGGCACACAACTTGGTCCTCATCCATGTGCCAGTTCACTGCTCCTTGTATGAAAGGTCTGTCAGTTTGTATTTTGGGATCAAAGAAACAGCTCCCCACACTCCTACACCTGCTAATCTCCTGCATGACTCCTTGTTGGTTTTCTGCCTGCAATCTAATTATGCTTTGCCCAACTTTCAGTTGTGTTCAACAAAACATTCTGATTATTTGCCTTTTTCAACAATTAAAATCTAATTTTTGTATGGATAATTTTGTTTTGACTAAATATTTTAAAGCTACCAGAGCAGCCTGAACTTCAGACATTCTTCTATCCTCAAAAAATACATAATTTCCTTGAGAAATGTCACGTGGCTTTATGCCATAAGCCTGGATGTCTTTAATAAAGTGAACAGTGTCTCTGAATCCAATTTAAGGGCTCCTCATTGTCTTCCTGAGTCTGGATGTGATCTGATTATCTCCTTTCATTGAATTATGCCACTCTTTAAGCCCAGTGGAAAGCCTGTCCCAATAAGCCTCTATTCTCTTTCCTTGATGATTGTGTTTAAAGATGATCATACTTGTGAAATCAGAAAGGAGCCTGTACACAGAGCCCTCATTGAAAGGCAATGGAAGCAGCTGACATTTGTCGAATCAATCTCTCATAAAAGCGCACACACACACACATTTTCCTGTTCCTTGGTGTTATGACTTGTGACAGCAAGGGTCACCCTGAGTTCTACTCCTTGCTCGGTCCCTGAAGACACCTGGATATTAAGATGATGATGGCCCTAGATGGTCCAGGAGGTTTTGAGTACTTAGTTTGGTTGAGGCCAAACCTTCCATTGTCTTGAACCCCTATAACTGCCCCTAGTCTGATTACCAGGACTGTGGAACTGTGGGGGATGTAAGGCATAAGGAACGACAAGTACTTACCCTCTCGTCACATTGTCTCTGACAAAGTCCAGACATTGGTCTCTAATCCAATCCATCCTTCCTCTATTTGCATCCAGATAATTTTATCTGGACATTATCAAATTTTCCTCTGGGCACTAATATCCCATAGTTTTCAATGCTTTATTTATCCAAATAGTACTTATGAAAGAAAAAAATACACCATGTAAGTGGTCACCTATAGAATCTTAATGTCTCAAGTAATTACCATGTTATTTTTCCTTTTTACTTTGTAGTGGGCAATACTAATATTCAGAGTAATATACAGATTGGCATTTCTAACATCTAATTATTGTATTTTCTACCATATATGTCACTTTTTTATATGTGTCTAGAATATATTTCATAATAACAATCTTTTTTTTTATATTTTGGGAAAGTGAGTTCCATCCAGAGACAAAAACAAAACAGTGAAAAAGAGGGGGAACAGCATTTATAGTTCTTCCATCTCAGCATAATGTCATAATATCACATAATATACAGCATCATTATATTGCTAATAATATACTGATATTTACAGCATTACATTGTGATAAAGCAATCATTCATTTATCCAAGGTAATGAGAAATGGATATTTGCATCTTCTTCTAAATGCTGGAGACACTTAGGGTATGGTCCAAGCGTGTTCATTTCTCTCTCTACATTCTTTTCCTAGATCAACCTAGCCATCCCCCTATGACTCTAAATATCATCTATATGATATCTCCTAAGTTTCTGACTCCAACCCTTACCTTGTCTATAATTTCAAATTCTTATTTCCAATTATGTTTTTATAGCACTATTTTTGTGTCATAGAGTCTTAATCTTGATCCCAAACTGAATTCTCCTTTCCATACTCTCCCCTACTGCTCAAATTTAATCTATACCTTGTCTTCCACCTTTTAGTAATGGCACAACCATCTCCCTCAGCTACTCAAGCCAGATAACTGGGAGAAATATTTTTCTTTCCCCTTTCCACTTCCATATTCCACAGATACCAGACTTCCCTTAATCGTCACTACCCACATTTTGACCCATTCTACCTCTCACCTAGACGATTAGAAAAAAATCCCAACTGGTGCTTCACCATTTCACTTCCAATCCATTTTTCAACATGGCAAGCAGAATAGTCTTCTAGAATTTTAAAGCATCATCACTTTAACGTCCTGTAATGCCTTCCATTGAACGTAGACTGAACCCTTGCCTTGCTGAATGCATGATTCAGCTCCTGTTGCCCCCTTCCACCTCGCTTTGTTTCTCTCTATCTTGTTCTCTGTCTCTAACTTCAGCTACAATAGCCCTATTTCATTTATTAGAGCTCAGCAAGTGCCTTCCTCCTTAAGAATCATACTGCTCAGGTTTTTTTCTGCCTGAAAAGCAACTCTGTCCCTCTTCTTATCATAATCAGCTCTCTTTCAATCTTGAAATATCATATGAAAACACACCTCAGACTTGCTGTCCTTGGCCATCCTCTCTGAAGTAGTTCCCTCCTCTTATCCACAACCATAGTAACATTCATTTCATTTACTTTAGGTATCACCTTATTTTTGTTTACTTGTTTCAAATCTGTCTCTGCTCACTGGATTCATGTTCTTGGAGGGTAGAAGCTGTTTCTGTAGTTTCATCACTATCACCTGTTGCCTGCAAACTGGTTAGCATATAGTAAGCATTTAATAAAAACTTAATAAAAATGTTATATATAGTAATGAGTATGATGTTTATAATAATATCAGTATAACAGCTCTTACTAAGATATAGACACTGTTCTAAGCATTTTCTGTGTATTAACTCATTTAAAGAGATAAGTACTATTATCATCCCTCTCTGAAGCACAGAGAGGTTAAGTACTGGCTAAGTAGCAGAGCGGGGATTCAAATCTCTGTCTTCTGTCCCCACCAACCAAGCTCATAACTATCCTGCTAGGCCACCTGTTAAAATGTGAGGTTGAACAAAGATCAAGGAATCCAAGGGTAGTAAAATATATTTAATAAAATATATAAAAACAAAACACAGAGATTACCAAAGGCCAATGAATTTAAAGCCAAAATACATTTAATAAAAAAAAAACTGTACCAAAACAAGGTGAACTTTATTGATGATTTAGAAGGTGTACGTGGGTCATGAAGCATCTCAGCATATCATAATGATTATTGGGCATCTACAGTAGCTGAAGAATGTAGAACATAAGTCCAATCTCACCTGACCACGTACAATATCTTTTATTTTAAAAATATCTTGTTTGGGCTTCCCTGGTGGCGCAGTGGTTGAGAGTCCACCTGCCGATGCAGGGGACATGGGTTCGTACCCTGGTCCGGGAAGATCCCACATGCCGCAGAGCGGCTGGGCCCGTGAGCCATGGCCGCTGAGCCTGCGTGTCCGGAGCCTGTGCTCCGCAACGGGAGAGGCCACAACAGTGAGAGGCCCGTGTACCGCAAAAAAATAAAGAAATAAAATAAAATATCTTGTTTAAGATCATTCAGATTGATTTTTACTTTATATAAGTTCAAAAGGCAATGCCAGCTGTTTGACCAAACTAGGCTAAATTTTGAGAAAAGAGGGGCATTATTAATGCTGAGTAGTTTGCAGACTCACAAACATTGGGACAGCGGGCCTGTTCCTTGAAAGGCAATCTGGAAATATACCACATGGTTTGTAATGTTCTCAAACTGATGTCTCATCCTCAGATTCATTGTGATGCTCTCGAAAATTACCATACAACCCCAAAGCAGCCCATGGATACATTCATTGATTGGCTCATGTAGCTACTAAAAGTTATTTCCAACCAGAGTGACCCATGCTTGAGGCATGATAACTGCAAAATAAATTGGAAAATAGAAGAAAGGAGGATGCTATTTGTCCTCTGGGTAATTCAGAGAAATCATATTTGGCAACAGCAAGTTGTGAAAACAACATTTATCAGCATCAAAACCAGATTCCAGGGGCAATCTGACATAGAGACCATTATTTGGACTCTCAGATGTTCAAAAGTTGAAGTACAGTAGATTGCTTGAAAAGATAAAGACTGGGCTCTGCCTGTTTTCATTTCTCCCTACGTGCTTTTCAAGATCTTACCTCATTTCCTTTCCCTCTTTTACCTGTGGATTCTGGCTTCTTTCCAAAATAGGCACAACTCCCCTGATTTAGTATTATTTTGGCTTCTTACAAAATCTTTATATTTAATCCTCAGGTGTAAACAAACTTCTTCAATCTCTCTAACTAAGACTAAATATAAAACCAGGTCTTAGGGTTGTTAACCAACCAGAGCAATTGGTGGCATTTGGGAGGTGGGGAAGGGGATTTAAAAATAATAAGCAACTTTATTTTCCATGTGATTTTCTATAACTTATAATATCATACACAACAATATCTCAATATCATTATAACAAGGAAACATGATTAATTTGTGGTTAAATGACAAAATTCTTTAGGGTTACAACTGAACAGGAGTTTGACCACATAATCTATGAACTTTTTAGTCTTCTATCCCTGTTTCTCTGATTGTAAGAGATATACCATCCATATACTCCATGAGATGGGTTGGTTCTGTCTTTTAAATAGTTCATACTCATAAGATTTAAAATGTAAAGCCTTTTTATTATTCACAGACTTAATAGATATTTATTGATTGCCTATTATTCTTCTTCATAGAGCCATGGCTCAGGCCCTGACTACTGAAACGTTTCAATGAGTATAAGCCACCCTGCTCTGATGCTGTAATGGGAGGACCTGACTGGGGTCAGGTCATCAAGTAAGTCACCTCTGAGGAAATGATATTTTACTGACATCTAAAACATGAGGAGGAGAAAACCGGAACAGGCATAAAGACCAGCATGTGACAGGAGAGAGCCTTTCAAGGTCAAGGGATTGAAGGTGTATCGGACTGCAATCATCTGAGCAGGGATGGTGGTGGGCAGAGTGGAGAGGGAGGGTATGAAATGTGTCCTAAGGAACTGGGAGGAGACAGATCACACATGGCTTTACAGGCGACACTCAGGAGTTCTGTCTTTATCCTAAAAGTACAGAGAGCCCCCTGACATGTTTTAAACCGGGAGCCCAGGTAACAAGGAATGTGCCCTGGAAAGGGCCCTCTACAGAGTACAGAAGAGACTACAGGGGCCCAAGTGGAGGTGGGCAGCCCTGTGAGGAGCCATTGCAGTGACCAGAGAGCAAACGATGATTTGGACCAGGAGGTACAGGGGTGGAAAAGCAAAATGAGTTGAGGGATGTTAGGAGGCAAAGTGAACCAGACTTGGGAGCAAACTGGATATCAGGGTAGAGGGAGAGGAAGGTGTGGAGAATGACTCCTGTGTTATTATGTTCTTCATATCATTTAACATGAATTCCACTTCATTAACAGACAAAGGTGGTTAACACAGTGCTATACTATGAGATGTTTATACTAAATATAAATGTTTATATTTGTTTATTGGGATGAAGTACTTCCTTAGGCTTAAATTCATTTCCCCTAAATAAAGAAGAGTTTTCAATTAATAAAAAATTGTCCACTAAGCTAAATTAGCAGCAAAAAAATATAGTGAGTTTGTTGTAATAATTTTGGGAGAAACAAAAAGCACTGAATTTCTACTACATGTAGGGAATTGATTAATATAATATTAGTTTTCTAAACATGAATTAAAAAAATATTAATCACTGATCATGATGAAGAAACACTGGACTCAAATATCAACACCCAAGTAATTGACAACAGAATTTTCATTAGTGTAATCGTAACTTTCAGAAATAAAGCTACCAAAGGATAGGCAGATAATTTGTCTTGAAGTGTAATATCTGAGCAGTTATACTAGCAAAGGCATCACATTCTTTTATGCAGAATAAATTATAACTTAAATGATTATGGAAAAGGGTAAAAGAAAGCATTCTATTTCAAGATTTTAGTAAACCAGTGTTATAATTTTCTTAAGTTTTATCAATAGTTTGTAAAATACATATAAGACTGTAATACAGCTCTAGATTTCAACATCTAGTAGACATCAATTCAAGTTACACTCCAAACACCCAAACCAGGCTCTTGTTCTACAATCTCTGTAGGGGACAAACCCATTGATTTCCTATCTGTCCATCATATACGTTACTTATTTCAAAAACTAAATTCATAATTTTTTTTCAGTAAGATTACATATATTATGTTCTTCCTCAATATTTGATACGCAGTACAGAATGTATCTTATACTTTGTTTTATTCTTTAATTTTTATATATCTCCTGTTCAACTAGTTTTATGCACTCAAAATAATGTTGTTTTTCCCTGATCATTTGATAAATTGTTCAGCATCTAAAAACACTTAAAGCATAATAGGTGAATGAATAAATGAATTTTCTTTATCTTACAGGAGAGTTAATAGTTCACACCAACTTGTATTTGTTTGTTTTGCTTTTCTTCTTAACATGACAAGCTAAAGAAAAGTTTGGGGTATCCTTAAAATGTTTAGCTTTCAGTTTTCATGTCATTTCTATGAGATTTATTTTGCTCATGTTATATTAGTATTATGAAAACCCTATGAAGACATAAATATATTAATTGAAATGGAACCAACCATCCTAGGAAATACATGAAAGGCAATGATACCATTAACAGTTTTCTACAAAATTTCCATTTGGAAAAATCCATTCTCATGTAATAGTTCAGTTGATACTGGAAAAATAAATAAATATTGAATGGGAGAACAGAGTTTTCTGTGTTTAAACTGAAGCTGTGCACCTAAGCAGCAATATTTCCCAGCACAAGTCATATCATTTTGAAGAACTTGGGAGGTACTGAAGTTAAAAGAGGAGTGAATATAAATTTTTCAGATGTTTCACAACAAATATGTTGTGAAAGTTTCCTTTCTCCTCCTTCCCTTTATAATAAAACTATGTGAATGATGGCTATAATTTGTTGAGTGTGTATATATATATATATATATATATATATATATATATACAGAAAATTTACAATGAACACATCACTTTGACTCCAGGAACGCCAGGACTAAAATATTCCCTGTTTTCAACTATTATGAGTAAATTGAAAGACATTCCAAAGATAAGGATTTCAGCCAAGTGGGAAACCTGCAGCTTCCATCTGTCATGTATGGGTGCAGTGCTTGCTACTGTCATAGTGTTTCCTAGTAATTGAACTTCCACTTTCGAAAATAAACCTTGTTTGTGTGTTACATGAGAATCAGGATGAAAATTCCTGATGTGCTAAGAAAAGGAAAAATGTGCACAATAATATATGAATCAAATTTCCCAGAGAGTTCATAGAAGATGGGCATTACATACATAAGAATATAATAAAACAATCATGGTCTAACAACATCAGCCTTTATTGTTGTAAACAATAAATGACCCTTGAAAAATTTTGTGCATTTTAATCACCTTCCAACTGAATTCCATTTTAGTTTTGGGAACATTTTATCTTCCATTTGAAGTTCTTAAAATATCAATGGAAGCTGTCATTTTTTCTGATGTTCTTAACCCACATGTATTGATAGATACTCAAGTCCTTAAGAGACTCACAACATAGAATTCCAGAAATTCATTCACTCAAGTGTTGGTCATTCCTTAGCACTGTGCTAAGAACATACAGAAATGCAAATGGTCTCTATATGCTAGGAGTTATGAGATTGGAGGAGACAGAGAAGTAAACAATTCAGTAAATAATTACAAGAGACTTGTATGTATTGGCATAACATTAGTATACACAGTAAGTCATGGAACACAGAGTAGGGAGTTCCATGCAGTTTTCAAGATGGAGAACAAATAGTAAACAGAGCCAAAACAATACTTGTTTTTTTTTTGTTTTGTTTTGTTTGTAATTAGTGCTTTATTTATTGAGTTTGCTTGAAATACAATGATTATCTATCTATCTTTATCTATAACTGCATTTCAAATCCTCGAGGATATGATACAAAATTTGCAGGAAAACAGTTAACAAAGCCTAAAAAACAAACAAACAAAAAACCTTTTATATAACTTGCCTAAAGGAGAAGTTGGGCAATAAACGTATTAAAATTTCAAGATTCTAGGGTGTAGGGGTCCTCAGTCTTACCTAAAATGTCGTCATTAAGAGTCTTTTAGGAAAAACTCACAATATCCATTTAAGAAAAACATCAAATATGCTAATTTTTATATTTACACTCTATCTTAAATAATACTAAATTATGAAAAATGAATAATATAAAAGTGAGCAAAAAAGTAAACTTCTTAACAAAATCTGTTGTCCTCTGCTTTGGTTATATAATGGCAGGCATTATTTTTAAGGTAAAGAGCACTGAGAAAAATAAGTACTTAAGGGCAGTTAAGAGATATGTAAATAACCCAGGATCTAATGAGTCTTACTGAAAAGAGCAAATTAAAAATTGAAGCCAAATATGCAAGAAGGTAAACGTGATATTAGCAAACAGCATAAAGTTCTTCATCACATATCTTCAAAAGTTCCCTTTTTGCGACAGGAGGGTGATTTACATTGGTGGCGTAACATGATTTTGAGTGAATGGCCCTCCAGCTGTATGCCTTTATCTCCTTTCTTTAAATCCTGTAACAATCTGCTGTCAGGATCACTCTGTCCTTTATTCAAGTTACCTGTTCCTCTCCTGTCTCTTTCGCATCCTCAGACCTCAATCAAATTAAATGCATGTTGAAGGCAAAGCTCACGTCCTCATTTTGGTTTTGCATTTGGTGATTCACACAGACCTCATAAAAGATCTCACAAGAGAAGGTGACTGTGAGTTGGGTGCTGAAATACTAAGAGAGGTCACCGGTCGCCAAGAGGAAAACCCATCACAGACAGAGCACAGGGAAAGGGTGAGACACAGGACATGGTTCAGTGTGGTTACGGTATTGCCGGAGAAAGGGTGTGCAGCAGAGAACACCTTAGGAGACAAGACTGAAAATGTAGACGAGAGCCTGATCACAGCTTTCTTATCCTAAGGGCAATGCAGAACCACTGGCAGGTTTTAGGCAGGAGATTAACATTTGGTCACTGACTTAACTTCAAAAAGGGCAGAAAAGGGCGAGAGAAATAGATGACTACGTTCTCTAGTCCGGATGATCAAGAAAATGAATCTATTTCATCCATGAAATGAGATGAAGAGATGAGCTGATTTGGTTCAAAAACAAAAAAATCAATGATTTGGGGATTTACTTAATGGCTGAATTGGGAGGTACAGACAGGGAGAGCCAACAGTGTTGATTTAAACCTGTGACGGTTTGAGATTTCTTTCACCTGCTAGGTGTGTCACGGTAAGGAAGCTGTTTTAACTCCCTCGTTTCCTCATTTATAAAATGGGGGATAATAATAAACTTGTTGTGAGAATTAAATAATACATGAAAAGTGCTTAGACAAGTGCCAAGACAAGTGCCATAAAAGCCAAAAACATTAACACTTAGAGCAGCAGCAGTGTGTGGATCTGCCTGTGGGCAGGAAGACACACTCGTTTCGTTTCCAGGGGACTCTTTTCCTTGCCTGGCCTCTGCGTTGATCTCTTTTTCCTTGGCCTTCTTGAAACGGGACACAAGCTCCTGCTCTTCCTGTTTCTCTCCATTCTCTCTGCCCTGGTCTCTTCCTATTCCCATTCTCCAAATGTTGTTGAGTCCTCTGTTATACTTTTGGAGGTTGGGCTTTAGGCAATTTTTGAATCCTTACAATGGTCTGAAATTGTTATGGGTTAAGCTGTGTACTGCAAAAAAAAAAGTATGTCGAAGTCCATACCACCTCAGCATGTGATATTATCAAAAACAGAGTTATTGCAGATGTAATTAGTTAAGAGAAGGTCACATCAGAGTAGGGTGGGCCCTTAATCAGTATGACTGGTATCTTTAGAAGAAAGGGACAGAGACACACAGAGAGCAAAACACATGTGACAACTGAGGCAGAGACTGCAGTAACACAGCTGCAAGTCAAAGGATGCCCAGGCCTGACGGCCACTACAATAAAGAGGCCAGGAAGGAGCTTCCCTTACAGATTTCAGAGGGACCATGGCCCTGCCAACACCTTGATTTTGGACTGCTAGACTCAGAACCATGAGACAATATATCCCTGTTGTTTTACGCCACCCAGTTTGTGTCACTTTGTTACAGAAGCCCTAAGAAATTAACATATAAATATTTATAATATGTGCTTTTTTTCTAAAAAGAGAGTTTTGAGCTTTCATCAGATTCTCAAAAGGACTTGAAACCCAGGAAACCTTCAGCAACAACTGTTCTTTGCACTCTCCTCTGATGACCCCATTTACTCCTGTGACTTTAACTGAACCTGGATATCTTTGTTTCCCAGATATGTACAATAATCCAGACTTCTCTGGAGTGCTAGAAACTTATGTCCACTTGAAATCTCTGCTCACATATTCCCTACTGAGTGGAGGATATACTGAATTATGGTTACCTTCCTCATTTCATTAAATGATGCTACAATTCACTTAGCTATTTAACCCCAATACTGAGAAGGCTTCAAGGATCCATAACCCCACCCATCATTAAGAGTTGTTAGCCTGACCTCCAAAATAAATCATGAATGTGTCTACTTCTCGTCCCCCTTTGCTCCCACCACCCTAGGACTGCCACTCTCATATCTTTCATGGAGTGATGCAATTGCCTCCCCAGCTGGCTTCCTAGCTTCCTCTTTTCTCTTCCTCTTATTCATTGTTTCAGTGAAGTGCCAGGACAGAGATTAACATGAAGTTAAGCACTGAGTGTTCCTCTGTTGGGTAAAGGAGTGAAAAAGGATTTTGGAGAAAGAGGAGTTGGGTTGTGAAACGTAGGGTGACCAACTCATCCTATTTTGCCCAGGACAAAAGACTGAATGTTTTCCCCCTAACATCAGGGACCAGGCAAGGATGACATCAGTTGTCTCTCCTATTCACCATCATAATAAAAATTCTAGACAGTGCAATAAGGCAAGAAAAAGAAAGGAAAATAATATAGAATGAAAAGTCATAAATAAAACTATCTCTATTCAAATAAAACATAGTTGTCTGCTAGAACTAATAAATGAGTTTAGTAGGTCACAGGATATAAGGTCAATTCACACACACACACACACACACACACACACACACACATATACAACTATACAATAGCAATGAACAATTGGAAATTGAAATTTTTTTTAAAGTACCATTTAAAACAGCACAAAAAATACTTAGGTATAAATATAGAGAAATACATACAAGATCTGTATGTTGAAAACTGAAGAGAAATTTTAAAAGATCTAAGGAAATTGAGAAAAATACTGTTTTCATACATTGGAAATCTCAATAACATTAAGATGTCAGTTCTCCCCAAATCTATCCATAGGTTCAACACAATCCCAATCTGAATTCCAGCAAAAATACTTTTTAATTAAAAAAGATGATTCAAAAAGTGATAGAGAAAACAAAGGAACTTAAATATCCAAAACAAATTTGAAAAAAAAATAAGGTTGGAAAATTCACACTATCTGATTTCAAGATTTATTACAAAGATACAATAATCAATATAGTGTGGTATCAATAAGTATAGACACATACCTCACATATACGGTTAACTGAGTTTTGTCAAAGATGCAAAAGCAATTCAATGGTAAAAGGATAGTCTTTTAAAGAAATGATGCTAGCACAAATGGGCATGCATATATTAAAAAAATAAATAAATAACTTTGATCCCTACCTCACCCATATACAAAAATTAGCTCAAAGTGAATTAAAAACCCAAATGTAAAGCCGGAAACTATAAAACTTCTAGAAAAAACATAGGATAAAATTGATGTGACCTTAAGTTAAGCAAAAATTTCTTAAATATAAAACCAAAAGCATAATCCATAATAGAATGAAAATGGACAAATTGTACTTTATAAAAATAAAAATGTCTCTGCTTTGAAAGATACTGTAAAGAAAATGAAAAGATAAGCCAGAAATAGGTGACATCGTCCAGTTGCAGAGGCTTTGGGATCCACCTCATCTTTCAGGCCAAAAGCATGCACTCCCTAAGCAGTTTCACCAATGACTGGGGCCTGATCATTTCTGTTCAATGAATAATTCCTCTAAAGTGGCAGGAATTCCCCACTGGCTATGCCAAGTTGTTTTCAAAGCTGCAACACAGTCTGAGGCTCCTAATACCCATCCTTCTTTCCTTGTACTCCTACTCCTGTTCCCTCTCCCTTTATCTTTTATACATGCAATCTTTAATAATTTTTTTGGCATTTCTAATTCCAGAGGACCCAAACTGGCACAGTAAGTAAAGCCTCAGTCATTTAGAGCACTGTAATCCATGGCAAGAATCTGCAGACTTACCCCCTCAAGAGAAAGTGTTCTGAAGTACTTTAAATCATACCCATCAGCATTTCAATTACATACAGTACATTTCACAAGTTAAGTGCTATGTAAAAAGTAATTTTTTTTAAAGCAGATTTGATATCATAGACCATGGTGAATCCTTAAAGGAAGATAATAGGAGCAATCAGCTACTTTAAAAATCTGGAAAATGCTGCTATTTTGCAAGTTTGGGTTATCCACTTATAATTTCATAATATAAAGGTAAGAAGTTTCATAAATGCAAAAGAACAGGAAAGCCAGTTATCATACTAGAAAAGTACAATTTTCTGCTAACATTCTTAGCTTTCCTCTTCCAGAACAATATCTTGGTATTTACAATTCACATAATAGCATTGTATTTTTTAAAAGCAAGAGGGGCAGCTGTAACTTCAATAAAAGATTTTAAATACGTCTGCACTTTTCTTCCTTAAATGTGTAATGTAACTGCTGTTCATTCAACGCAAGCACTTTAATTCATTTTTAGAAAAGAAACTTTAACAACTTTCGAGGAACTAATATATTGTTTGAACACTGAATGAAATAAAATAAATGCAGCAAGTTTGGGAGAATTAACATTGCATTAAGTCAAGTGAAATTTGACAAAGCATGTTTTCAGTCACTAGGAACAATTTAAATTGCTTCTAAGCAGAAAAAATGCTTAAAATTAAGATGAGAAAATTGTTTTCAATATGCAATCATTTAATAGCAATTATGACAAAAGGCTGGCTTAGCAACAATTGAAAGAAACCACAAGCTTAGTTTTAACCTTCCACAAATATCTTTTTAGAAGAGGGGTGGTAAGAACATTAAAGAATAAAAACCATGTATCTGCAGAAAAGAGAAACATGAAGAAATGTAGGAGGAAAAGAATTCCAAGTCTATAAAAATGGATGAGCAAAGCAATAAATATTTGTGTAAAAATGTGTTCTTTGGTGATCCAAGTGAGAGCAAGTTTCATTAGAATGATGGCAAAGGCAGATGTGCTGGAGGGATGTGGAGTGAGGGTGATTGTGTGGAGAGGGTTAAATGTATGAGACTCTCAGAGGCCCCTTGGAAGTGAAGAGAAGAGACTGAGTTGGAAAGGAGCTGGGTAGGACTCAGAGCAGGAGTTTTGTTTTAGGACCATGAATGCTTAAGTATGTCAGTTGCTAGAGGCAAGGATACACATGAGAAGGTTACATGACAGCTAGCATGGTTCAGTCCTTAATGTGTACCCGTTAACGTGGTGCACATGAGGCATGACAAATGAAAATGTGGTCTAATCTATCCCAGAGATACTGTAACTTTCAAGCAAGAGGAAGGGGTGGGACGTAGAGAAGAGTCAGCACCGTGAGGCAGCTAGTTTTCCAGCTAAAGGCTCAGCCTTGGGGAGGAGGCTAGGGGAGTCGCAGGGCTCCTGAGATAGAGAGGACGTGGGGTTAGAGGGTGTGGGTGTGGGGCCCTGTTTTCTCAGGATGGGAGGGAATTCAAAGTATCTGTGGACAGTGAGGGGACAGGAAGCACGTAGGGCGGGGGCTAGAGGGGTTCCTTTCACCTTTCTCCCCCCCATTCCTCCCAGTTACTACTCCAAACTATCACCTCCGTCCTCATCCCCTCACTTTTAGCAGATATCTTCCTCATCTAGTTTATTAATAACATCATAGTAATCACTTCTTCCCTTACTTAGATGTTTGCACAAGGCTTCTAAAACTTGTACCACTTCCATGCTCTCCAAAACAACCTCTTACATTGCTTCCAAAGTCACCTATCTGAAATGCAAGTTGTATTCCTTCACTCCCTTGATAACTTTAAGAAGTTGACACTATTTTAAAAATTTAATTTCCAACAGGCACATAGCCCTTGTCAGTGGCCTTAATCACCACTTGGTGCTCATAAAGAATCAGAGTTAACTAGTGCAACACATCATCTGAGTCTAAGTGTACTAGTAGTGAGTAATATAGGGGAACAAAATTTGCCACCCCAAGTAATTTGTATTACTTTCCCTTTAACTGCCTAAAAGAATTTAGATAAAGGATGTGGGCCTGGAATAGAGCTGTCACCTGAGATATCTGCAAAGAATATCTCAGACGGGGCGGGGGGTGGGGTGGGGGGGGGGGGGGGGGGGGGGGGGGTTTGGTGGCGGCGGTTACTCAGCAAGGCCTAGAGATCAGAATCCCCTCCGTGTCCCATTGTCTCTTCCTGGCCCAGTAAACATTTGTTTACCAAATATTTGCTTTTTCATCTCCATGTGAATTGCCTTCCTCTCCTTTAAAGTCCCAAACCAGGACTCTCAACATCCTCTTTTGTCTTTAGCTGAAGAAGGTATCTATGGTGAGGGTTTCAGCCATTTTGGGGAGTTACTCAGGTTTCCTCAGTCTCTCCCATGCATACATGTTATTGAACTTTTGTTTACTTTTTCCTGTTAATCTGTCTCATGTCAATGTAATTCTTAGACCAGCCAGAAGAACTTAGAAGGGTAGAGGAAATTTTCTTTCTCTCCAACAGTAATGTATATAACTAACAGAAGATTTTGAGAGGAGCAGGAAAAAGAATTTACGTTGACACTACATGGAAAACATAAGGAAAAGACAGACCCAAATGATAATTTTTAACACACTGTTCTCTGAAAGTCGTGGGCTAATCACCACCTTATCACCCCTGAATACTCTTTATTGTTGGAAAAATGCAGCACTCTTCAAAACAGATGTTATAGCCAAAATTAATATTCTGACAAAGAAGCTCACTAAGTTGCTATTTTATTCAAGCATGCTACTTGGTGGGGGAGGAGATCTCATTCTCAGGCTTATCAATCATCCAACAGAAAAGGCCACTTCCTAGTTATAATTTATCCTTCCATCTTTAAAAAGTAATAATAATTAACAGAAGTCTCAATTAAATAGAGTCGGTAGACCAGAGGGTAAGCTCCCACACCCAGTGATAACAGCAGACCCCAACAGGAAGAAGAAAGACTCCCCTTCTTTCCCAGCAAGGACACAGCTAATAAAAAAACATGGATTCTTTGTTTACTACAGCCCTCCCAACTTCCTTTTCCCCTCTATAAAGCAGTTCTCCTTCCCTTGTCATGGGGAGGTTACATGTGGCTCTTCATGGTTGCAGACCCTGAGCTGTAATTCTCTGCTCACCCATTTTAAATCCAGCTTTGCTTGAGAAATGTGTGGTACTCTATTTGCTTTAGGGCGCTATTTTGGTGGCCTGTATGGAGACCAGAGAAGACCCCCAATGGCTCCAGGCTATTAAGTAAACAGGTACAATACCCACAGTGGAGCCCACTGGGCTCACTGCTTTTCTCACCTGGGTTTTGAGCTTTCTCCTGGATCTGAGCTCATGCTCTCTTTGTGTTTAAAGCTCTCCAGGCTTTAATCAGGATCTAATTTAAGGTTCTGTGCCTTATGGTTCAGGCTTCATTCTGTATGGGAATACTCATTTGGCACTGTGGTCTGATTTTTAGATCAGACTGTTTCAGCCAAGACTGGCTGAGAAGCTGTCAGCTCATTTCTTCAGAAACAGGGGCTGCTTCACTGAAACTGTGTCAGTTCAGCCTTTGGTCCATTCCTTTGAAATAGGGGCTGCTCTCTGGAAACTGGCTGAAGAGTCTTTGTCTGGAGCCTCCAGGACAAAGCCTGTTTCCTTAGAACTGGCTGATATTAGCTTGCAGGCTGTTTGAGTTGCAAGCTTTTTGAATTGAGTTGTTTAAGCTGCAAGCTATTTGAGCTATTGGAAATTTATTCTTCACTCTAGTGAAAAACCTCTGAGAAATAGGATCCCAGCTATTTAAATACTGCTGAGCATCCCTTGTACCCTTCCACAGGGACTCCATGATTTTATGTTTAAAAACCATGTTCCTCCCTCATGTGCATTTCTAACTAAATGGACCAACCTGACAAAGGGCAATTTAGAATATCAATGACCATTATGGGGAAATTTTGAAATTCCCACATTTAACTTTCTTAAAACTGAATTGGACTACAATAGCTCAAAATTTTTCATAACTGAATAATATGCCTACTTTGGCTTTCTGAGGTTTCCAAACATTATCAGGAGCCAAGAATTGCCTCCCTGCAAAATCAGATTTGAAGACTAACTGCAGTAAACTAATGATTAAAGAAAGATGAAAGGGCTCCCGAAGCCTCAGGCTCTTATTCCTTGGCTTCTTTCTCTCAGACTTCTTCTCTGGCACCATTTTTTTCACTCTTCCTCTACTCCTCCTGGCCATATTTTGCCTCCAGCACCATCTTCCTCCTTCCCCTCTATACCAGCTAAACCTCCTATGTACCCATAAAAATACTCTCACTGAACTTCCCTTTTTCTCTGAAACTTGTCCCACTTCCTTTTCCTCTGAACTTGTCAAAATGTGTCCCTTTAAAAGTAAGCCTTCTGAGAATCCAGAAACTAAACCCTCAATTTTTTATATTCCCTGAACTAAAGCTGAACTTTAAGTCACAGACAAAAATTTCCCAAAGTAACCAAAGATCCTCACAGATTTGCTGAGGAATTTAATACAGTTATTCAAACTCATCAACCTGGTTTATATCAGCTAGTTCATCTGCTTGTCAGTGAAGGCCAAGCCCAACCTGGAATGAAAACTGCTAATTGGGAAAATTCTGAAAGGTCTCTAGAATTACAATTGGGAGATCAGCCCTCTAACTTATTATATGATCAGGCTCAGGCAATTGCTAGGCAACTTCATCAGCAATTCCTAAGGCTTTTCCAAAGCCTGTTGATGGGACAAAATGCAGGCTTGCACACAAAAATCCGGTAAATCTGTTCATGACTATTACAACTGACTTCATATTAGTTTTAAGGAAAATTCTGATCTTCCTTGAGATGATGATTCCGGCTGAGGAGTTTTTAACTCTTTTTATTAATCAGTTGAACTGGGACTTCTCCCTTCAGACCAGGATGGAATGGGAAACTACATTCACTCTGGATTTAGTTAATCTGGCAAACCAGCTCTTTCACACTCTAGAAGAGTCACCTCCAAGGAAGACCACCGAACTTCTTTATCTTCAACTCCAGCAGATGAAGGCTCCTTAACAAAACCAAAATCCTCCTAGTTTCTGCTATTATTGCAAAGAGCCATGAAATTGAAAAAGAGATTGTCACAAAGATAAGCACTTCAGGCACGTTCATCCCTCTAACCAGTCTTTCCAACATCCTTCCAGTCCTCAATGATGGGGCTCTGAGGAACTACAGGAGCTATTCCCAATCCTCCCTTGAAATCATCCTGGAGAAACATTTCTTCAGTTTGGGGATGACTGTCTTCCAGTCCTAACTGACAATGTAGCCACTTCTCAGGCTCTGCCTGAGAGTACTAAAACAATTCAAATAGTGGAGATCTCTAATGAACCTCAAGAGATTCCTGTCTCTGAACTTATTCCCTTTTGTTTAGGCTTTTTGAGATATATAACCTTTTCTCCTTAGTTCCTCCACCCTATCCATTTATTAGGCCAAAACTTCTTTTAAAAGTATCATGCCAGAATTTCTTTGTCTCAAAAGGGAGAAACAATTCTAGAATTTGACAGTAGTCATCAAAGTAAGCAAAGAGGTGAAAAAATGATCCCTTGACATCGTTTATTTGTTCCGTATCTGACTGTACTAGAGCAAACTCAGGAAACACTGATCATCTATTCCTATTGAATTCACTAGCACCTTCCTTATGGGCAAAATCTCTAACTGATATTGGCAAAATTCACAGCACACCTCCCATCTAGATTCAGGTAGATCCCTCAAAACCTCTTCTCAGAATTAATGAATAGCCTATAAGTAAAGAAGCCCTTCAAGACATAAAGCCCATAATAGAAGACTGAGCTCAAGACCTCATTATCCCTTGTACTATCCCTTGTATTATCCCTATTTTACTGGTGAGCAAACCTAAGAGCTGAGGGTGGAGCTTTGTTGAGGACCTCCAAGCAATAAACAGCCTTGTTAACCCTGAATACCCTGTTGCTCATAACTCTCCTACTTTACTAACATCCATTCCCATCAGAAGTAAATTCTTTATGGCAATTGATTTATGCAGTGCATTCCTTAGTGTTCCAACTGATGAAGCTAGCCAACGCCTTTTTGCCTTTACTTGGGAAGAAAAACAATTCAGGGTTTACTGAGAGTTCTTATTTCTTATAACTCCTGAAGACTGATCTGGATGATATAAAGTTCCCTAGAGGGTCTATTTTGTGGCAATAGACCACAAATAGATGATTTGCTTCTTTGCTCTCTTTCCCAAGCCTCCTCACAGGAAGACAGCATTCACTCGATAAAGCTTTTAGCCGTAAAGGGACGTAAGGTTCCAAACCCAGGTTCATTATTTACATTATCTGATATCAGAACAAAGGCTATACCTAGATCCAGATAGACTTCGTGGTTTCCCAAAACCCAAAACTAAAGCACCAACTGAGAGTTTTTCTTGGGCTAGTTGGTTATTGCCAAAACTAGATTTCAACTTTCCCTCTTATGGCCAAACCTCTCATTTTTATTGTTTTATTAAACAATTAACAACCTTAATGGAACCAGACAACTTAGTTGTCAAGGCCTTAAAGGAGAGTTTGATGAACCCACCTGCCCTTGGGAATCCCAATTATCAGATTCTCTTTTTTTCCATTTTGTATATGAAAAAGAAGGGAATGCCCTTGAAGTACTCACCCAAAAACACAGGGACAACTATCAACCCATAAGATATTATAGGTAGCAACTGGATGCTGTCTCAAGAGGATACATCGTTGCCATAGAACCATTACAGCCACTGCCCTTTTGATTAATGCCACTGAGAAAATTCTCATGGTATCCCTTTTAATCATTTTTGTACCACATGCAGTTGAAGTTCTCATGAATTCTCACCTCAGTCAACTTTTCTCAGTCAGCTATCTCACCTCCCAAGAAGTCCTATTGTTAACTGCTCCTCACGTAACTCTTCCACTGTAATAACCTTAAGCCTGCTGCTCTTCTCCCCTCCAGCCCTGACAAACTCTCTCACTACTGCTTAACACTGAAGGATCACCTCTTGTCTCCTCATCATGATCCACAGGAAATTCCTCTGGGTAGTGCTGACTTTTCATGCTTCACTGATGGTTCTTATTTAAAAGGTGACAATGGCAAGTATTATTCTGGGTATGCTACTGCAACTCCTTTTGATGTTGTTAAGGCAGCATCTTGATCTATGGCTATTCAGCCCAACAGGCTGAATTATATACTCTTACATGGGCTTGCACCTTAGCAAGGACCAAATTGCCAATATTTATACTGATAGTAGATTTTCTTTCAGAGTGGTTCATGATTTTGGAATGTTGTGGAAGCAACATGGCTTCCTTATTTCCATCAGAAATAAAATTAAGAATGATCCTTATGTTCAGGAATTACCTGCCACTTTAAGATTCTGCAGCATTCTAAACTTGGCTCTCTGGAAGCTAAGGGAAATCACCTTCATGATATTTCCACAAGGAATGCTGCCCTTAGAGGGATCAACAGCAGTCAAAACTCAAAAGGGATATTCACCCAAATGATAACTTAAAAACTGTCTAGAGAAGCCCAACAATTGGTCTCTGTAAAGGAAAAACAAGATTGTAAGAGAAGCTCTGATTAAGAACCAAATAAGAACCCAGTCCAACTGGAAACTTTAAATTCCCACTGCTCACCACTGTACATGCATTAAACCATTGGTCTACTGATAAAATGATATCATTCATGAATCAATATTGGTGGGGAAACATTAACAAGGCTGCAAATGTGCTTACTTCACTTGTGCCATTTGTCCAAGGTATTACCCAGGGAAGCCTGTTTGTAGTGCTCCCAGCATTTTCAACTGCCTAATGGACCAGGTATGACAAATGGATTTCATACAACTTTCTCCATCACATGTCTATAATTATTTTTTATTCATGGTCTGTATGTTTTCACACTGGACTGAAACCTTCCCTGCAGGCAGGTTACTGCTTTTCCATGGCTAAAGTCCTTTTGGAAAATATTTTATCCCTACCTAGGGAACTCCTCTTGAGCTTCACAGTGATCAAGGAACATATTTTACTGGCCAGATACTTTAAGAAGTCTGTGCTGTTTGGCTGGTTTCACAACACTTTCACTGTGCTTACCACCCTCAATACTCTGGTTTAGTTAAACACACTAATGGCATTATGAGGATTCAATCGGCACAATTTGTAAAGGCCCTCCAAACAACTTGGCCAAAAGCATTCTCACTGATCCTTTTATTTATTATTATTTTTTAATGACAAAGACGCTCTAAATTAATACTTTGAAAAAAATTTCTGTTTTTAGTTCAACACAGTATATACATTTGAAAATAGTAGTAAATATATGTGACAGATATTATATATTCAGTCCAAAGATAATGCCTTTTTGCCTGTTTGGTATTCCAAATCCATTTTAATAGTACTTTGAAAGACTCCTTCTGGGCCTGGTGACTGCCAGGTCAGAAGTCATGGTGCTAGGCTGACTCAATCTCAAAGATTTCTGTGGAACATGATAGATCCTCTGTAAAAACAAAAAATAAAACAAAATAAAGGAAAAGACACTTCCATGGTGAACTAAGTTTGGGAAATAATGCACATTAACCTTCGTCTTGGAATTCACAAAGCAAAATAAGCTATTGAAATTTCCGAAAAGTTCTGAAATAATAACGGCTATTTACTTTTGTTTATCCTAGACTCTAGGTCTTAGAGATTTCAAATCTTATTTGACTACAAAATCTTTTCTTCCCACCACACCTGTTAGCATTCCTAAAACTAATTCTCTGAGGAATATACTCTATGAAATGCTGTCAGCCAAAAGAGAAGAAAGACTCTGCCTGTTTATCCCTTTATTTCCACTGGGGAGTACAAGGCCAGGCACACAGTAATTTTAAAAAGAATTAATTCATTACTTAAAAAAGAAATATCTTACATATACAGAAAAGTATAGAGAATGTTATGACAGATAGCTATAGACTCACTCCCATGTTTAATAAGTATTAACACTGTACAGTATTTGTTTCAAATCCTTTCTTTTTTAAACAAGCAAGTTATTACAGATACCATCCAAGTCTTATCTCTAACTCCATATTCATCTCCAAAGTAACCACTATCCTGAAGTTGGTCTATATTCAACTCAATCCATGCATGCACGTTTTAGACTTTTACTATACACCTATGCATTAGAAGTAATATAAAATATGTTTTGTATGTTTAAAAAATGTACCTGGACTCTTATAACGGATCTATATAATAAGATGATCAAGCCATTAAAAGTCAGTCAAAAGACTGGATTTTTAAACAAAGAAGATATAGGGATGGTAAATAAGTACATAAAAAGATGCACAACATCATTAGTCAGTATGGAAACAAATAATAACAACAGTACATACCACTATACACCTAACTAGAATGGCAAAGACTAAAAAGGCTGAGTATGCCATGTGTCAGCAAAGATGAAGAGCAACTGAAACTCTCATACATTGCTGATGAAAATTGTATAGTCATCTTGGAAAACTGTTTGGCATAAAGTTAATAGGTGTTTACCCAAGAGAAATGAAAACTTGTGTCAACAAAAGAACCTGTCTATGAATGTTTACTTTATTCATAATGGCCCCAAATTGGATACAACCCAAATGCTCATTAACTGGTGAATAAACAAATATTCAATGGAATATTCCTCAGTGATAAAAAGAGATTAATTACTGAGACCTGAAACAATACAAATGGATCTCAAAGGCAACACTAAGGCAAAGAAATAGATACAAAAGCCTACATACTATATGATTCCATTTATATAACATTCTGGAAAAAAAAATAGAAATAATCAGATTAGTGGTTGCCAGGGGTTGGAGTTGGGTGAGGGGATTCACTATGCAGAGGCATGAGGAAAACTTTTTGAGTGAAGGAAATATTCTATATTTTGATTTTGATGATGCCATTGGTCTTTTTAAATCTCAGATCCAGCCCTTTTGGAACTCATAAACTCTCACCTTTTGAGATAGTCACAGGCTTCCCAACATACTTGGCTCTTGCTTCTTTTGATCCACAACTGATAAAAGGAAAAATACACCAATATTGCAAAGGCCTAATTGTTTCTGTTAAAAAATAGTCATGTTTTGGTACAGCAATCTTTTCACAGTGTACTTTCATAAGACAAAAAGACCTTAAACATCACAGGTTGCAACCTGGAGTTTCTATTAGAAAAGACACCTCCAAGGGCTTCCCTGTTAGCACCGTGGTTGAGAGTCCACCTGCCGATGCAGGGGACACAGGATCGTGCCCCGGTCCGGGAAGATCCCACATGCCACGGAGCGGCTGGGCCCGTGAGCCATGGCCGCTGAGCCTGCGCGTCCAGAGCCTGTGCTCCGCAGCGGGAGAGGCCACAACAGTGAGAGGCCCGCGTACCGCAAAAAAAAAAAAAAAAAAAGACACCTCCAGAAGAACTCTCTTCAACCTCAGTGGAGAGGCCCATATCAAATACTGCTAGCCAACCTTTGTGCTGTCAAACTCCGAGCAATAGACTCTTGGATTCATGTGATGTACCTAAAAAAGCACTGAGCCCCACCTGGACCAGCAAAACATTTGGTAACTTGAAAGTAAAGATTTCCCGGAATTAAAGCAGATGCCATCTGATAAGACAGTTTTCCCAAGATAAATGAACAAGGTATGTTGGAAATTTAGTGCCAAACCTTTGCTGATGACATAACACTTCAAATGATCTCCAGTGTCTATGATCTTGTTAACATATGGACTTCAGATTAAAAGTACCTGAGAGTTCTGCATCCTACCCCTCGTTGTTACTTGCATGTGACCTCAGTAGGTTCCCAATCTGTGAGCTTTCCCTCCAACGTGAGACACTACACACAGTAAAGGTCCTTCCTGACACTGAGGGACAAAAAGCCACTGAAACTAGAAAACCTGACTCTTGATCAGTGATGCTTTCAAAGATCCTTAACAAAAGGGGGAGGTATAAAAAAATTAATAAACAGAAATCTCAACTTTAAAAATTTGGGAGACCAGAGGATTGAGCTCTCATATTCTGTGATGACAACTGTGCCCAACAGGAAGAAAAAGAGACTCCTCTTCTTTCCTGGCAAGGATTTAGCCAATGAAAAGCCATGGATGCTTTGTTTACTACAGCCCTCCCAACTTTTTTTTCCCTCTATAAAAGTGTTCTCCTACCATTGCCATGCAGAACTTGCACATGGCTTGCCTGGCTGCAGACCCCAATTTGCAATTCTCTTCTGATCCTGAATAAATCCATTTTCACTGGAGAAATATCTGGCAGTCTATTTGTTTCAGGTCAACAAGCTTCTACTAAGCTACACCATAAACTGTACTTTATGCTCAATTAATAGTGTACTTCTCATGAAACTTTATATTACCCAGCATCTTTGGTCATGTTAATCACACCCCACTCCTTCCCCAATTGATCATCTCATTCTTACTCTTCAAAACTCTTCACAGGGGCCAACTCCCCTTAAATTGCTTCCCTGACACTTCTGCTGCTTAGAATTGAGACTTCTGAGGCATTTTTGGTATTTTTTTAAATAAGTCTTAAAAAGCATCCTTTCCCCACTATCCAAAATGTGCTACAACTTACATTTTAATTTTTTAGGATTTTCAAAGAAGATATTTCTCAAACTCTAATCCAGTGTCTTAATTTTTTATAGATAATGATGTCTTTTTAATATCCACCTTAACTTATTCTTTTTTTTTCTCATTTTATTCTTTAAGTACGCAGAAAAATAGTTGGTTGCAATCCTTCTTAGAATAATCCACTCCATGTTTTATTACATGGATTAAAGTCAAACTATAAATTCCAATGAATTTGCCTCCAGCGCTTAACCTCAAGATTTGCTTTGTCCCTGAATCATCAGAAAGAAGTTGGTCACTGATGCAGAGACAATTAAGCACTCCAAATAAGAACTATATGTTTTATTTTATTATATCGCTATATAATTGCTTTATTTTTATTTTGCTCAAAAAATAACCATGGTATAAAACATAATAAATCGTGACTGTGTAACTGTCATTCTGGTCAGAACAAAACAAAATCAGCTGGTGTTTTTCTTCATCTGGTAGATTTTTCTCCTAGTAGTTCAGTACATGTTAAAAAATAAACATACATTTCTAGGATTAAAAAATTGGCAGTTTATGAATATAGTTTATGTAAAGACTGATTAGCCATGAAATGATAAAAAGAAGAAATATATTGAAAAAATTAGGTATGTAAAAGAAAAAGTTCCCATATCTAGAAACATGATTAAGATTGCAATTTGTAACCTCCTTTCGGAAAGAAATAAGCATTTCTCTGATAATTTTTGAAATACCTTTCTGATGAACTATAATGGATTTAAAATTTGGTTTGAGAAACCAGTGACTCAGCTACCATATGGTTAGTTGCCCTTTAGTCATGAGTCTAACAGTATTTATCCAGACTTTCTTTTTATATTTGTATCAGTGTAACAATTATTATCTAATCATTTTCCTCACTTATAAAATATCCCTACCAAGAATGGCTCTTTGAATTAGCCTACTAGAGCATTTTCTCTTGCATACAACCTATAAAAAAACTTAGACACAGGCTTATAATCAATTTATCTGATGTTTTCTCTAGCCAGACTAACTAAATTCTAAGGGACTGTGTCATAGTTTAAGGCATTTATCAACCACACTATTTTTTAGAATTGCAAAAATAGAGCACAAATGAAAAAGAACATAAAATCAACTATGTGTGAGGGAGAAAATTCAAGGGAGATTTAAATCTTTGAAAACAATGTTAACAATATATAATGCAAGAATTTCCATGAAAATAGTGTAAACGAACACCAATCTAATAACACTATTGCCAATAAGGCATGCATTTTTATCATTACATTATAAGCAATATTAAATTTATACTGAACTTGCTTTCATATAGCTTTTAACTTTTTAAAATGTTTCATGGCCATTACCACATTTCGTCTCATTTAGTTGGTTTTACAACATAATTCTGCTTTTCTTGTTCTTGCACATTAAGAACAGAAAGAGAAAAGATAAGTCATTCAAAAGTAATTTAAAAAGCATTTTCTGTCACCAGAAATGACAAGTCATAAACAGTAACACATGAAAAGGCCTGTAACCAAGACTTTTTACCAAACAAGTGATCTTCCAAGTCTGTCTTCCCTGCCACCACGTGAGTCTCCTTGCTTCATTCCATATCACCAACTACTCCTATAATGACAGTCTTTCCTATTTTCTTCAGAGACAACTACTAGTCTAGTAAAGACCCATAATCCAGCTGCATAACTGGAACAGCGTGGACCAGAAGCAGCTCAGTCACTAAGAACAGTCGATGTTACCCAGCCCGCGAATGAGTCACCAGGGCTCCAAGAAAAAGAGCAAACGTAAAATTTTGTATAATGGACTAAAACCACCCAATTATCTGACACTATCATTTAACAACATCACCATTTTCCTGAAGTAATTAATTCCTATGGCCCTATTTCATACACAGAGGAAGAAATATCCTTTGTGAGAATATGACTAGTGTTATAATAAGTTATCTTTAAGACATTATCCCATTGTACCTGGAAAGAAAAGTTCCTTAGGGAATCTGTGACATAGTTCCCAACTACTTACTATAATCCCTACTGCTGAAGGTAATCATTTGGAACAGAACTTGTTCCAATAGTTATTATCATTTCCTATAAAAGATACTCAATCTAATTCATCATCAATGATAAGAATAATAAAAACTAGTATTTGTTGAGCACCTTTTTGGTGCTACGCACAAATCCAGCCCTTCACATAGAGCATCTCATTATAATCTATTAATAAATATAACAACTCAGAGATAAAAATTTAAGTCTGAGCCTTCTGGGGCGTTCTCTCTGATGGCATGCCTTCAGTGCTTCAGCCCTTGCTACTGCATTTCATTTCCTTCTCTCTCTGCTCCTGTCCTTCCGTGGCAATCTTCCCCTCTCGGCCTGGCTAAGTTCCAAGCTGCAGAAGGCACTGGTGTACACCAGAACCACAGGGGTCTGCACTGAAGTTCTCCCCTTGGAGCTTATCAATGAGCCTCCAGAACTTCCATACACATCACAAAATTCATGGCACTGTTGAATCTGGTGGGTTACTTGGTCTGAGTGACAGATTTGTCATGATTCTTCTGGTTGTTTCAGGGAATGATAAAGGTGAAATAAATGGTAATATGAATGGGAATCACAAGTTCTACATGCCTTATATCTTTGCTGCTGGCACTAATCTATGAAACTCCTCCTGGGATGCAGTATTAGTTCTGATTTATCTTGTCCAGGGAGGAGGGGTCAGAGGCTTCTTATTCTTTCCTATTTTACTGGCTTTTATTTCTACAGGTCGGAGAATTAATTTGAAGGTTCCACCCCAAATCAAAGTATCCATCCAAATTTTGTATACAAGAACCAAGGAAATTAGCACAGGATGGGACTGTGAATCCCTGGATTAACTGTGAGACAATAAACGCATGTATGATGCTTCTGAATGCCTAGGAGTATCACTCCCCTACCTAACACACCAGTGGAGTTATCTCTTCTGTATCATTTCAGAATCTAAGCCTGAAGGTTTGCTTTATAGGGCCATTTCTAGTACCAAGTATCTTAGTCTGAGTTCCTGCAAAGTGGATTCTTAAGAAAGGGCTTGTGTTGGTAATTTATTTGGGGAAGCAATCCCTGAAAAGGAAAAGTGAATACTTATGGAAAAAGAAACAGAGCAAAAGGGAAAAACAAACCCAATGGTATATTTTCAAGCTGATTCCCACTGTAGGGATTGGGAACTTGATAATGCTGGTCACCTTTGCAGAGGCATGTAAAATGCACTTCATCAATGTCTGCCCAGGGCAGAGAAAAAGAGGCATTTATCTACTGGCTCCAGTGCCTCCATCTGTAAGAAGATCAATGACCTGAAACTCAAGGTTTATACATGACTCAGTGTCTAGATGGTATCTCCCAAGAAGTCTGAAAATCTGTGACAGAAACATGCCCTGGGACAGAAAGGAAGAGAAAGTAGATGCAGCTGAGCCAGATGCTGTTACATTACATCTGTGGGAAGCTAGTCACCACAAGAACTAAAGAATATGAAGGGGGCACAAGAGATTTCTAGTTCAATCCTTCGTCTTGTTTAAAAACACTTCATCCTCTATAACAAATTAAAATGTAGAGAAACCATTCTCAAACCCTTTCCAGCTTTTCTAAAGAGCTTTTAATTAGCAAATAAACTCACTATTACCTTTTGTTTTGCTTTATTTTAAAAAAGCTACATATTGTATCATTACTTTTATTTATTTCTTTAATTGAAGTATAGTTTGCTGTACAATATATATATATTTTTTAATTTTATTTATTTTTGGCTGCATTGGGTCTTTGTTGCTGCGCGCGGGCTTTCTCTAGTTGTGGCAAGCGGGGCTACTCTTTGTTGATGCGCACGGGCTTCTCATTGAGGTGGCTTCTCTTATTGTGGAGCACGGGCTCTAGGCATGTAGGCTTAAGTAGTTGCAGCACACGGGCTCAGTAGTTGCAGTATGTGGGCTCATTAGCTATGGCTTGGGGGGCTCTAGAGCACAGACTCAGTAGTTGTGGTGCATAGGCTTAGTTGCTCCGCAGCATGTGGGATCTTCCAGGACCAGGGCTTGAACCCATGTCCCCTGCATTGGCAGGAGGATTCCTAACCACTGCGCCACCTGGGAAGTACCTCACTATTACCTTTGCTTGCATGACAAAAAGCACAAATCTGGATGTCAGGCATTGCTGGATTAAAATATGTTTACAGCTTCCCTGATATATTCATCTAGAAGTAACAACCGAATATTTTTCAAGATTCCAAGGACCAGCTCTATTAAACCCATCTCCAGAACCCCTTTATATCATTTCTAAATGATCTGAGCCTTTCAGACCAGATGCAAACAGTCAATGGTCAGCAACACATTGTAACCAAATAATAGTTAGCTATCATCTGCTAAGTCTGGCAAACAAGCTTGCATTCGATTGCAATTTGGTTTCAGCAGGCAACTTATCAGAAAATGGGCAGATTACTCAACACTCCCTCTCCTTCTTCTGATTAAACTTCAGCATGCTCTTGGTGGACTCCCAGCAACACACCTTCCTAGAACTGGAGTCCCCCGCTCCTTGCCATCCAGCTTGGCTGTCGCCTTTTTCTGCAGGTGAAAGTGATCTGTTTTGGGCACCTGCTGGCTGGCTCCTCTAAACTCCCCAAGACACCAGTCAGTCCTCTGTAAGAGAGAAGCTGCTGTCACGACTATCCTAGCTGACTCATTTTGGCATTTCCTTTATTTTTCAATATTGAAGTCGTACTCTGGAGATTCTGACAAATAGAGGTAATACCAATTGCAAACGAGAACCAACGAGGGAGTCCGTTTTCACCCAGAGAGGGAATCAGAACTGTTTCTGAGTCGAGAGGCACATATCTGTGCCAACTACAAATTGGCACTTGCTGTCTACCTCTACAAGGATGAAATCATGAGCCGCTGCAGCTGCTGACTTTCAACACCCCTGAAAGGAGTTCAGGGCTGAGATCAGGAACGTGGCATCATTCTGTGCTCTGGGAAAAACTGGCAGAACAGATCTTCAGACAGATATTTTCAGAAGATTTTATGAGCCCAATTCTTGCATCTCCTCGTATCTAGAAAAGCACTAAAATCATTAATGGTACATCTGCTCCTTGTGACGAGCAGCAAGCCTCTGCCAACATGTGTGCTTGACTGCACATCCCCCCTTCACTGAAATCACATGTAACACTGACCTTGCCCCCCAGACTGCTCTTCGGAGCAGTTTCTCAGAGCTCCCTGAAATGCTGTCTCCCAGGCTATAGTCCTCATTTTGCCCCAAATAAAACTTAACTCACAACTCTAATATTGTGCATTTTTTTTTAGTTGACATCTGAATGCAATGGACAATTGACTGGAGTTTAGAAAAGAGGTCAGAGCTGAACTTTTATGATTCAGGGTAGTGAATGGAAATGGCTTTGGTTGATTCAACAAGCTGCAAAAGAGAAGGGGACATTTTGTCCTTAGTGTTCGGCATAAGTAAGGCACAGAGTGAGCCCCAAAAGCATGTGCCCCGAAAGCACAGCCACCTTTTCTTTCATAATTCAACACTCAAGTTTCTCGGAAATTCTTAAAATTTTCTAACTTTCCAAACTACTTTAAAATCTCTTGTTATAAAAATACATTTTCTTTCCAAATTTGGATTCCAATCACCACACAAGTTCTCTCTTGCATTTTACTTGACAAAGTAATGGCATTCAGCAAAATTTGAAATGCTGACACATAAATTTAACCCACATATGGATTAAAGTTTAATCCACATATGAATGTGAAATTCCGTAGAAAACAGTCCTGTGAAACATCTGGAAAACTGTATCAGTCCTTTGGTCTTTCAGATCATGTGACTATTTCTCCTTTAATAATTGCACATCCCTGAAATCTTCCCTTCTAAGAAAAACTGGCATTATCATATCATTCCATAGAGTAAGTTATTACCATGACTACTGACCAACATCTGTGTCTAAGATGTTGCTTTCTTTATGACAGATGAAAAAAATATGTTTTCATAATGATCACTAACATAACCCTGTGGAAAAATAAATTAAATATAGTTTATAAAATGAAAAGAATATGCTAATGTGACATTAAGACTGCAAATTTGAGGCTCCTTTCACTTTAATGATGCTAAACAATTTTAAGAAAAAATTTTAAAGCTACAGTAGTAGTTTTCTCGCTCTCTCCTTTTCTAAGCCTTATTATTTGTCCAAAGACATATCAGCCCAACGAATACCTCCAAGTCCTTGTTATGTACAGTAAAACAGTGGGGACCTTACATTTCTGCATCATTCTTCATAGGATGTACAAAATGAGATTCTTCCATGGTATCTTCCACACAACTTATTTCTACATGCTTTTCGGGACAAGAAGACAAGAAAGCTTTTGGAGGGAAAAAACTCAAATTGTACCATGAAGGTCCCTTTTTTTTTTTTTATTAATTCAACAGCTATATTTTATTTTTTTTTTTTTGATTTTTTGTTGAAGATAGTTGATTTACAGTGTTGTGTTTATTTCTGCTGTACAGCAAAGTGACTCAGACATATATACATTTTTTTCATATACTCTTCCATTATGGTTTATCACAAGGTATTGACTATAGCTCTCTGTGCTATACAGTAGGACCTTGTTGTTTATCCATCCTATATATACTAGTTTGCTAATCCCAAACTCCCAATCCAAGAAGATCCCTTTTCAATCTGCTTTGTGGAGGCCAAGCCTATGGATGGTCAATACTGCAGGAAGCCTGACCAGAGACAAGATTAAAGCACCTAGACACACATTTAGATACACATGTATACAGCATTTAGATATACATACACATATATAAGAAAAGGGGAAATGAGGGCTGGCAGGGTTTGAAATAAGATCTGAGATTACACATAAATTTTACCTGAAAGCTGAGACCCAAACAATGGTTTAATTCTGCCTAGATAAGTGTTCTTTACTTCCTCTAATTTCAAATGGCTAGATTGCAAATATGGGCTGTGGCTCACCAGAGGGAACAAGAAAAGAGAATGAAAATGGACTTTATAACTGACATTCAACTACTTTTCTTCAAGAATCCATCACCTGTCCTGTTTTTAACGCTGTCATGCTAACTTTCCCCTCAACACCTTAGAAGATTCAGAGTGTTAGCTCAAGTTCCTGTGCCCGATGCACAGTGAGGCCAAACAAACTGAAACAGAGAGGTTTATTGCAAGGCTATGCAAGGAGATGGGTGGCTTATGCCCTAAAAACCCCCAGAGCTCCCCGAAGGGTTTCAGCAAAGCACTTTTAAAAGCCAGGTGAGGGAGGGGGAGTCGCAGGGTACAAGATCAGCTTGTACAATTCTCTGATTGGCTGATGGTGAGGTAGCAGGGTGGTGTCACAGGGTTTAACATTATCAGTCCTTAGGCTCAAGGAGGCCTGGGGCTATGTGCTCTTGGTCACCAAGTAGTTAACATCTTCCATTGGGGGGGAGGGGCGGTGTTTCACATCTGCAAAACAACTCAGGAAATGTGCATCAAATACTTCTATCTATGGACTTCCCTGGTGGCACAGTGGTTCAAAATCCGCCTGCGGATGCAGGGGACACGGGTTCGTGCCCCGGTCCGGGAGGATCCCACATGCCGCGGAGCGGCTGGGCCCGTGAGCCATGGCCGCTGAGCCTGCGCGTCCGGAGCCTGTGCTCCGCAACGGGAGAGGCCACAACAGGGAGAGGCCCGCGTACCGCAAAAAAAAAAAAGAATCGCCTGCCAGTACAGGGGACACCGGTTCGAGCCCTGGTCCAGGAAGATCCCGCATGCTCGGAGCAGCTAAGCCTGTGTGCCACAATTACTGGTCCTGGCTCTAGAGCCTCTGAGCCATAACTACTGAGCCCACGAGCCATAACTACTGAAGCCCACGTGCCTAGAGCCCGTGTTCCACAACAAGAGAAGCCACTGCAATGAGAATCACGTGCAGCGCAACAAAGAGTAGACCCCGCTCACCACAACTAAAGAAAGCCCGCAGGCAGCAAGGAAGACTCAAGGCAGCCAAAATTTAATTAATTAATTGAAAAAAATACTATTATCTAGCTACTTCAGAGAGGGACTAAAGCAGGGGATATGGGGGAAGGTCTTATGGTCCTGCTCGGTTACAAGAGGTTCATTGAGGACCCCAGTCCTCTGTTTTTCATGTTTTCTGGGGGTGAAAACGAATGACACCACTCTCCTGGGAAAAATGTGTTTTATGAAGAAATCCTCAAAGTGTTATACAAAATCCCCATCTTCCAGGAATTCATTTCAGTGTTTTCAAATGTATTCTCATTTTTAGGTATTCAAGTGTCTGTCTCCTCCTTTCAATTAATGAGACCGAGTTCTTCTGAGTCCCGTTTGAAGTCTCAGCTTGGTCACATCATAATTTCTTGATGCCTCACATTCACTTGCTATTCTTCCAAGCACAGCTTTATTGTCATTAAAAAGTTTGCCTTCTTATATAAATGACTTGATTTTTACTAGAACCTATTTCACTCCAGTGCTTCATCTCCTATTCTGCATTTTGTGTTAAACAGATTTTAAATTTTCCCAAAAAACCCCTGCTTTAATCTGATTAAAAAGGAAAAAAATATCCTGTTATACAATATAGCTTAGTCCTGACAGTTTTTTTTTTCTTTTTTGTAATGCAAGTGCATGATTTAAGCTTTGATTGCAGAGTCATCCATTTCAAAAAGGCATCCACTTGATAAAAGGCTATCTCAAATAAGCACATGGCCAGCCATGGACTAGATAAAGAGTCAGACCACCTCCCCCTAATGAGGCTCCTGTGTTTTAAAGATCTGGGTTGATTTCAATAACTGGCCCTTTGAGCCCCTTGGTTTTTTTTCTCTTCCCATGCTTTAACTTCCCATTCAAATGTTTTAAATTCACCAATAAAGAGTCAGCCCTCAAAACCCTAGGTTCCCACCCTTGACCCCAATAAAAGCAGAACCCCAGGCCCCTGAGCTCTCTCTGATAAATGGAATATTGTCTGCCATATCAGTAAACAAAGGATGTCACAGTCATCAGCAATTGCAGCCACAGCTGATGGTGAGCTGGTGAGCCCTGAGGGAGCTCAGGAAGGAAAAGAATGCCTGCCATCTAGCAGCCATCAGACTGCAGCCACTCCCCACTGTGAGCTCTAAGGAAACTCAGGATGTGAAAACACAGGATAGTGGCCCCAGCTAGCTAAGGTGTATATCAAAGGGATGATTTCAGTGAGCCCAGACTCTTGCATCTTCCCATACATAAAAAAGAGCTAAATTCCTTAACTTGAGATTTCTAGGTTTCTTTAATTAACAGTAACCTTCTGTTCCTACTACCTGCCCTTTGTTACAAAACTCCTATATATGCTGGGTCCCCTACCTTGCCTCCTTGGAGCAGTTTTCTCAGGGATACCTGAGATGCAGTCTCCCGGGCTTGAAGTCCTAAAAACTCCTGCAGAATAAAACTTAACTCTCAACTTTTAGGTTGTGAATATATTTTTTGAGTCGACACTCTCTTGACCTCAACCTCGCCATGTGGCTTCAGGTGTGCTGTGTAATTTCCAGGTCCTGTAAGTAATAAGCCTTTTATTTTTTCAGTTTCCTGATGATTATTGCTTTAGGGCATCTTGCAATCATAGTAAAAACCACAAGGCACAGTCCAACCACAACATTGGTTACTGACAGACTGAAATTGGCACAAAATATATTACTAAAAAGTTTTGATATATTTGAAATACTGAGTTTTTAAAAGTCCAGGACCCACCAAGACACTAACCATTGTGTTCTTGACATGAAGCTCAGAATAATGATAAAAGCATTAGAGTAGGAGTCTGACGACCAGGGGATTAGTACCATCTTTCTTTGAACCTGATTCCTGATCTGGAACCATAAGAGCTGGACTAGACCAATGGATCAAAATCCCTTGGAAGTCTAATTAAAATACAGATCATTGGGCCCCACCCCAGAATGTCTGATTCCACAGGTCTGGGGTGGGGTGCAGAATATACATTACTAACAAGTTCCCAGGTGATGCTGATACTTTAGGTCTTGGGACCACACTGTGAGATCCTCCAGATTAGTTAATGACAAAGATCTTTCTCTCAGGGAATATCTATATGTAAATATATAAAAATACATAAATATAGATACATAGATATCTCTCTGAAAAAGGGCATATTAGTAACAGTGAGAGGGGATGCATCATTAAATGATGTTTCATTTAATGAAGTTCGCACCAGAAAACAAAGCAATCCTCTAAAGCATCTCATGATAAACCATTAATTTTTACAAATAAGGAAATTTTTTCCCTTATTTCTTCCTTATGTTTACAAACAAGGAAAGTAGAACATATTTAATTCAAACTTTTAACATGTTTAACTCCTCATCACAAATTCTTTCTGTAAATCAAATTAACAGAAATTTGTAAATTAAATTTATAAATTTAAATAGGCAAACACAAGAGAAATAGAGGCAACTTTTGTTAGATTAAGCCACTCTTTCTTCTAACAAAGATTAAGATTCCAATATAAGCAAGAGAAACAAGACCTCCTTACCTCCTTTTAGGTGACTGCTGGCCTGGCATGCCTGGGCTTTTGCTGACCTCCCCACTTTCCATCCCATCCTATCCATCCTCCACCTGAGTTTACACTAGACGACTACCTAGTTACTTCCTCATTCTAGTCCACAAATTTTACAGAACAAAAATAAAAAGCCCCTTTCATAGCCTTCTGGTATGAACAGCTTGTACTGATAATGTTTTATACATTTGATACATTGTTTATATTTTGAAAGGTACCTTTTAAAGTCACAAAGTAATAACCTGAATGAGAATTGCGGCAACAGAGCTGGAAATAGAAGTGGAAGAAGGCCCCTCCTTTGAGACTCTGCAAATCACATTGAAAGCGATCAGTTAAACATGCATAACTAGATTGTGAGCCTCACAAGGCACATCTATCTCCACTCCAGCACCTCCAGGAGAGCTAACACAGTATCCCAGGCCAAGGTGGGAATGCTTAATACATACTGGGTGGGTTGCCCGTTTCTGGCATATGTGGGGAAAAATCTTGCATTTGCATTTCTAAGTAATCACACTGTAACCATTTCTCATTACCTAACTGATGCTGCTATATGCATTATTCTTCCTAACCTGATTCTCTTACTTGGCTTGAAACTCTGCGCCTGCCAAAGGCCACCCACCACGTGTTTGGCAGGTCCATCTGTCCCTTCCCAGTGGGGTCCATATCTGCCTGTTGGACGCTGCTGTCCCTCGTAGTTTTATAAGGAAATCTAACACACTTGAAGTCAGGAGTTATTTCTCACTGCATGTGTGTGTTTTTTTGTTTGTTTGTTTTTGTTTTGCAGGGAAAGGAGAACATTTGTTTTTCTATAAGTTTATCATCAACCTGGGTAAAGTTAAAAAAAAATTTTAAATAGCTGTTGAAGCGATTATAATGTCAAAAGCTTTCTTAGGTTCCAGAAAGATCTTATAATTAATCTTCTTCGTATTTTGCAAGGTCTGCCTCTGTCCTTACTGGCTAAGCAGGGCCCCTGTAAGGGCATCGGGTATCATAAACACAAAAAATATAAATGCATTAAAGGGTAGATGGGCATCCTTGTCTCTTGGGATCTGGTGCTGTGAAACCTGTATCCCTAAATACACATTCTCATGACTAAGACTTTTTAGGGCCCAGAGAAACCCTTTTCCATATCTACTGTCCAATGTCCTCAAAAAACAAAAGGTAACTGCCCATATGCTAAGAATTCTCATGTGTTGTTAGAAACAGATATTTCTCCTGGGAACAGGAGGCTTGAAGAGAAGCATTTATTTCACTAATAAGACAAATTAATTAACGTACCCTTCCCTAAGATAGAATCAATACAATAGATTCTCATACAGAGACATATTTTTTCATAGTAGTGTTAAGTGACTATTTTTTGTGTCTCTTCCTGTTTCGAACTGTGGTTCTGAGTCACACACAAAACATCACAATATTCATACAAGTTGCACATGGGGGCAGATATATATAATATTAAGCAATTTATATTACTCCTAAATTTATATAAATTTAGGTCCTAATTATAGCAAGTGTCAATCATGATATACTTTATTTCAGCAACTAGAAAGCCACTGAATAGCAAAATTGCTAATAATTTCTTTCCATAAACAAATTTAATAAGATTTAATTTAATTTTTTTAAAATTAACTAAAATTTTCAGCTTTATTATTTTACAATTGATTTAACAATTTAATATTCATTATTATATATTTATTGTGCCCTTTCATTTTAGATGTTACTTTTGAATATATTAAAGTAATTTTTAAATCATTTATGTAAAATATTTTATACTTTTTAAATTATTCCATTTTAATTTTTGAAAAACACTGAAACTTTTTGTACTTTCATTACTATTACATTTTTCAATCATTTTGCTCATTCAACAGAACATAAATTATGTGAAAATCTTTACTATAATTACATAATTTGTGACTGTGCTGAAATGAAGGCAAGAAAACTACATTTTATGTAAAAATACATCATAGTTTGTGTATGTGACTTTATTACTTATGCAGCCCATCGACTGAACAGCAATATTTAAAATTAGTTGACCTTCAAATTTTGCTAACTTCCTGTCATACAAATAGTCTGGCATTGCCTATATTTTTCACTATTATCATTATGAAGTCTGTTTGTCATGACAGGAGGAGAGAACATATTTTAACAGTTTGTTAGCCTGATTTAATATTTAGACATATGGTAGGTAAGTCTCCAGTGTACTCCTCCTTTGGGCTCACAAATACTAAGGTTGAGCTTACCCTGTTCCATTTTAGGAAATCAAAGCAGCCACATAGGATCCATGTTCACACATTCATAACAGTCAACTGAAGAGGGAGCCTGATGTCAGATAGTGAAGCCAGTGATATGTATTGGAAACGATAACAGCTTTTGGTTTTGAACAAGATAGACTTATCCTATCCATGATGACTTGGCGCAATATACACACTCTTATTCATAAGATGTAATCCTATTTAAATGTTCACTTTGAGGTCAATATCAAGCATTCTCATCTTTTAGATGTCCAAGGCCGTGTTGAAATAAAATCCCTATGTCTGCTTTCCTATTTATCTTTCTCTGAAGTCTTATTTCCCCTGTCCTCCAAACTTTCACTTTTATTCTTTCCCTTCTTTCTTGTATGTTTTACCTCCTTCATGTGTCTAGGTGGGGGGATCCTAGAGAGAGTTGGGAAAAGAAATGAAAACAAAAATGAAGACTAGGGAATTTTTCTGCAATGATACAGTCTGATAACGTATTGTAATTTCTGCACTAGAGTTTAGATTAGCCAAACTGTGAAGAAGGCTAAGATTTACTTTAAGATGCCTCCCCTTCAACAGGATGTTAAAAATTCTCTAGATTTGCTGCATATCTTGTGAACAGAGGCACTATCTACCACTTTGTTTCAAACTATATTGTTAAAGATGTTTGTAGGACAGAAAGCCCTGGAAAGTAGAGAGGGCAGACAGCAGTTTGCTTATTATTCAGTAAAAATAATGTGCCCCTTGGAAACAAAGGAGAGGCATGCTTACCATCCAATATAAAGGATTCAGGTTCCTTTAGCTCAGGGATCCCCAGCAGAGATGCAATCCCCGTGTATGCACAGCTGTACATGTGCCCCTCTGTTTCAACCCCATGGGTTTGGAGTGGCAGGGGAACCTATATGAACATGAAGGTCATGCTGCTTTCTGTGCTGTGAGTAGTAAAGGCCTTTGTCTCTAACCTCAGTCCTGTGTCTTCTACTAGCATCTCTGAAACTGCAGCAAGCTAACTTATTAGCTTACCAGTAGCTCAATATTGTACATGCTGTACAGTTCTCTGCTTTTCCCTTCATCACTTCCCATTTCAATATCACCATCAGAGATACTCCAGATACTCCAGTTAGGCACATTTTCTCCAGATTGTCACCACACTAAACACACATACCACCCAAAAGTCTCTCTCGCTCTGCTGCACAAAATATTTATCCAGCTTAGCACATATAAGATATTCTGTTGATTTCTGTCAAGTAAAAAAATAAGTGTAGTAGTGGACAGGAACTATCATCCACTAATTCACATTATGTAATAAATGACTAACAAGATCATGAGGCATTGTGCAGCATAGGTATTGGGTTAGCCAAAATGTTCATTCCGGTTTTTCCGAAAGATGTTATGGAAAAACCCGAATGAACTTTTTGGCTAACCCAATATTATAAGAATAAATACATGTATATAAAATTTTGTCATTGATTACTTGCATTTCATAAATATGTCATCTTGTTGAATACTCACAATCCATACCGTCATGGGTATTTTCATCTCTGCTTTACTGATTAGGAAACTGAGGAATGATTAAATAATTTTTATAGTATCACAAAACTATGATATGTTCAATCTTGCACAAGAACTGTAACCCTAAGGTCTGAGATCTTTTCACTATTTTCAAACTTCATGAGCTTAATTAAAAAAAAAAAAATAGTAGAGGCAACTCATTGGAATGAATCAGTGCAAAGCAATGGGGCAGGTAAAGGAAGAACAAGGAAAAACACATCCGAGCACAAGGGCTTCTTCCCATTGATCACGTCACACTCAGGATAGCTGCCCCTGCCACGATGGACCTGGTGTCATTATAAAGTTCATTGCACTGGGCACTGCCACATTTTATTTTGAAAACTGAACACTATAAAATCGATTTATAAAATTTATAAATTTTTTACTCTACAAGAATTGCTTATTTCAAGCATTTTATGTCCACATTCTAGGGGTTAAAAGCACAAGTTCTTGAGTCCAAGTATGAATTTGAACCCTCATCCTAAAATTTTCTGTGTGACCTCATGTAAGAGAGCAATGATAGAACCTACCACACTGGTTATTCTAATGATGAAATGAGAGATTAAATGCAAATTCTATTATAGTTGCTGAACCATAGAAAGTAATCCATAAATGTTAGTTACTATTCTGGATATTATTATATTTCATCATATTTATGAATTTACTTATTTCTTCTCTCCCAGAAGAATTTAAGATGTCAAGAATTCTAAAGAGCCTAAGATGTTACCTGCCAGAGTTTCATGGGGGCAACAATTCCATAGGGCTGGGCATAATGGGTGTTTATATCCACAGACGTTTTGTTACAGGAGAGGAATTCTGAGCCTAGGAAACCTCAGTCTTTTATGGATAGCAAATATATAAGTCCTCTTTTCCAGCGAAGACATTTTCCATTTTTTATTACACTGGACAGTCTCTCAGCACTGAAAGGAGATATTACTGAGGTAGGAGCAGATGGGCCCTTGAGCTGCACAGCTGGAGTCTGTCAAATGGAATAAACTGGAGCTTTGTTTTCCCTAGACATTTCAGGGAGAAAGTTAATGGCAGGAGCTGAGCTCTGCTGGAGTAAAGAGATAAGACAACCACATCTATCACTCTTGAAGTCAAGGAAGCCTCCCCAACTGCACATGCACAGGAAGGCACCTCAGTGGTCATAAAAGGGAGAGGGTGCCACCCCATAATAGGTGATGTCAACCTCCCTTAGGTCTCTGCACTGGAATCCATCTTGGCTAAAAAATGCACACGCATTTTGGGAGGGCCCTGAGACAGGTCAGATGTGGGAAAAGAAGCAAGATGATTTGCCAGAGGAAAACAAAGACCCGGAAGAACTGCCCCATGTAAGTGATTTAAATCACTTCTCTGGTGCGCTCCTCATTCAGGAAGACACCCGCACCCTTCTTTGGGTGTGTGTTTCTGCCTTGCTTCTGTCTTAAATAAATAAACTGCTTCTCTGTGTGCTCTCCCACATGCTGTGCCGTGCTTCCAACACTAAACTTTGTGCTTGCTTTTACAGCTTCTCTCTCTTTGAAAAATTCTTGTTTTCAAACAGGGGCAAGAGCCAGAGAGGCTTTGCTTCTAACCTCCAGCCGCTGATGGACTAGCAGCTAGAATTCCTGCTTTTCACCCAGGCTACCCGGGTTCAATTCCTGGGCAGGGAACTAAGATCCTGCTTCAAGCCACCATTCACTGCTGTCTCCCTGAGATCACTACCTCTACCTTCTTTTTTTTTTAAATAAATTTACTTATTTATTTATTTTATTTTTGGCTGCGTTGAGTCTTCCTTGCTGCACACGGGCTTTCTCTAGTTGCAGAGAGTGGGGGCTCTTTGTTGCGGTGCACAGGCTTCTCATTATGGTGGCTTCTCTTGTTGTGGAGCACAGGCTCTAGGCTCATGGGTTTCAGTAGTTGTGGCACACGGGCTTAGTTGCTCCGCAGCATGTGGGATCTTCCCAGACCAGGGCTCGAACACGTGTCCCCTGCATTGGCAAAGGATGCAAGCAAACCTGCCCTTTGCCCCAGAGGGAGACACTATCTCTATTTCCAAGGCCATTGACTATACAAACATCCTTGAAAAGATAATCCAGTACAAAGGGCCCTCAGCCCTTCTGCTCCCAAGATGTGCAGAAATGTAAGAGACTCATGAAAAACAGTCTCTCAAGACAAGGACTGTAAGAGTAGAGAACATGCCAGTCACCTACAAGGCTATACTCCTAGAGTTGAGAAAGGACAGGCCTGATTACAACAAAATATATATATATATATTTTTAAAGCATTGGGAATTTCATTGATGACAAGCAATAATAACAATGAACAAAGGAAAGAGTTGGCATGGTTGCTTGTTTCAAGATGCAAAGCTCTGTGATCTCATTCATCCAATGGCTTTCAAGACCATCTAGGTGCAAATGGCTTTCAAACTACATAACTAGCTACTAACATCCTCCTAAATTCAAGACTATTTTCTAAATTATCTAATGAACATCTCCATTTCGCTATTTAACAAGCACCATAAAATTAACTTATCCAAGATAGAATGTATGGTACTTCCACTCCCAAATTTCTTTCTCTAGTTTCTCTCTTCTTTTTTTTTTTCCAATTTGATTGGAGTACAGTTGATTTACAACGTTGTGGTAGTTTCAGGTGACAGCAAAGTGATTCATTTATACCTATATACGTGTATATATATATATATATTCACTCTTTTTCAGATTCTTTTCTCGTATAGGTTATAACAGAATATTGAAAAAATGTTTTTGTTAAATGAAAGAATTATAACAGTTGGCATAAATTTGCATCCACCACTGCATTGTATAAAAGTGTTACATTATTTAATTTTATTTAAATCTGGTTCCTAAGAAATTTAATGGTGAGTTCAGGAGACCATTCTTCCTCTCTCTTTAGAGTTACAAATAATAGAGGTGTTTTTATCACACCTGAGGAAGGAAGGGATTCTGGTATATAGTCAAGGATGATCACAGCTCATTGCTCAAATTACACACGATCCCTTGCTTCACGTGGGCCAGAATCTTTCCAAATGCTAGAATCTGAGTTCCTTCAGAGCATCTGGAGGGCACGTCCCCTGTGGTCCTGCCAGGTCATGGCCATGAGTTTGGTCTTTGCAGCGAGCACAGTCCTCCATCTGCCTCCCAGTCTTAGAGAATCATCCCACTTCTTTCTTCTTCCTCTTCTCATACTTTTCTCCTTTTGTTTTCCCCACAAGCATGATTCCTTCAAGAAGTATATGTTTTCATAAAACACAAATCCTATATAACTAAGCAATCATATCACCCTGAAGCAACCACTCACAGAGGCCTAATTACTTCTTGAGGGGAGAAGATGCCGGCAGAATGAAACAAATATTAATATCTCAAAACATTATCCTGACTCATTATTATTGTTGACATACGCTATAGGTAAGTTTTTTTGTTTGTTTGTTTGTTTGTTTAATTTTACAAACCTTTGGGTGAATAAAAGGAGAGGTAAAAAGGACCGGTTGAGGAATATTTAGAAGAGTAATGGGCAGAAGAACCTGGATTTAAATTTGGGGCTTTAGGGACCTCATGAGTTTATTTGCCCCACAACTCAAACTATGACCTCCTATACTGTTAATATTTCAATACCCAGTGAAACCAACTAACAAGTCTCTGATGGCCTCTTCTATGTCTGAGGATTAACTTAAAGGCTGAAGATATTATTTAAATCATTTTTCAGTTCTACCAGTGATAGTTGTGAGCTAATTTTACATCTCTGCCCAATGGAACATACTTTGTAAACCATGAATCAAAGTCTGATATATGCAGGTTTGAATTAACTCCAAATAAAAGACTCAACTCTTAGAAGATAAAGATGTGAAAGGCTTAATCAACCAGCTCCAGCCAATATCCATTCTGTAAGTTTTAAGAGATCTGCGAATACTTCGCAATTCTACTTATAAATAAGCCAGATGAAAATAATTCTTTGGGCTTATCATTCATAGCTTGTCTAAGGTGGTCAATATGTCTTATGATGCATGTTACAGGACTAAGTAATGATTAGGACAAGGGACATTAAAAGCCATCGTAAGTATGATTAGATCAATGAACTGTTACCTCAGTAAAAACTGGAAGTTTGAGAAGTAATCTGAGATGATGATACATACAATTGATGGCTAATAGATAGTTCTATTTACAATTTATCTGATTCCAATAATAATTCTCTGGCCTTACAATCTGATTCTTAAATAATTTCATTGAAAAGTCACAACCCCATTATGTTTCTAATATAACACCGAAGTTAGCTTCAAAAGATGTTTGAAGGTAATTTATTTAATGAATAATCATTATGCCTGTCTGTTCAGTAATCTATAGTTTCGACTTCCATTTGCATCTACACCCACTCTTGGTGTTTTACCCTTCCCACCATATTCAAATCATTCTCACAAAAGTTTCCAATTACTTTCTTAATGACTACAGAGTTTTCAGTCATTAACTCACTTGTCCTTTCTGTGCCTTTTGACCTTGTAAGCTACTCCCTCTCCCCTGTGTCCTTCCCTTTTATTGTCATCTCTCACACCATTCTGCTTGGTAATTTTCCTGGCAGCACTTACAGCATCCAAAACCTAAGTTTCTTTGTCAATACCTCACAAATTTATTGTTTCTTTGTCTAAAAAGTATAAAAGCAGCTGCTCTGCCACTTCTTAGTGTCATTTCTATAGGACCTCCAAGCCCATGAATTAAAATTTGTTTCATCTTCTCCTGTTAATCTGTCTTACGGCAATTTTGTTATGAGTCCAGCCACAAGAACTTAAAAGAGGAAGAGGGGGAAATCTCTCCTTCTCCAACAGTGCCCCCAGAATCCATAAGGTTACCCAAGATAGAAACCTGTATTTCCCAGATCCCTCACTTCCCATTTTCACTCAGCACCTGCTCTCAATTTTACCATAAAAATGTATGTTTGTCCTTTTCTTCATTGCCAGTACCATCCCACAGACACAAGTCTCATCATTTTTTGCCTAGACTATTGAAATAGACCCCCTAGTGTTTGCTGTGCCTCCTGTTTTCTTCACTTTCCCTGATGACCCCCAGGGATGCATCCTTTATTCTGTTGCAGTAAAATCTCTGCTAACATGCAAATCAAATCAGCTCACTTTCCTGCTCAAAATTATTCAAGTCTTCCCGTAAGCCACAGGATAGAAAGTAAACTTCTTACACGATGGCTACAGCATCCTTTGTGATTTGACCTTCGTGTTCCTGACAAGCCTCATCTGTTGCCATTCTCCATCTGGCACTTTAAAAATCTGTCACTCATCTGGCACTATGTGCCTTCTCAAATCTCTTACCTTTTCCCAATGTTATTCTTCTTTTGAATGTCTTTCACATTTATAGACCTGTAAAATTCCATCCACAAAGTCTCATTTCAAGAGTTATCTCCTCTGTGAATATTTCCCCAACTTGCTCAGGTTCTCCTCCCACTAGAAATGTGCTGTCAACCTTTTCTCTGCTGTGTATTTTACACACAATGCCTACTTCTCATGAGGATTGAGATTTAACCAGCTGGCACACTTAAAAGGCTGAATAATGCTGAACTCATAAGATTGAAACGCAATAAATGTTAGCTATTATTATTTTTAACAATTAGCATGGCGTATCATTGTGTATTATATTTGTCTCACCATTAGACACTAAATTCTGAGAAAAAGAACCATATCTTGTCAATTTTGTAATATGGAGCACTTTTTTTTCAATTGCTTTGTTTCTTTTACATTTAGATAAACACGTGTGGAAGGTATACAAAGCAAGATTATAACATGAGTTTGAGTCTGCACAGACTGAGATGCAAGCAATGTTTGTATTCCAAAGAGCACTGATATATGGAAATTTTGACCATTTATGCCATTCTACCCTGTTCTCTAAGGTCACTACAGTGTGTGCATGTATGTTTGTCTATATATAAAAATATATATGTATGCATATATAAACATATATGTATATATATAAAGATATATATGTATGCAACATTTCTGCATATATTATATATTATATGTAATATTATAATAATTAAAATACAAATGTAAATAATAACATAATAATAAATATTGTATCTATCACATCTTGTATGTATGCAGAAATAATGTTACATATATATGTTGCATGAATGCAACCACTCAACCGCTCTTCGGAGCCCATGTACTGAAGAAAGCATAGCCCAACCCTTCCTATAACACCCAAAATACATATTTGCAAAGCTGGGTGCAGTGTGTTTTCTGCAACATTACTGCCAGCCTCTGGTTCTGAGTCTTGTGCAGGCATGTCTCACAAACATCTATAACTGAATATATTCAAACACATTAATATTGTCATTTCTTATACTGCCACCTAAATTACAATCTTCAAAGTCACCTTCAACATTCTTACTTCTCAAGAAACACTCCCAATCCACACAAAATCTTCTCTGAACTATCTCTTTAAACTCCGCTCTAATTCCATGGCTGCTCTCTTTCGGAGTTTAGGCTTTTCACCACCTTAAGTCTGGCTTCCAACCAGCAGCATCCATTCTTTCAGCAGTTATTTTTCAAAAAAACAAAACTGATCAGATTCTTTATTGGCTTAAAACAAAACTGATAGTTGACAATTGCCTAACAGATAAAGTTTCCAAACTCTTTTGTACAGAAATTCTCAAGCTATTTGTCTGTAGTGACATGCATAAGAGATGAAACCCACAAGTCTGACACACCCCCTCTTCCTTGTACTCAAGGGAACATTTTTCACACCTGTCTGTGTGAGATTGGCACTAGTAGGGATTGTGGTAGTCAAAATAATAGCCCTTCAAAAACATCACATCCTAAGCCTCAGAACCTGTGAATATGTTATTCTACATTATGAAAGGCACCTTGCAGGTGTGGTAAAACTATGGGTCTTGAGTGAGGAAGACTATTCTGGATTATCTAGGTGGACCAAATGTAATTATAATGGTCTTTATAAAAGGAAAGTAGGAGGGTCAGAGTGAGAAGATGTGAAGATAAAAGCAAAGGTGGAAGTGATGTCACTGAATAAAAAAGGGGCCACAAGCCAAGGAGTACAGGTGGAAAGGCAAGGAAACCGATTCTCCCCTAAAGCCTCCAGAAGGAACCAGTCTGCTGACGTTTGACTTTAGCACATGAAACTGACTTTGGACTACTCACATCCAGAATTCTAAGATAATTATTTGCGTTGTTTTAAGCCACAGAATTTGTGATAATATGTTGCAGTAGCAAGGGAACTAAAATGGTATTATTATTCTATTTTTTTAAAATAAACCAAGTGTCATACTTTATCCCTTATGAATAACAAATAACCCACTAAAGCTCATCTTTTACCATATCTCACCATGTCTCCTGCATTAATTTACTTAGTCAAGGCGCTCCACTGAATTGTACTACCCTTTGACAATGGAGAAAAGACAGTCTCTTCAGTAAGTGGTACTGGGAAAACTGGACAGCTACATGTAAAAGAATGAAATTAGAACATTCTCTAACACTGTATACAAAAATAAACTCAAAATGGATTAAAGACCTAAATGTAAGACTGGAAACTATAAAACCCCTAGAGGAAAATATAGGCAGAATACTCTTTTGACATAAATTGTAAAAATATATATTTTTTGATCTGTCTCCAAAAGGAAAGGAAATAAAAGCAAAATAAACAAATGGGACCTAATTATGTTTAAAAGCTTTTCACAGCAAAAGAAACCATTGACAAAATGAAAAGATAACCTATTGAATGGGAGAAAATACTTGCAAAAGCTATGACCAGTAAGGGGTTAATATCCAAACTATATAAACAGCTTATACAACTCAACATCAAAAAACCAATCAACCCTACCGAAAAATGGGCAAAAGATCTAAATAGAGTTTTCTAAAGAGGACATGAAGATGGCCAAGAGGCACATGAGAAGATGCTCAACATTGCTAACCATCAGGGAAATACAAATCAAAACCACAATGAGATATCACCTCACACCTGTAAGAATGGCTATCATCAAAAAAAAAAAAAAAAAAAAACACACACACACACAAAAACAAAAACCCACAAATGTTGTCAAGGATGTGAAAAAAGGGAACCCTCATACACTGTTGGTAGGAATGTAAATTGGTGCAGCCACTGTGGAAAACAGTGTGGAGGTTTCTCAAAATACTAAAAAGAACTACCATATGAGCCAGCAATTCCACTCCTGGCTATATATCGAAAAAAAGATAAAAACACTAATTTGAAGAGATACACGCACCCCAATGTTCATAGCAGCATTATTTATAATTGCCAAGATATGGAAGCAACCTCAGTGTCTATCAACAGATGAAAGGAAAAAGAAGATGTTGTACATATATACCATGGAGTATTACTCAGCTGTAAAAAAAATATGGAATTTTGCCATTTGAAGCAACATGGATGGACTGGAGGGCATTATGCTAAGTGAAATAAGTTAGACAGAGAAAGACAAACACTGTATGATATCACTTATCTAAAAGATACAACAAACTAGTGAATATAACAAAAAAAAAGAAACAGATTCACAGATATAGAGAACAAACTAGTGGTTACCAGTGGGAAGAGGGAAGTGGGGAGAGGCATTATAGGGGTATGGGATTAAGAGGTACAAACTATTATGTATAAAATAAGCTACAAAGGGCTCCCCTGGTGGCGCAGTGGTTGAGGGTCCGCCTGCCAATGCAGGGGACACGGGTTCGTGCCCCAGTCCGGGAAGATCCCACATGCCGCGGAGCAGCTGGGTCCGTGAGCCATGGCCGCTGAGCCTGCGCATCCGGAGCCCGTGCTCTGCAACGGGAGAGGCCACAACAGTGAGAGGCCCGCGTATCGCCAAAAAAAAAAAAAAAAAAGTTACAAGGATATACTGTACAACATAGGGAATATAGCCAATATTTTATAATAACTATAAATGAATAGTAACTAAAACTTATAAGTAAAACTTTATAATGACTAAAAATTGTTAATGACTATACTGTACACCTGTAACTTATATAATATTGTACATCAACTATAACTCAATTAAAAAAATAAAGCCCTTTACAAATAAAAAAAAAAAGAAAAAAGAATCAGAATGTACTTTCATTTTCTTAAGAAACTGCTAAAATTGTGAGTTGGAAAAATGTTATGAATATCCAAGAAAAAAGCAAGCAAATTATACAGTAATATTTATTTTAAAAATGAAGGCAACGTAAGGTGATGCAGTGATTATTTTGAAGCTGAGATGATTTAGAGCTGTTTCAAGGAGGTCAACTAATTTATTATTGTTTTTGGACTCTTAATTTTTTAGAAAGGAATCAAAATGAAATTTCAAGAAGAGTGAAGAATATAGAAGCAGGAATGAGTAAGTATATAAAAAGGAGATAAGGCCAAAGCAAGTTGAGGAATTGGGTTTGATAGATAATCCAATGTCTTAAAGAAAAAGATGGGTACTTGATGGTGGGAAAGGAGCAAAGCAAAATTCCAAGATGGATAGAGTTCAAGAAGCAGGAATGATTATCTTTATATGGTGACGATGGGTTGCAGAGTTGAAGAATAATGAGAAATTAATACATTTAACAGATAATGGGAGGTGAGCAAAAAGGGGTGAGTTAGAGAGTTGGTGTAAGAAATTGTTGCTGAATAACACAGATGTTAATAAGTATCACAATTAAACCGCTGTAGGATGTTATCCCTCTAAGGTGTTCTCTACCATTATTGTGTAAGACATGTGGGTCTTAGCTGGCTCCTTTAGTGTATTCTAAGGCAGTTAAGGAGAGTCTACTATTAGTTTAATTAACTTAACGTATGGCCTTCACTTCATCTCTACTCACTCTTCTGAAGCAAATGTCTGGTCTTCCTATATCCCCCAAAAGAAGAAAAAACATTTCTCTACTTAATTTATCAGCTGTCACAAGGTGAAATAAGTTGAATGTTTTAAAGTAGAGTGTGTTTAATTAGTGACCTTACATTTTATATTATGTGTAAAATTGAAAAAAAAGTTATTTTCTCCAGATGAAAATATGCCAACTGAGTCTCTGGATTTAGGGTTAAAAATAAAACTAACATCCTAATTAACGTACTTTTTCCCTTTCCTAATTTCAATGAATAAAATTAGAATATTACAATCCACGTTTACTTATTGTTCTCCGTTCTCCTTTTATATTTAAATATCATTTCATTTTAACATAGGCATCTGCTTTTCACATTTGCTAAGTCACACAGAAACACCTGTTGATGTTTTTCAAGCATTTTCCTACTTCAGCATGGTGGAATGAGACACATTCCTGTCAGTAGCAATGGGTATCCTGCAGAATGTGTGAGGAAACCCCTTCACAGGTGTTGGGGGTGTCCTCTCCTTCACCTCCATTTAAAATCATTTAACTGAGCTCTCCCTTTAGTTCAGCATTTGTGTAAGATGATTAAAAAGAGCATGTAGGGCTTCCCTGGTGGCGCAGTGGTTGAGAGTCCGCCTGCCGATGCAGCGGACACGGGTTCGTGCCCCAGTCGGGGAAGATCCCACATGCCGCGGAGCGGCCAGGCCCGTGAACCATGGCCGCTGAGCCCGCGCGTCTGGAACCTGTGCTCCGCAACGGGAGAGGCCACAACAGTGAGAGGCCCGCGTACAGCACACACACACACACACACACATAAATAAAAGTCAAGATTAATTCCAAAGATTCAAGAGAAAACTCTGGTTGACAGCTGACTTGAAATCAAAAATGATTGATCACAATAGCAGGCAATTAGCGGAATTAACTAGAAAAGAGGGAGGAGAGCTGCAGAAGAAAAATATCAAGACAAACCCTGTGAAGATCAGAGCAGGAAGAAAACATACCGAAGGTACGAAAGAGGTGATGTGGGCTGAGTGAGAACAGTCGTGAGGGCAAAGCCAGGTCCGCCAAAACTCAAAACAGCTGCCTGTAGACCACAAATTCCTTCCCTTACTTCCTTGTAAATGGATTTGTACTCTTTTTCCTGCCAGGCCCCAAACTGGTAGGTAGCTGGGCTTCAGCCACTCAACAGCTGTACCCTAGAGGAAAAGTGATTCTTATGTAGAGATTGAACAATTAAGTACGTAGGCGTCCTGCCCGTGAAGGAAGACAAGCTGGTGTCACCACACGGCATTTATGAGGGAAGAGAAGAAATTTCTCTTCTGGAAATTTAAGTGAAAAAAGAAAATCTTGAAGCTGAGATTTTTCTTTAAAGGAACACTTATATGTGGAATCTAAAAAAAAGATACGAATGAACTTATTTACAAAACAGAAATAGACTCACAGACATAGAAAACAAATTTATGGTTACCAAATGGGAAAGGGTTGGGGGAGGGATAAATTAGGAGTTTGGGTTTAAAATATACACACTACTGATAAGGACAGAGTAAGGGGACAAAGTAGGTGATTAAATAGTTAATCCCACTAGGGTATCTTAAGTAGAGAGAAAAGTATGGGACACTCTGTAAGTTAATGATCACTTAAGAAAGCAGGCTTGCTTTGCAACAGAAGAACAAGGCATGTTCCCCAACAATAAAACAGTGATGGAATGAGACTAACATCCAGCCCAGTGCAGTCAGCAAGTTAATGATCCTTGAGAAGGGGCTTTTTCTGCATGTACTAAGAGCAGAAATATAGGGGAAAGGTGACGGTATACTGAAACCTGAGCTGATTTACCATATTTCAGTATATGTTCCCAGCTCTTTGCTCATTTTCATAGCACACTGAGTCCCGGTTGGGCCATATAGGGTCAAAAACTCCCTGCCCGACTTGTAGGAGGAGTTAATGATAGAAGACTCAAAGAACAGAGGAGGAAGGTGGTCTTCTCCCTCTCCCCATTTTCCTTTGATTATAAAACTGTAGCCCACTAAGTTCTTGGGGTGGCACTCCCTTGCCTGCCCACTTGTATCTCTCACAAGTGTCCTATACTAATAAGCTCTTTCCTTACCTATCACTCTGCCTCTCGCTGAATTCTTTTTGTGCCAAGACAGAAAAACCTATGCTTTACTAAGTCCCAAAATACATTCTGCGGTGTCACTACTACACATAAAATAGATAACCAACAAGGACCTACTCTACAGCACGGGGAACTATACTCAATATCTTGTAATAACCTATAACGTAAAAGAATCTGAAAAAGAATATAAAACTGGATCATTTTGCTGTACATCTGAAACTAACACAACATTGTAAATCAACTATATTTCCATAAAAATTTGTAAAAGATAAAGGAAGGCAGGCAACAGTATATTCAGTTAGCTAACCTCTTTCAAAGGTTTCTCCTTAATTTTCATTTTACACGTAAAATTAAGCATAGAGAATTATTTTAAACATATCCTAAGAAATTTTAGATATCTGGCAAGCAACTAATGCTGCATACTAACTTGATGCCACTAAACGAGGCAATAATTCATTATTTCACTTCAAGCACGATATATCCATGTACAAATGTGAAATCCTAAAGGAAGTTCTTTTCTTTTAAACTAATGGAGGAGTTTTAAAAGGAAACAGAATTTGCTGGCATAGTTCTGATTAATTTTAAATTCCCATTAAAATACTACAGAGTAAACAATAAAGAAGAGAAAGTATTTTACAGCTCTTATTGTACTGTTTAAATTATTTAAATTGGGTCTTCTGGTTCCTCTGGATATCAGATGTTTGGGAATGTATGATTTCAGACTAAATAGTGCCTGTCTTACCTTACCTGTAGCCATTTCAGAATTGTTATTGATTATGTATATGCACACATACATACACACACACACATTTTGAAAAATTATGATCAGTTATGCATATATTTGTCCAAGTTTCCTTAAATTTGAATTTTGTGGAAAGCTATTTCCTTTTCTTCTTTCTTTGTTCAGCTACAATTCAGATAATTTTAAGCAGCTATCAGATACTTTTTAACCTTCCAAAAGATGAAATATAAAACTCAATTACATTGTATTTAAGAAACCATTAATTAGTGTCACTACACAGGAGCATGTCTCTTACTGCTTTTGGCAAATGTGACGTATTCTAAGGCTTCTAGGACATTCCTATTATTTTTCTCTTTTTAAAAAGTGTTTTTATAAGTCAGTGTTTGAATAAAAAAGAAAATGCTACTTTTAAATCCTCTTCTTGGAGGTGCCTGAAACTGTATATCGGGTGCTTTATTATAGGCATATATATGAATAAAAATTTGAATTAAACATGGGCAAGTATAAGTTGCATGAATTTTATGACATGAAAAGACACTTCCTGAGTTAACAGTAAGTTCAGAAATCTAAAATAATTCACAATAGACAGTACTGTCTTTCTATCTGAACTGAGAGAAGGGATCGCTTAGGATTGTCTTACCTCCTTAGGCCATTTAGGAAACTAGACCAGATCAGGATCCTTAACCTGGGTTCCAAGAATAAGAGTTCGCAGAAAGTCCATAAAACCCTGAAACTGTGTGCAGTGTGTGTGTGTGTGTGTGTGTGTGTGTGTGTGTGTGTGTGTTGTGTTTCTGCATAATTGTGTGTTTGTGTGGGAAGAGTGCTTTAGTTTTTATCAGACCTCAGAGGGATGTGTGTTCCCCACATAAGAGTTAAAAAACTGAGCTGGAAGATCTCCAAGATTCTTTGAAAGCATCCAAGTTTATCAGATCAAGAGTCAAACTGATCACCAGGCAAATGTGAACTTTGAAGTTCATCATTCAACTGCTCCTCTCTGAGTTAACTGTCATCTGGATTGTCCGGAGTGGGAAATTACCAGATGACAGTAAATATTTCCTGTTTTAGATCCCCATGAACTCTAGAATTAATGTAAATTCCCTCCTTTTCAGTTGGTTGGTAAGAGGCTTGAGTATCTGCAACAAAGCTCTGGTTGGAAAGCTTCACCACAGGCTGCATGCACAGACATGTTTTACCCCAGCTGGTGCCTAAGCAGGTTGCGCATGTGAAAGTCAGGCCAATCTGTGTAAATCAGGTTGTGAGCTAATTCCAAGGGGGCATTTTCATTATTTGTAAAGGGCTACTCACAGAACATACTCTTAGCTTTTCATTAAAAAGAAAAAAAAAAAAAATTAGAAATTGCACCAATGTGACGGGGCTCTTTAACAAATTCCATGTGGTTTTTTGGCTCAAGTAGTTAAAAGAGTTGGAGATTAAGCTAATTCTTTTATCTCCTGGGCTACATAATCAGGATATGTATTATCTGTGGAATATAAGAACAGTCATCAGTTCGCAATTAAAAAATATATGATATCGTTACAAAAATATGATATTCTTTCACTATTTTGGAAATATGAGGAACAAACCAGTGAAAGATAAGCTATTCAGGTGGAATTTCAGAACTGTGCTATGATATGTGGATCTGAATTCCTGGATGCGCAGATACACCTGGCAATCATTCTATTCCAATTGATCTGATGATGACTGTGGCCTTCTCCTAACTGTCTGAGTGATTCCCTTTCAGTTATACAGTGTGTTTTTCCCCTGACCATTCTGTAGTAAACTTGTCTTATCATTTCACTGTAGCTTTTAAAAGAATATAAATTTGGGAAGCCCTTAGTTATCGTGAACATAACCATTACCATGACACCTGTTTCGGTAGTGCCCAGATGTCATCATGCCAAGAAGAATCACACGGTGCCTTTCTACTTTTATATACTGGCTGTTCATTATTTATTTTTTTAAAAAAAATAACAAAAGCTTAATGAGTTGGCAGAAGTTTTTAGGCATTCAACTCAGACAAAATAAAACAAAAACCTTGTTCTTTTAAGGAGCCTAGTAACTAGTAAGGATTGAAGTCAGCGACAGGACTGGGTGAAGAGGGCAAAGGTAACCCAGTGGTTTTAGGGAACCAAATGAATGGCAACTGTTTGAGGAGTTCATATTTTAAAATTCCAGATAAATGAAAGTTATTGATTTTCATTAGTCTGTGCCTGAATACCTCTCTTTCTACTCAAATAAACTTTGGGGTCTTAAACCTTCCAAATCTGCAGCTCGTTAAGACAGGAATATAATTGTATGACTCTTGCCTATTAATAATGAATGAGTACTTCTCAGCATTATATTTACATGACTTTTGCCTTAATTATACCCTTACCAACCTTTGAGAGAATTTTGAGTTATAAGTCTAAGTACTTCCTTCTCTTCACAGTGAGGAGGATTTATGAGATTTATCTAGCAAATTTAGAAACTATAATAACAAAGTTCTCATTACCATTACCATTCAAGCATGCCATCTGGCCCATGGTGGAGGTGGTGGTGATGGAAACCATGCAGTATGGAAATCAAGCAAGAAACTCAAGGGAAAAGACAATGAAAAGAACAACATAAAATGACATTTCTGTTTGTTTTCAAAATATGAAAAATATGCCACATGCCTTCTACTTCACTGTTGTATCTTAATGAGCCTCAACTTTCATTTTTAAAAAAAACTAGAACTTACTTGAGTTCCCCTTACATTCCAATACTGTTTGATTCTTTGTATGTGTCCACTCTTATTTGTAGCCTCTTGAGAAATGCTAATATCAATGATGTCAAAATATTTTAAGAAAATCATTCTATTATGGTAGCATGGCTAACATTAAAAATTTTACATAGATAGCAAATAAAAAATTTAAATAGACATAATGGTCTGCATCCTCTATAATTACAATACCATAAAAATACAGAATCTTTAAAACAGAATATGAAAAGATTCAAGGCTTTAGTTGCTATCAGAATGGCTTTCTAAACTGTCATTCATGCCTTGTCGACCATACCAAATGGCTGGAACCCAACACTGTCCATCTGTCAGCAGCTGCTGCCATGGTTAAGTCTTTCCTAAGAACATTTCCCTCTTCCCAAGCAGTGCTTCAACTAGATGAGCTCCGCAGTATTAAAGATACAGTCCAATCAAAAACAGATGACTTTGAAATATTCGTCAGTGACAGACTTCAGCCCTGAAGTTATTGATGCAGGCTGAATTACAGGATAATTCATCTTTAAATGATTCCCCATGCCTCTAAAGCTTAGGGATCTATCCCTTCGTTAGAAAGTAGAGTGAAAGTGAGGAAGAGAATAAGGCTCAGAATATGTGATATTGAGACAGAGATTTTACACAAAATGAATATTGTTTTGTTCGGTACTGTATGGTCAGGGCACTCAAGATGACTGTTCTCTTGCTCTCTGTACATCTCCTGCTGGACCAGTGACTGCTTCACCAATCCCCTACTCACATGCCTGACCTTCCTACATACTTGCCCTTGGCCACAGCTAATGATTGTTCCCAATAGCTTTTCAAAGGGGTGGTGAGGGGCATGGCCCTCTGCTGGTTTCCCTGGTAATCGACAAGCTAACCCGATGTCAATTCCCCCTATAACTAGTAACCTCCCCCTACCCTCAGAATCAAAGACTGCTGCCATGTCCTGCCCTGCCGTCTACAGCACAAGGTAGGATGTCACTCCAGGGCCTTGCTTCTGACATGTAAGCTCCCCCATCCATTAAACCATTGATGTCTCTGTTGCTGACTCCAGATTCTTTCTTTAGTCTTAAAGCTGGACAGGTAAGGGCCTTGCAGGCCTGTATGGTGCAGCTCAACAGGTGCATTTCAAAAATATATATAATTAAATGGCCCTATTTTGTGGATATTTAATGATTTTATATATAGTTTTTCATTCAGTCTTATTGCCCTATTTGCTCATAACCGTGCCTTCTTCTCAGAGCCGTTTCCCAAAGCTCTCTTAGGAATGGTTTCTTCAATCATCACGTGTGATCACTCAAAAGAGCTGCCAGGATACTCCGCGACTCCATACCTGGCACACAATGACTAGAAGAAGGCTGTCATGGTCACTTATTGCTGCATTAAAAGACAAAACAAAAAACCAACTCTTTTTTATTTCCCATAATGCGGGGTAAGGGGCGGCAGGAGTCCTCTGAATTTACACATACAGGCCCATTCAACCACAGGTTCAGCTGTGCTAGAGGGTTGAAATGCCCTCACTTGGGACTTCCCTGGTGGTCCCCTGGTTAAGACTCCACACTCCCAATGCAGGGGGCACAGGTGCGATCTCTGGTCAGGGAACTAGATCCCTCATGCCGCAACTAAGAGCCCACATGCCGCAACTAAAAGATCCTGCATGCTGCAACTAAGACTTGGCACAGCTGAAAAAAAAAAATTGAAAAAAATAAAATAAAGCAACACTATTTAAAAGAAAGAAGAAGAAGAAAATGCCCGCACTCACATTTAGCAATTGGCACTGGCTGTTGGCTAGGGACCCGGATGAGCTGGGCTGGCTCACCTCTTTTTCTGTGTAATCTTTCACCTTGGGGTCTTCATGCCTTGGTTCTCTAAGGTCAGTGTTACAACACGACAGAACCAAAAGCTACAAAGCCTCTTGAGACCTGGGTGCAAAACTCACTCATTGTCACCTCTGCCATAATTTGTTAGTCAAAGCAAGTCATAAAGTAATCCCAGAATCAAGATTCAAGGTGGAGAAAACAGATTCCACCTGTTGATGAGAGGTGTGGTGGAGCCACACTGCAAAGGAACATGGACCGACTGGTGGCAACCACCTCTGAAAACAATCTACCGCACCTCAACCGAGATGCTCCTTATCACAGCAGCTCAGATTCTATCCTAACTCTTACAGAGGAGTGAATTAACTCTGGCTTTCTCTGTTGAAACTCAGATTGTGTTAGTATCTACCTAGTTCGTGCTTTGAGGACAGAAAAACAAAAGATGGTTATCAGCATGAAAAACATCTGGCTCAGATCAAAAAAGGCCAAAGCTGAGACACATGGAATCTCAGTGCCTGATCCCAGCTTTCCCTGAGGCTTCTCATGGGTACCTTGAGATACTTTTTATCCATAACATACCTTCCCTTCTTGATGAACCTAATTTGGATTGGATTCTGTCACTTGTATGTAAAAAAAGTCTTTTTCTAAAAATAAATTTACTTATGTATTTATTTTTGGCTGCATTGGGTCTTTGTTGTGCGCGGGCTTTCTCTAGTTGTGGCGAGTGGGGGCTACTCTTCGTTGCGGTGTGCAGGTTTCTCATTGCGGTGGCTTCTCCTGTTGCAGAGCACAGGCTCTAGGTGCACGGGCTTCAGTGTTTGTGGTGCACGGGCTTAGTTGCTCCGGGGCATGTAGGAGCTTCCTGGACCAGGGATTGAACCCGTGTCCCCCGCATTGGCAGGCGGATTCTCAACCACTGTGCCACCAGGGAAGTCCCTAAAAAGAGTCTTTAACTCACACAGACAATACAGATATATAGATAGATAGATAGATACACACACACACATATACATATCCATGTGTGTACATATGCAGAGATATATATTTGTATATATGTGTATATATGTATACATATATATAGAGATAATATATTCATGTGGTTTTCAGTTTATGACACAGTGCTGTTCACTCCAGTTTTTCCAGTTTTCATGGCTGTTGCTACGTTACTGGATGCCTTTTAAAATGTTGTTCCAACTTATTTTCTGGAAGTAAATGGACTTGGAAGGCTTATGGGAAAGAAAAGTGTAAGTAAGCAAACTCTAAACACACCTAATCCCAAAGTGAGATAAAGTTCCTGAAATAGTACTTTACGTTTGACAGATCAAATAAAGATGTTACATTTAAGTTTTTGAACATTTTCAAAAAATTCATTCTGGTATTACTGATGGCCTAAGACGAGTCTAGCACGGTGCTATTCATTGGGTACATAAACATGACCCAATGACTCAAGGTAGAGAGCATATAAGTACATATATGTCATGTATAAGCACCAAAAAATGACCTCCTAGAACAGGTATGCAGCCAGTTGGTAGCTGGTCCATAAGATCTACTCTCTACTTCTCCCGTCTTTTGAGAGTATTGCCTGAACACAAGGGCAATCATCCAAAGACTTCATTTCCCAGGCTCCTCTGCCATTATGTAATATTGTAATTAGGTTCTGAACAATGGGAAATGAGTGACTGAGATGTGTGCCCTTAAGACACACATCTCAGGCCTTTTTTCTCGTGGCCACTGTACCTCTTTCTGAAGTACACTAGCTGAGATAGGGTGCAGCAGCTACCTTGGACCAAGAGGTATAAACTGCATGCTGAGGATGGCAGAGCTTCCCACTACCTTGACCACTCATTCACCACTGAACTGTTACCTTGTTGTCTATTTAGGGCACTGAACCTTTGCATGTTTTTATTACAGCAGCCTAGCATATATATTAACTACAGTTGTCCCTTGGTATCCACACGGGATTGGTTCCAGGATCCACCGTGGATACGAAAATCCACAGATGCTCAAGTCCCATGGTCAGCCTTCCATATCCATATCCATGGTTCCACATCTGCAGATTCAACCAACCGTGGATCATGTAGTAGTGCAGTACTTATTGAAAAAAATCCGTGTGTAAGTAGACCCGCCAGTTTAAACACGTGTTGTTCAAGGGTGAGCTGTACTTTGATGTGAGGAAATAACTAGCTGTGGGAATGCACACATTTTAGGGATTGATTCTTCAAGGGAAGGGGTTAAGAGCATGAGGGGACCTGGTAAGTGTAGTTTCTTTAACATCAAACTGATTAAGGTTGCTATCTTTTCCCTTTGTATCCTCTGGGCTTAGCTCAGCATCTGAAATCTTGCAGGTAATTAATAAATATTAGTGAAAGTAAAGAATAAAGGAAGAGAGGGAGAGAAGAAGCATGGACAGAAGGAAAGACAGATGGGAATTCCAGGTTCTCATAGTACAGCAAGTCTTCTCTGCCCTCATCTCCATCCCCACCACCAAATATATATATATATATATTATTATTAACAATATAGACAAAAGCTCATTATAATATAAAACATATGAAATTATTACATCTTCTAATGTAGGATTTTTATAAGAATGTGATAATATTCATAAAACTCATACATAATTAGTTTACATGAAAAAAGGCTCAAAGAGAATTCTATTTGGAAGAGCACAGTGTATCAACTAGTAAGACAATGACTTCCAGAATACATGACACTTTTATGCTCTAAGTCTCTACCATCAGCTTAATAAATTCTGACTTTACAAGAAATAAGTTTACAGGATAGGATCAGTTTTTAAAATAAGTACAATCTCATACTCCTTGGTATTTACCCAAAGGAACTGAAAACTTGTGTCCACATAAAAACTTGCGCAAAGATATTTATAGCAGCTTTATTCATAATTGCCAAAAGTTGGAAGTAACCAAGGTGTCCTTTAGTAGGCAAATGGACAAATAAATTGTGGTATCCCAGACAATGGAATATTATTCAACACCAAAAAAAAAAAAAATGAGCTATCAAGCCATGAAAAGACATGGAGGAACTTAATTTTTTAAATTAATTTTTATTGGAGTATAGTTGATTTACAATGTTGCATTAGTTTCTGCTATACAGCAAAGTGAACCAGTTATACATACATATATATACATACACTCTTTTTTAGATTCTTTTCCCTTATAGGTCATTACAGAGTATTGAATAGAGTTCCCTGTGCTATATAGTAGGTTCCTATTAGTTATCTATTTTATATATAGTAGTGTGCATATGTCAATCCCAATCTCCCAATTTATCCTACCCCACGTTTTCCCCTTGGTAACCATAGGTTTGTTTTCTACATCTGTGACTCTACTTCTGTTTTATAAATAAGTTTATTTTGTACCATTTTTTTAGATTCCACATATAAGCGATATCATATGATATTTGTCTTTGTCTGACTGACTGCACTGAATATGACAATCTCTAGGTCCATTCATGTTGCTGCAAATGGCATTATTTCATTCCTTTTTATGGCTGAGTAATATTCCATTGTATATATGTGCCACATCTTCTTTATCCATTCATCCATTGATGGACATTTAGGTTGCTTCCATGTCCTGGCAATTGTAAATAGTGCTGCAGTGCACATTGGTCCACATGTATCTTTTCAAATTATGTTTTTTTCCGGGTATATGCCCAGGAGTGGGGTTGCTGGAGCATATGGTAGCTCTATTTTTAGTTTTTTAAGGAACCGCCATACTGTTCTCCATAGTGGCTGTACCAACTTACTTTCCCACCAACAGTGTAGGAGGGTTCCCTTTTTTCTACACCGTCTCCAGCATTTATTGTTTGTAGATTTTTTGATGATGGCCATTCTGACTGGTGTGAGGTGATACTTCATTGCAATTTTGATTTGCATTTCTCTAATAATTAGTGGTGTGGAGCATCTTTTCATGTGCTTTATGGCCACCTATATGTCTTCTTTGGAGAAATGTCTATTTAGATCTTCCACCCATTTTTTGATTGGTGACATGGAGGAACTTTAAATAAATATTTAAGTGAAAGAATACAAAGAAAGAATACAATCTGAAAAGGCTACGTACTGTACAATTCCAATCGTACATGACATTTCTGGAAAAGACAAAACTATGGAGACAAGTATCAGTAGTTATTGGGAGGAGGGTGGGGAGATGTATAGGTAGAACACAGAGGATTTTCAGGGCAGTAAAATACTCTGTATACTATAATGATGGATATATATCATTACACATTTGTCCAAACCCATAGGATATACAACACCAAGAGTGAATCCTAACGTAAACTATGAACTTTGGGTGATTATGATGTGTCAATGTAGGTCTACCCTTGGTCAAAAATGTACCGTTCTGGTGAGTGATGCTGATAATGGTGAGGCCATGCATGTCTGGGGACAGGGGATGCATGAGAAATCTCTGTACCTCCCTCTCAATTTTGTTGTAAACCTAAAACTGCTCTAAAAAATAAATTCTCATAAAAAATAAGTACAATCCACATATTTTCCCACCATAATTCACCATATAATAAGTAGTTTGATACAGGAAAACAAAATAAAACAGAAACAGTCTTGTCTTTCCATGACAAAAAGTAGGTTGTGGTTAGAAATTTCATGGGGCTGGAAGTCATTCAGCTCAATCTGGATCCTCATTCCTACTTTGCCACTAAAGAATATTTTACTTGGTAATTCTCTTGAACTCTCAGCAATGGTTTCTTCATTTAAAAACAAAACAAGGTAGATTATGTACAAGTAAGGGATATAGTTCACTTACTTTAGAGTTAGAACTGGGTTTGAAATCAAAAGCTGCTTATGACTAGTTATCAAAACTCCGGCTGTTTACTTAAGCTCTCCAAGGTCGCCACTCTCAATTATAAAATGAGGTAAACATTACTTAACTAACCAAGTGGTATAGAAAAAAGCAAATATATGTCTCTCGGTAATCAGAAATGGAATGAGTAATTTTTTTTTTTTAAGTATAGTTGATTTACAATGTTGTGTTAATTTCTGCTGTACAGCAAAGTCATTCAGTTATACATATATACATATTCTTTTTCACATTCTTTTACATCATGGTTTATCACAGGATAGTGAATATAGTTCCCTGTGCTATACAGTAGGACCCTGGTATTTATCCATTTTATATATACTAGTTTGCTAACTCCCAAATTCCCATTCCATCCTCTCCCTTACCTCTCCTCCCCCTTGGCAACCACAAGTCTATTCTCTATGTCAGTGAGTCTGTTTCTGTTTCATAGATAAGTTCATTTGTGTCATATTTTAGATTCCTCACATAAGTGATATCAGATGGTATTTGTCTTTCTCTTTCTGAGTTACTTCACTTAGTATGATAATCTCTAGTCCATCCATGTTGCTGCAGATGGCATTATTTCATTCTTTTTTATGGTGGAGTAGTATTCCATTGTATATATGGACCACATCTTCTTTATCTGGAATAAGTAATGTTTCATATTTTTTTGTTCTCTATATTAATATAAAAATAAATTGCTCATAGTTTTAAATGCTAAATATTTATACTTGCCTTAATAATATGAAGCAATTTTATGGACCCTGAATATGCCTTACTGCACACAGATAGTGTTTTGATGGTGTGCCTGTCCATCTTTAGTGTTATCCTTCCCTTATGTGAGTTTACTGCTTTATCGACCTTGCAAAGACTATCTTTCGTTGTACACATCTCCTAGGTATTCAACTGTCTATATTTTTTCTTTATTTCAAAATAATGCACTTCCAATGCTTTTGGTGTTGACCAGTTGGTCTCTTTGTTCTATTTGTTTTTTCTGCAGTTTAGAGGCCATTAACCAAATAACATACATATAACACATAGTTAGGCACTAAAAGGAGGAAACCATCCTCCTCTGAAAAATTACTTAGACTCTAGACAGGGTTTCTCAAACTCAGCAGCATTAACATTTTGGAACAGATTATTCTTTGCTGTAAGGGGCTGTCCTATGCATTGTAGGATGTTTAGAACATCCCTGATCTCTACCCACTAGATGCTGGTAGCCCACCCCTCTAATTGTGACAACCAAAAATGTCTCCAGACATTGTCAAATGCCCCTTGGGGGGAAGGGGCAAAACCGTCCAGTGTTCTAGATCTATTTTGTCAAATAGGGTAACTATTCAAAATTAAGTTAAATTAAATCACTTATCTACAGAATCTAAAAAAATAATACAAACATTTAGTTCCTCAATCACACTAGTCACATTTTAAGTGCTCAGTGGCTGCATGTCGCTAAGTGGCTACTGTATTAGCACAGATATAAAACATTTCCTTCACTGCAGAACTGCTTAAAATCAAAGGCTATGATAAAAATGTAATAATAACAAGGAAATAATAATAATGGCACCATTCCAGGATATCCACCATTATGTAACTTCTAATTATCCAGAAGATCAGCTCCAGTTTAATTCCTCTTTAAAGGCTTCTTCAACTCACCCATTAACAAGAATTTCTATGGAGCGTATTCCTAGTAGTTCAAAATATAACTAATGCTTAAGGATAACTGCAAATCAAGTAATTATTAGATAGGCACGAGGACAGAGCTGAGGTGTTAGTTAATCTCTAATAGCTAAATTAGGAAGAAGTGGGAAAAGAATCTTAAACAGATATATATATATATAAACTAGGAATGTCTGAAGACTCGAACTCGCTTAAGACCCTGTTGTTAAAGCAACCACAGGATGAAAGTATCAGTTGACCTTATGGAGGGTTTCACTTCGACAAAACCGGAAGTGACCTGCAGGGCCATCTAGCTTTGAGCACATTGGTCCTTTGAGCATCTCAGCTAGCTTGCCCAAGGAAAATTTATTGATTAAAGGACCCTCCTTGTTTCAAGATCAAATGTGCCCTCAACCTGGTGAGATAACAAGGTCATGTTTAACAATAAAGAGGACCAGGACAAATGTAAGTCAAGATTACGGGGCATTTATTTAAGGGAAACAAAAAGGATCCATTGAAAAACTCTAAGAACATTCACACAACCTGCCTCCAGCTTCACAAGAGCCTGAGCTGGGCTCTTACTGGCTGCATGTGAGTGTGAATGTGAGAGAGAGAACAAGGGAGAGAGAGCGAGCATGTGTGCTGGGGGAAGTGCCTTGTGTATAAAGCTTCATATTTAATAAATCTCCCAAAAACACCACTAATATTCTCTCTCAAACCTTAATCCCCAAACTGAAGAAATGACACTTCCCTTTTATGTTTGCCAATTTTAGGCATGTGATGCTATCGTGGCCTCACTGATTCAGAAAGTAGTTGTTGAACATCGACTATGTGCTGATTTAAGATATAAGGTCCCAGGTAATAAATTCATTAAAAAAAAAGTTCCTATTAAATGTAACACATGTATTGGGCATTGAAATTTTACACAAATAAAAACATTCTCAAAGTAATTATAATCAGGGGAACAGCAGAAGGCAAAAAGGAGAAAGTATGCAAGTAACATAACACCGACAGGATAGAATAAACACTGGCGGAGTTACGAAGTGTTAGGGCTGGCTGTGCAAAAAAGAGAAAGAGCACATCTCATTGTGGAAATTCAGAAGCCTTTCTGGAGCTGGTCTTTAAACTACATGTTGAGGATGAGGTAGGATTCTGCCATATTCCTGTGGGAAGAAATGCTATTCCCAGCTAAAGCCAACCTTTAATGCAGAAGAGATTGTGTATGTTCTGAAGGGCGTGTTACAGCCTGGGATGCAGGGACAGATCTCACTGGACATGCCATCTGGGTGTTCAGTAATGGCTTTAAGCATCTCTCTCTCTCTCTCTCTCTCTCTCTCTCACTCTCCCTGCTCCCCCAAATAAAAGACTCTTACTCAATGTGCATATGGAATTTATATTTTAACAAGTTCCCCAGGCAATTTTAATGCATTACTGAAGCTTGGAAACCATTTCAGTAAAAGAATATTTGAAAATAAGAAGTCAGTGAATGCAGCTAATTTGGAAAAAAGTAAAAGTGACGTATGTCTCTGAAAATATCTAGCAGAGAGGGGAGATACTCTTTTCTTCTCCTGTAATTTTTAAAGAAAATAAACATCATTTCAACCAATGGTCAACAAATGTTTATTGAGACAAACATTGAACTCGGTACTTTCACATGTATTACCTCATTTCATCTTAACCACATTGTGCACAGATATGTTTTTGAGGATAAACTAAAAACTTACTAAGTCTTCTTGTTGAGAGATGATGAAAAAGATAGATCTGCTCCTTAATTTCCTATTCTTTTTCCTACCCGCTACCATAACCTCTAATTACTCTTACTGTTTCTAACACGTGCACCTACTGGATACCAGAGACATCACAAGAGGCCCTCCAGGCAAAGCTATGTTATCTCGCCGGGTTTGGGGCGCATCTCTTCCTAGCTTGATGGATCACATGTAAGCTTTTCTATTATCCTTTCAGCTTAGACAGACTCTCTGATCACCTCATGACCTTACCCATGGGACCACATGCTGGTATTAGTCTATTTAAGGGAAAAGGCACTGTTAAGAACCTCGTCCTAAAGTTCCAGGAAGGAGTTGTCTAAGGCACCCACTTCTTTCACCTTTTCTGGACCCTCTCTGATCTCAGAGCCTGCTCTCTGGCCTCTGGAGAACGAATGAGGCTTTTTTTTGATGGGCCCTCATACATATCAAAGTATGCAAATTCTATCTTTTTTTCTTACAGATGAATTCTTTTTGTTTCTTACAGATGAAATTATATGAACTTTCATTTTAATATTCGATCCATCCGGGTAAGGGCTATAAGCAACTACCCAAAAGGGCAGTCATTTAACACAATAAAAGTTTGTTTCTCTCTGTTGCCACTCCAATGAGGGACAAATGTGGGGTTGGAGAGATCTGATTATTTAAGGAACCAGACACTTGCATCTTAGGGTCTCAGAGTCTTGCACTGGGTTTTCTTCCTCATTTAACAGGAAGGATAGAAGGTGAAGGATGCAGTCAATTATACTTCAATTAAAAAAATAAATTTTTTAAAGAGAGAAAAAAAAGAAAGTGGAGGATGGTATGAATGTTTCAGGGGCTGGGACTGGAAATGTTATACATCGTATCTGTCAACATTTTATCTGCCAGAGCCCAGTCACATGTCCTCAGCTGCCTGCAGAGGAGGGTGGTAAATACAGCTTTTAGGTCAGGAGGAAAATGAAACAGTTTGGTGAGCAGAGTCTACCATGGTTATGTCATCAGTACTGATAGCTGCTATTATAAATTTTAGTTATAAATCACTGTTTCTTTACCTGCTTCATTATCAATTTAGTCATTGTGGGTTGTTTGAATAATGTTAGTGACACACAACTTTTCAATAGCATTTCTGGCCTAAAAGTTTCAATTATTAGACTTCATGTATGCTGCAATTCAAATATGACTCTCCACACATTTATTGCTAATGTAAATACAATATATATTTGTATTGTTTTGAATGATACTTCCTTGGTAATATGTTGCCTGCAGCTCTGTGCTATTGAAATAACAAGAAACACAGGGCTAAAATAAGTAAAACTAAATTACTGAGTTACCTTTAAATTTAGAATATAATGTTTTTAATATGAAGTACTTTGCTTATTAAAGGTGATTCATAAATGTTGCTAACCAAAGTTTACTATAAATTATTCAATTAACTCCTCCACAGTTTTTTATAACACTGAATTTTACTTTCCCCACTGGAGAGTAGGAACTGGTAGTATAAATGAAAGTTTCCCTTGTCCTTCCTTATGTGGAGCCACTAGGACAGTTACCTATCTGTGTAACTGTGTATCCCCAAGGATGCCACTGTCCAATATGTCTTTGGACCATTTCACTATTCCTATTCTTTAAGGGGAAGGGGAATGGATAGAGTGAGATGTTGTCTTAATATGAGCCCTAACACATTCCAGGTACCACACAGCCAACAAAAGCTTTGAAATACAACTTCTATCAATTTGATTACTTCATATTAAACAGCATAGAGGAAAAGAGTATCATACCTGAAAACCTGTCCTCTAGCCCTGATCCTCCTCTAATGGGTTGTGAAATCTAGCACATTTAATAGGCAAATCTAGGAGTCTGATTCCTCATCTTTAGAGTATCAGGAAACAGTGTAACCTTCAAGTTCCTTTTCAGATCAAAAATTATATGACTCTGTGACTGTGGCTTTATAATAACACAGATGGATAGTATTAGATATTAGGTTTGATGATGACTTGCACAGAAATGGAAAAATGATGCTGCTATGCAGAGATGTTAGAAAACTATATAAGAAATAATAAGTGGTTTAGTACTTTTAACACATAGCCTACTTTTACCTTGCAATGCCCTTTGAAATAAAAGGAAAAGGTAGGATATAAACAGACAATATTGATAGTCAAGGTGAAAAAAAATACAAGTAATAAACACCTAAATAGTTATTTTCTGGATGGAAAAGGCAATGGAGGAGAAGCTACACAGAAAGAATCTGGGGATCAAAGTGTGCAATAAATTCAAATCAATTTCCGCTGCATGAAAGAAAGATATCAGGGTCTGTGCAAGATGAAAATAAAGTTGAATTATTCAACAAAACAAGGAAGAAACATAGCAGCATCAATCTTATTCTACACCTGGAAGAATTGGCTTGAGCTTATAAATTATTTTACTGTAGAGAAATGTAAATTGAACAGTATTAAAAAAAAAGACTGAAAATATTAGTGGTATAGATTTAATTAAAATGGAAAGAGGAAGGGGGTGGCAGTCATTATCTAAATTGTCAATCACAAATCTGTCAAATAGGACTGTTTCTAAACATCTGAAAGATATAAAAACTTACTAGAGTAAGTCCCCACAAATTACTGGGGCAAAAGCATTTGGTTAAAGTTGTAGTAAACTAATGGCTAAGCCTGAAAAAGAGTTTGTTCCAATCCTTGAAAGCATTTCTAAAATACACTGGCACTCTTGGAGTAGGAGGTACACACTTAGAATAAAAACAAACAACATAAAATTGTGTAGATGTATGAGTTATGTATAACTATAATTCATTAGAACTAGACTTAAGATCCTTATTATTGGAGATATAAGATTTTTATCCCTATGTTATTATATGGCTATAAGATCATTATTATTAAGTTCATATAACTGCATGTTTCAGAATTTATCTTTTTCTTAAAAGCTGAATATGGGAGTAGAAAGAGCAGAGTAGAAAGATTCTTAATTATTTTAGTGATTATTTGCATTTACTCGAGAAAGAACATTATAAAGTATAAATATGAATTAAAGATGTTGATTTTTAACCAGGTCCTGTCTGAAAGCTGAAAGTAGGCCAATTATCTTCAAGATATTTCTAATACTTCTCTTAGCTTTATTGTTTAAGCTCCAGAACCCTCTACGCAGAGTATATCTTACCCAGGATTGAAAAAAAAACTAATAAAAATCATGAAATCTATTTATTTTCCTCAGATCACAACCCCTAAACAATGTAATGATCTGTTTCCCAATGCTGAAATAAAAGAACCAGGTGGGACCTCTGCAAGGAAGCTGTATTTTTCTTAAAAATGCTTTTATACCTTTACATTTTTTCCAGTGTTCTCCCTGGCACTTCCCTTGCCTTCACAATTGGAATAGAAGCTCCTCAGAACTTAATTAACCATGTCTTGGTTGACTAAACAAAATCCAACATAGGCAATCAACAAAATGAAAAGCCATCTTACAAAATGGGAGAAAATATTTGCAAACCATGTATCTGATAAGGGATTAATATCTAAAATATACAAGGAACTCATATAATTCAATAGCAAAAAAAAAATAATCTAATTAAAAATGGGTATAGGTCCTGAATAGACATTTTTCCAAAGAAGACATACAAATGGTCAATGAGTACATGAAAAGATACTCAACATCGCTCATCGTCAGGGCAATGCAAATCGAAACCATAATGAGATATCACCTCACACCGGTTAGGATGTCTATTATCAAAAAGAAAAGAGATAACAAATGTTGGAAAGGATTAATATGTGATGGAATATTAGTCATCCTTAAAAAAGAAGGAAATCCTACCATTTGTGACAACAAATGAACCTTGAGGGCATCCATGAAATGAAATAATTCAAACAGAAAAAGACAAACACTGTATGAAAGACAAGCCACTGTACGTGGATTCTAGAAAAGCTGAACTCATAGAAACAGAACGTAGATTAATGGTTGCCAGGGGCTGTGGGGTGAGGGAAATAAGGATATGTTGGTGAAAGGGTACAGCTTCCAGTTTTAAGGAGAATAAGCCCTGGGGTGTAATGTACAGCATGGTGACTATAGTTAACAACACTGTATTGTATACGGGAAAGTTGCTAAGAGAGTAGATCTTAAATATTCTTACCATAACAACAATAACAACAAAATGCTAATTAGGTGAGGTGAAGGAAGTGTTAACTAACCCTATTGTGATAAACCTTTTACAATATATGAGAATTAAACCTTCACATTGTATACCTTAAACTTATACAGTGTTATATACCAATTATGTCTCAAGCTGGAAAAAGTATTCTAAAAAAAACCCCAGCAGAGGGCTGTGCACACTTATTCTTAATTCTTCTTCCTCTTCCTTTTTAAACAAGACCAAAATATATGAGATATTAGAGAATAACTCATTTGAAGATATTGTTTCTTACTTGAGAAATTAAGACCTGAGACGAAAGTAGCCTTTCTCAGAGAAACAAGCTTAATTATTGATGAAGCCATCTTGTTCCCCTTCTCTTGAGGAACACAAACAAACACATGGGAGCTCTCAGGAGATTAATGTACCAAGAAGAGCATCCTCCTGTTATTTGGAGCTTTTGACATGGAAAGGAGACATATTAGTTATAATATTTACATTTATATTTTAAACATCATCTACTGTTTCAACGGAAGCCCACAGAGAAACAGGTCAATATTATTGGTTGTGACATTTAAGAAATTACCAAAGCAGTAAGTTCATTAAGCCTACAATCCGATGTAAACCAATTAGTTTTCCTTTTCTGCTTATATTTTAAAAAAAAACACACATTCTAATGAATGTAAATATTTAATACTTTTGGTCTTTCATCCCTTAAATACTCCCATATGAATCTGCATCAGTGAATTATAATTATTATAAGAAGCAACAAACTGCAGCCCATTCAAATACAGTGCACATTTTAAGGGCTTTTTAAAAGGCAGTTTTGTTAAATACTTTTATGCCTTACAAAGGCAATCATACTTGAGCTCAAATTTTATTCCATCCGTAAGAATACAGAGTACAAAACGAAATGGCATAAACACTGAAATACGTTATTTCAACAATATGTGCTCACTTACATAGCATCAATTATTTTTAGAAATTTGAAATGAAAGGCCAGATTGGCTTAATAGAATGAACAAATTTGAGTTGTTCTTTTTGGTTGTTAGAAGTATTTTTTAAAAGTAGAATTTCAAATAAATCATGACAACAGTTCATTAAATCCTTGTTCATCCACATTAAAATGATAAGAAATACAAACCTAAAACATGGATTAAACCAAAGTTGGAAAAATTATCTAAATATTTACTTAGAAAATACAGCTTGTTGGCTTATCTTTTAGTTTCATTTTTTAAAGCATGCCTTTAAAAGCAATTGAATGTTCACATATTTAATTTGAAAAGGGCTTCATGTTTTCTCAAATTCTTTTATGGCATTTATCTAACTTAAAATTTTGTGGATTAGATGGGACTGGTATTATTTTGATAATATCATTTTGCCAATATTATTTGAAAATATTATTTTGTCAATATGATTTGACAAACAAGAATTCTGACACAAGATGGCTAGCTGCACAAGGTGGCTTTTAGTAGAACTAAACTTCCACTGTCCCCCAGAAGCACATATGGAAAACCACACGGCACCTTCCTCTGACATCTGTAACACCACAGCCTTCATTTGGTAGGTTAAGGGTCTTTCAAGAGAAATTCAGCACCAAGTGGCAACATACTTCCAAAGGCAAGCTCATAAACGCTGCATAATATGGAGGTTTAGGAAAAATATAGGTAGTCTCATCTATATGTAATTGTTTCAAGTTCACAAAGAATCATTTATCTACTGTTACTCATAGTGATGATTCGCCTAACGTATCAACTTGGTCAGGCTATGTCACCCAATTATCTAATCAAGCACTGATACAGGTGCTGCTGTCAAGGTATTTTGTAAATGTGGTGAAAATCCATTATTAGTTTAACTTTACTATTTTTTTTTATTGGATAACCAAAGAACAGGAATCTTGAGGGGAATATCTTTAAAATTCTGCCTAACACATTGGACATGTCAAAGGGACATGAGCCAACACCAAAGAGCTTCTGAAGGACAAAACTTGATCAATTTGAGAAAAGTAAGATGTTATTTGATTATATCCCAATGAATAAGAACATCCATACTTATATAAATTAAGGATTAAAATAAATAAATAAATAAGGTAGAACTTACTTATAGAATAATTCCAAATAATAAATATAGATGATATGAGGGACATAGCACATCACCATTAGAACACCAAAGTAGTAATTTGCTGCAGGTAAGATCCACCGATGAATGTTAAACTTAATGGGTAAAACTTTAAGGAAAAACAGGATATTTGCATAGCTTCAAAGTACCTCACCTCCAAATTTTAATTAATATTTACGGCTGTTTATTTTTAAACATATACTCACAAATTCTTTGCTACTTCTTCCTCCAAGGGGTGAAGCTTAATTCCCCTTCTACTGACTATGAGCTGGACTAGGTGACTCACTTCTAAGAAATAGAGCATGGAATTGGAGAAATAGAAATTTACAGAGGAAAAACTTGACAGGACTTGTTTTTGTGCTTTTCTTTACAAGAAACACTATTTGCAGGTGACATGAATGCATAAGTAGAAAGCTGCAGAAAATCTACAATCAGCTACTAGAACAAATAAACGAATCTAGCAATGTCATAGGATACAAGGTCAACACAGAAAAATCAACTGCATCCCCCATACAGTAGCAGCAAACAATTGGGAAGCTAAATTTTTAAAATCCCATTCAAAGCAGCAACAAAAACATAAAATACCTAGGAATAAACCCAGCAAAATATGTCCAAGACTCCCACAATGACAACTACAAAACATTGCTGAGAGAATTTAACAAGATCTCAATACATGGAAGTGTATATACCATGTTCATACGTTCAAAGACTCTGTTAATATAGTTATTATCATTAAATTGATCTACAGACTCAAAGCAATCCCAATAAAAATTTCTTCAGGTTTAAATAAATAGATAACCGGCTGATTCTAAAATATATATAAAATTCAAAGGATCTAGAATATCCAAAGTAATTTCAATAGAGAAAAACAAAGTTGCAGAACTTTCCCTACCTAATTTCAAGACTTACAAGGCCACAGTAATCAAGACAGTCCGATACTGGTGAAAAGACAGACAGGTAGACCAATGGAACAGAACAAAGAGCACAGAAACAGACCCACACATACATGAGCCCCTATTAACAGTTTAAGTAAAGAAGATTACCCTTGATAATGTGGGTGGGCCTCATCCAATCAGTTGGAAGGCAAAAACAGAGAACTGCTGAAGGGGAAGATATTCTGCCTCAAGACTGCAGCACTGACTCCTGTCTGAGTTTCCAGCCTGCTAGCCTACCCCACTTGCTAGCTTCTACAATCACGGGAACCCATTCCTTAAAATAAATCTCCTGATATGTGTACATATATAGCCTACTGGTTCTGTTTCTCTGGAGAATCTGACTGATAAACGTATCCTCTCTTTCAGTTGTCTTATAGGTTCCTACCCACCAAAAAAATTTTGTTTTTCTACTTTGTTCTCTATGCAGGGGTTAGGAAAGGCCTTTCTGAACAAGTGTTTTCAATTAGCATTTATAGTTAATTTAACACATAGCTTACTATGTGTTAGTCACTGATTTAAGTACTCTGCCTATATTAACAGCTACCCCAAAAGATAGGTACTACTGTTATTCCCAACGTACAGATGATGAAACTGAGGCCTATGGGATATTAAGTGACCTATCACACAGTTAGTAAATGCTGGAGTCAGGTTTCAAATGTAGGTTGTCTCGTTTCATAACTTATGTTATAGCTATGCTATATTGTCATTTTAAAATGGGTGGATGTAAGGCATATTTTGGAGTTAGGCTAATAAAATTAAATTATGGTTTTGGATGTGAGGGAAGAAGGAATAAAGTATAACTCATGCTATCGACTCAACTAAGTTGTTAGTCCCATGACTAAATGGGGAAAAAATAAAGGAAGGTATATTTGGGTTTGAGTGAGAGCAATATTACACAGATTTACCTTCAGCAGAGGCCCAGAGGTAAACATATTGGAGTCTTTGGCATATAGAGTGAGATGACTGACAGAGGAGGAAAGAAAGCCTGAGCCCTGGCACATTCCAAAATTTAGATTCTTAAGCAGATGTGGAACCAGAAGGAGGTGGAGGAAAGGAGATACTGTGAAGCCAAAAGCCATGAGAAATAGGGGTGGCCCAGGAGGGAAGCATGGTTGTCAACTCCATGTGATGCTATTGAGAGACTGAGCAAAGCTGTAGAGAGAAATGGCCAGATATGACCGACAGCTGAACCCAGTAACTCTGACCACAGCAGTTCCATGGAGTGGTCAGTCTGAAAGCCAGAATGGTGCGAGTGAAAAAGAGACCACCCATAGCACATTTATTTTTAAAACTCATGGGAGATAGATTTGTGATAGAGCAAGTATGGCAAAATGTTAATGACAGATTTAGGTAGCGGTTTTGCAGGGATTCCCTGGAAAACTGTTCAATGTCTGAACACTTTCATAATAAAATGATGGGGGAAATGCATGGAAAATATGGACATCACATTCAGGACTGTGGTTCCCTGGCCAAGCTGAGCAATGAGCGCAGGAAGGGAAGGATATACAGACATTGAGGTAATAAGCAGGCAGCTTCCACTCCATGGACAAAGTTTTATTTCTTAAGCAAAGAGCATACTGGTATTCTTGTTATTCCTCATGTGGTTCTGTATCTATTATATTGCATGATAAAAAGAAAAGTAACTGTGGGGTAAGAAAAATGGGGTTGTTGGAGGTGGTTTGCAGTTAGGTAAGGCTTTCTGTTTGTTTTAACCTATCACATTTGTATCTGTTTGAACTGCTCTGGTAGAAAGGAAGAAACTGATAATTCCAGAGTGGGATGAGATCACCCAAGTTGAGTCTTCCAAAAGGTGACAGGTGAAGGGGACCAAAAGCTCCAGTGGAGGGGTAGGTTTGGGAGAAGAAGTGGCTCTTCATTCTTTTTGACCCGTGAGAACAAGAATACAGGTAAACAGCATTAGGCAGTGACTCCTGATTTGTAAATAAACAGCATTAGGCAGTGACTCTTGATTTAAAAAGAAGTCATTCATCTGCTGCCTTTCCTATCTGCCCTTTTCTTTCCAATTTAACAGGAAGTCCATTATTAGCTTATAATGATTAAGATTCTCTATGCTTAACTTTGAGATGTTGGGATGGCATCTCCGTAATTTATTGTAAGGTCTGATTTTTCCATATTGCCTGTATGTCACTCCTGAGGGCCGGTCTTCTAGGACCTTATGTTAGCATGCGATTAGCAAAATTCAGCATGGCTTTAGAAGCTGTTTGCCTTGTCCATTTATTTTCTTTTCCGAAAGCTTGCTCACTCGGTCTCAGTTTCAGAGGGGTCCACTGCTAATGAAGACAGCCTGGGTTGCATCAAGTTGCTGGCATATATCATAATTAGGGATGCATCAGTGAATCAGCTTCATTTTGGACAATCCTACCCCGTTGTTATTCAAGATGTTTACGTCAAATGCATTTTTGATTGAATTACGGACTTAGCTATTAGGGAGGAAATGCTTGATAACCAGTTTTCTTTATGTGGTAAGGTAGCATTTCCTTTTATGCATGGTAGGGATCAGATGCTTGGTTTAATTTTACCTTAAAGCAAGGTGAAATTCAAATGAAATGGAGGTTATTGAGTGATCTACCTGAAAGATTGTTTTTAATTTTATATTTATAATTAAAATACCATAAAACTTTACGTTTACAACTGGTCTGTTATAAAGCATAAGAGCGCAATTTGTTGCTCCATTGTAACAAGTACCATAACAATGATGATAATGATAAAGGCAAGAGCCACCAGGCTTTTAGAGCCTGCAGCTGCTAGGTCTGGTGCGAAGCACTTTACATGCATCCCATCATCTGCTCTCCACAGCAGTCCGGGAAGTGTGTGTATGAATAGCCCCACTTAACTCATGCAAACACTGGGGCAGAGAGGATAAGTAACTTGTCCACGTCACACAGCTAATGCAGCATGAAAACTGCAGAACTGGAATCTGACTCTGAATCCACTGCCTCACACCTGCCACCATGCCCCTTCCTGACACCTGGTCCATCCCAGGGTGGATCCGTATGAATAGCATGCCTGGCTCCTCTTTAGTCTCTGACATTGTTTTTTCTTCTTTTCCATGGATCTCTATTTTCTTTCTTACTGTGTTTTGTATATCCCTGTAAGCCTCTTTAAATCTTCTCTGTGAAAGGTAAGAACAGTTTTCCTTAAGTTGACAAGTTTGGACCTCAGTAAATGGTATTAAAGGGAACAGTCCTCAGTTGGCAGTCTTTGAAACCAGATTTCCCATTTTATTCATGCAGATGTATAATTTACCATTCCTTGCAAATCAGTTTAAGAATAAGAATATTTTAGCATCCACACTGCATTTTGTCCTTGCCATTTTGCTAAGCACGTACGCATAAGGGCTTGTTATTATGGTTTCTTACTATTGTGCTCAGCTCAACTAATGATGTATCAATATTGGTTCATTAATTGTTACAAGTGTACCATAATAATATGAGACGTTAATAATAGGGAAACTGGGTGTAGAGTTATGAAAATTTTCTATATTACCTTTGCAAATTTTCAGTAAATCTAAAAGTATTCTAAAATACAGCTTTTTTTTTTTCTTTTTAATGCAACAAGTTTAGGTGATTTTTGTAGAGACACAAGTTTTCAAATCAGTAGGGTAAATCCCTAGGACTGAGACTGATGGGTTGTATGGTAATTCTATGTTTCCTTTTATTAAAAACAAAAAACGCCAAACTGTCTTCCAAAATGGCTTCCAAAATGGCTAATTCATTTTGCATCTGAATGTACAAGAGTTCCTATTGTTCCACATCCTCACGAGCATTTCTTACTGTTAATTTGGAGGATTTCATTGACTCTAGTAGGCATACAGTGAAGTCTCTTTCTTGTTTTAATTTGCATTTCCCTAATGACAAATGATGTTGAACATTTTTTTCAAATGCTTATTTGCCATCTGTATATCTTCAGGTCATTTGCCTGTTTTTGAATCTGATGGTTCCTTTTCTTATTGTTGAATTTTTTAGAGTTCTTTATATATTTTAGATACAAGTCCTTTATCAGATATGTGACTTACAAATATTTTCTTCCAGTTTATGATTTTTCTTCACCATCTTTCACAGAGAAAAAGGTCTCAATTTTAAGTTCACCTTACCAATTTATCTTTCATTTATCATGCTTTTGGTGGTTCCATTTTTAAATTGCACTTCTGTAGCCTGAAATCATCACCCTGTTTAATTTTTTTTGTATTAATTGTCTCTCTCTTATCAGAATGTAATAGTCCTATAGGCAGAGAATGTCTGTTTTCTTTCTTCTGTATTTTATACTCCCAACTCCGCAAATAGTACATGTGCTTAATAGATACTTAATAAATATTTGTTGAATTAGTCAATTAACGGACATGGAGCTCTTTCAGCATCAGTATGGACTTGAAATGACTAACAGAATGATGTTGCCAACTAAAAATGGTCACTTGCCATCTGGCTCTACAAGGATCAGTTCTCTAGCTACTGCAGTCACTGACCTTCAACACACCCTGAAAGGAGTTCAGGGCATAGATCTGGAATGAGGCACTATTGTGCTCTGGGAAAAACTGGCAGAACACGCTTCAGATAGTTAGATATTTTCAGGAAGAGATATTATGAGCCCAATTTCTTTCATCCTCTCATATCTAGGAAAGCTCTAAAATCATTAATGGATGAGCAGCAACCTTCTTGTGACTAGCAGCAACCCTCTGCCAAAATGTGCTCTTGAATGCATGTCTCCCCCTTCACCAAAATCACATATATACCAACCAGAACCACCCCACTTCTTCGGAGCAATTCCTCAGAGCTAGCCAAGAGGCTGTCTCCCTGGCTATGATGCTCCTGTTGCCCCCAATAAAATCTAACTCACAACTTCCACATTGTGCATTTTTTTCAGTTGACAATGTTAGGAGAACACATACAGAGTCTATTACAAATGGAGTAACAACCAATAAATGGAAGTTATTATGTTTATTATTCTTGCTGAAAGATTACAGCATTTTAAAACCCCAAGGTCTCCAGCAAGAGGAGTGAGATGAAAGAATTGTCTACCATTATCTCCCAATATGTTGCAACAAGAGCCATAAACAGGGCTCCAGGTTGATGTGGCATATTCCTGGGCTCTCAGCTAGTGCAAACTTTGGCTCACTGGTGTATTTTATTTAACAAAATATGCAATAGATAAAACTACTGCAAATGTTAAAATATGCATTAAGATGAACCCTAAGGCGTATGGCATTATCACATTTATGCATGTTTTTCTTCATGATACTTTCATATCAAACCTCTTTTTATCATTTTTGTCATTGTATATATCTCTAGGTTTTTTTTATTTTTTTAACGTCTGATAGCAAAGCTTCTGAAAATTTATCTCATTCCTGGATAGCACCCTTTTCAATGGAAATAAAGACTTTAGTTAAAGATGATGTATATAAAGATGTAATAAGTTTGGGCTATTAACGATTCTCAAACTTTGGAAGCATAAGATTCATTTGGGGTACTACCTGGAAATAAAGATTCCCAGTGTTACCCCAGCCATACTGAATCTAGTTTTGTGGCTAGGCCCAGGAATATCAATTTTTTATGGACATTGCCCAACCTCACCCAGGTAATTCTGAACCAGGTGGTCTGTGAACTTCACTCTGAGAAACACTTGTGAAAGAAACCTCTATAAAGGAGGGAAGCAGGTGCCATGGGAGTGACGGTGAACAGCAGTGTGGGGACACAACAAAGCATCACCAGATCCCTGACTCAGCTGCAGTCTGAAACTGCAGAGACACTCACCATACCAACTTCAAGGTCTACGCTTACTTGATCTAATAAACATGCACTTTATTACATTACTTGAATAATAGTATTTTTTTACAGTAATGGATCCTACTCAGCAAAGTCCAGGCTCCAAGAAGTGAGAAATGTAATGAGAAATGAGTTCTCTTTCTTTCTCATCTAGTTTTTGCCTCTCAAATCCCCATTTTCTGTCCTAGAATTCTCTTCTTCTCTGAAGGTGCTCCCCTTCACTGGAAGCACCTGCTCCCCTAGCTCTCCAGCCATACAGGAGTGAAATATCACCCAATGACAAGAGGACCCCACATTCACAATACAGGAAAGTACCATCCATATAAGGGTAGTCAGGCCGCCGCACAGTACAGAAAAAGGAAGTTCAATATCTCTAGTAGACTCAAGCATTCAGGACGCAAAGAGTAGAGGCATAAAGCAAGGGATACCTGAGAAAAAGGACAAGCAGAGGAACATCAGAATCCTTGCAATACCTGAAATGCTCCTCCTTAGAGAGGCTGACCTCTGTGGAAAGTGGGGTAGGAAAGAGGACACTCCCCTCCTTCCTCACAGTGTTGCTTTACATATTGATAGGGTGGCTGGAGGAAAAGAGGCAGAACTGCGTGAAATTAGGAGCTTCTTGTCCAGGGAAATGGCCTCTGACCAGATCTCAGCTGGGGAATTTACACAGTTGATATAAATGCGAGTTTCTGTTGGACAGCTCATTCCACCAATACTGCATCCCAGTACCAAAGTGGATGGGAAAGGAGAAAGCTACCAGGTCATCAAGAGGCAAAGATTTATTCCTCCTCAGAGATGTGAGGACACCTTTCTCTGTCCCTCTGTTACTTTTTCTCAGTCTTGGTCTGTCTGTCTCTGCCCACTATTCATCAGTTACTCAATAAATATTGATTGGGTAAAAAAAGAATAGTAATAGTGGAACTAGTTGATATAACCATATCACTCCACATTTGAAATTGTATCAAAACAAAGAAAAGCTTGAATGAATAGTGAAAGGTTTGACCACCTCTTTGATTTAGGAAATGCTTCCATGAAGAATCTACCTCTTTCATCTATCTGTACCTCTTTTATCTATACCTCTTATCACTTTGCTCCATGAGATCCCTCTTAATGTTGGGTTAAGGTCATGTACATTTCTGTCTACACCCTGGCCTGGCACATCTTATTGGCTGGGCCATGTCTTAATTGTTTTGATTTGTCTTGCCCAGACAGAGAGTGGACTGTTGACAGAAGACTGAAAACCCAAGCAACTGCTCCAAGGCTTAAGAGGGTATGGAAATATAATAATGAAATAGCACAGAACCAACTGCTGTGTTACACCATTAAATTAATCTGCTTATTGGGCAAACACGAAAGACAATGTCTATCTTTCAAATGACAGCCACATGGCTTTCTTTTACAACAACATTAAATATTTCACTGTTCTACAGATTTAGTTCTACTATATACTTATATTATAGTTATACTATATACTCAACACATATTCCCTGAATGCCTACAGAATGTCAGGCATGGTAAAACATCATTGGGCATGGAATTATATCTATCCATAACATCTTAATATAGAATATCAGGCTGTCCCTGCTATATAAGTCTCCCCTATCTAACTCCATGTAAACTCCAAGCTCATAAATCTCATAAAATGACTGATTGCTATCAGCTCACTAAAGTGAACCAGTAGCTAACATAGACTGATGAGTCATCCAAGTGGGGCTGATGAGCAAGAAGCAAATTAGTCTAGTTCTTTTCAAATCAGCTGCACAAAGGAATCACCTGGGGAGCTTTAAAAACCTCAATGCCTGGGTTGCACCCCAGAGTTCCTGACTTAAATGATAAGGCTCAAGTCCTAGATGTCAAGAATTTCCAAAGCTCCTCAGGTGATTCTAACATTTGCTAAAATTTGAGAACCGCTAGATTAGCCCATAGTTTAGAAACTAGAGTCTTCAATCCAGGGAGAGCTTGGTGGTAAACATTAAAAATGTTTTGGCATTCTTTGTCCCAAAGCTGGCCAGAGCTTCCATATGAAGACCTGATTGAAATAACTCCCTCTGCAATCCCCAGGAGCAGCTTTTCTACATAGAGTTCACAGGCTGCACAACTATCCAATCATAGTTTGCTGGGACCACTTACAACTACCACTAATTCTAAGCCACACTGAGCTATTCAATCCTCCTCAGGAGACTGCTAGGCACTGATGCAGCTCTCCAGAATCCTGGGTCTACGATTGATCATTAATAAGAAGGAAAGTTATTTTCTTAAGGAGTACAGATTGATTTCATAAATTATAATGAATAAATTTACTCTGACATTTATATAAAATTTAATTTCTCAAAAATCCTTGTGACTTCATTATGTAAAACAACTTAATGAAGCAAACACAACAATTACTGTCTGTTTTTGAAAAATGGAGACACTGAGGTTGAAAGTGGTTAAGTAATTTAGCTTAAATCATATAGTCAATGACCAGAGTAACACTGGAAGTCAGATATATTAATCAAACATCCAATGCTCTGCTAACTTCATATGTAAATCTCTTTGAATATCACCTGCCATGTGCTACAGCATCATGCCAGGTCCTTTAAGAGCAGAAAGAAATCCACACACATCATTGGTCCTATCCTAATGAAGTTTAAACTTAAATTAGGAAGACAATATACATATATGTAGTACTTTACTTATGATAAAACAGACAGACACACACACACACCCTTGACCAACCATCTTTACCCAAGTCTAAACTATCCCATCTTTATCCAAATCAAAAATATCAGTGTTCTAAGCTTTGAATACGATTTCTCTTCTTTATATATGTTTAGGTAATTTATTTTGTTACTTGTTTTTAATACAAATGCTGTCATAAGCCTGCTCAAATACCTTATTTTTGCAGTTTATAACTTAGAGTACAGTAAAATCTTCTACTGAGATATTCTAGGGTAAAGATATTGTCATCACTTATACTGAGCACTTTAAAAAACCTGACATGCAGCCTAGGATTAAATATATATTTTTTAAATGATAAATTCAAACAACATTAAGTTTAACCCTATGAGATACAATAATGACATAGTTAAATAGATAATTTCATATATAATCTTGCCAGATTACAGTAATTATAATCATGAATATTGTGAAACTTCAAAAGAACAATAACTCATTCTATATTAAAAATCTGAAAATGGAGATGTAAAATACTAAAGCTTCAGGCATTTACTCAGGCTGAAAATGTTTTTTAAAAGTGGCAATCCTGGGACTCCCCTGGTGGCTCAGTGGTTAAGAATCCACCTGCTAATGCAGGGGACATGGGTTCGAGCCCTGGTCCACGAAGATCCCACCTGCTGTAGAGTAACTAAGCCCCTGCGCAGAGCGACAACTACTGAAGCCCGCACGACTAGAGCCCGTGCTCTGCAACAAGAGAAGCCACCGTGATGAGAAGGCCATGCACTGCAACGAAGAGTAGTCCCTGCTCACAGCAACTAGAGAAAGCCTGCACACAGCAACCAAGACCCAACACAGCCAAAAATTAATTAATTAATTAAAATTTTAAAGTGGCAATACTTTTGGCCATTTGATCTAAAAAAGCAAAAACAGCTCAATAGTAAATGATATCTAATAGATTTAATTCTGAAAGTATACATCATTTAATAAGTAAGCATGTGTGGATGCTAGAGCCACTTTAAAGGAGGAAACTGGAAACTGTTTCTAAATGTCAGTGTTTTCATAATTTCTGAATATCATCTTATGTATTAGAAAGTAGATTTCTATGATGGAAGGAAAGATACTATGTTTCAAAGTTTCAGTGACTAGATACACACCTGCCCTAGTCCTCACTTACTCTCCCAAGTTCCTTTCTCCCCATCTCTCTCTGAAAGTCAACTCAGCCTCTCACTTCCAAATAAAATCTGGGTAATGGGCAAATAGAAAATTTGGGCAAAGCCAGACAGGCTACGGATATTACACAACAAATAACCAAGTTGGGGCAGAAAGCAGAAAAGAGAGCCTGTGGGTACAGAACTGGAAGGAGGGTGTGAGGACCTTGTTCTCAGGGATAAGAAGCACAGACGTCTGAAGTGTATTTGAGACTGAGAGTTATTTGAAGATGAGAGAAACACAAGAGAATTTCAAAGGCTTCTTCCAATAAAATTTGTTATTTTGCAAATATAACAACGTTTCCTTGAATTTGACCCTGTTCAGAAAAGGACATGTAGCAGTTAGGCTTTGAACAGGCAACACATAAGCATCATTTCTTATGCATAATTTTTCTGTAACAAGAAATGGGTAATATAATGAAAATTTAAAATATCCTCTAGAATAACAACCATGATAAGCTGTCCTAAATTAACATCTTTATACTTTCTCACTCTAATATTCCTAGAACAGTCTGGCCAAGAACTATGTTGGTTATTATATTATGTCCACAAAACACCATTTCATACAAGCTTTGAGAAATCTAAAATATAATTTCTACAGAAGGTGTGAAAACTAACTTCTAAGGAAAAAATAAGGGAGAGCTAAGAGGTTGCTGAGGAAACTAAATGAGAAAATGTAACTTGTCTGATAACAGATAAATCTTTGAGAAAATGGACTAGAGACCAGTTAATAAAAACCCTCAGGGCTTCCCTGGTGGCGCAGTGGTTGAGAGTCCGCCTGCCGATACAGGGGATGCGGGTTCGTGCCCCGGTCCGGGAAGATCCCACATGCCGCGGAGCGGCTGGGCCCGTGAGCCATGGTCGCTGAGCCTGCGCGTCCGGAGCCTGTGCACTGCAATGGGAGAGGCCACAACAGTGAGAGGCCCGCGTATTGCAAAAAAAAAAAACAGAACCAAAAAAAACCCCTCAGTACTAGGGAGAGGTTCACTATATTGATGGTGGTGATGGTTTCATGGTGCACACACCTGTTAAAACTTATCAAATTGTACATTTTAATGTGTGAAATTTATTATCTATCAGTCAAACAAAAAAAGAAAAAAAAAAAAACTAGCCAGGCTACAGATGCATGAACACGTGTCCATCTGCAATTCAGAAGCAGTACCAGTTTTCAATAGCACTTGGAAACTTGGAAGCTATCATGCTGCTAAAACGCATACACAAATATACTCCATCCACATTAGATGAAATATGTAAAATTTAACACTTCAAATTAAAATAACAATTTACATGAGTGTAATGTAAATAAAATTAACTTTTAGGGGGAAGAAGATGGCAGTATGAAGAAGGGTTGTTATTTCCAGGGGCCAAATATCCATCTGCGCACTTAAAAAGTGGTTGGTTTGCAAGAAGAAAGGGGATAGAACACTCATTCATCTATTCCTTCATTCATTCAACAAATATTTATTGAAGTCTGATGAGTGCTAAGCATTGCAAATCAATGACCGCAAAAGAGACAGAGTGTGTTCTCTACCTTCATTAATTTCTAGTGTGGCAGAGAAGAAAGTTATCAATCAAGTCACCTCACAAAAATTAAATTATCCTGTGGAAAGTGACAAGGAAAAATCCATGAAAAAGTATGACAGGAGAGTCAGGGAAGGTTTCCCTGGGAAAGTGTTCTTTGAGCTGGGATATGCAGAATGAGTCACCCTTAAATGTGAGAGAGGAGACAGCATGTATAAAGGCCCTGGGACAGGTAAAACATGGTGCTTCTGAATAACTAAAACAGAAATTGTTGAATTTAAGAGATACTTAGGAGTTAAAATATATGGGTCTAATAGACTGTATCTGGAAGGAGACGGAAGTAGCAAGAATGATACCAAGATTTCTGCAATTGGATACGTATGTGTGGCATTCATTAGGTAGGAAATGGAGGACACAGGCCAGGCTGGGGCTAGGTGTCTGTTCTAATTTCATGGTGTCTTAGAATTTTCAACTAAAGCTGCTGAACAAGACTACATCAAAATTAAAAACTTCTGTGCATCAAAGAACACAACCAACAGAGTGAAAAAGTAGCCTACAGAATGGGAGAAAACATTTGCAAAACAATATCTGATAAGGGGTCAATACCTAGAACTCTTAACTACAAGAACAACAGTAATAAAATAAATAACCTGAGTGAAGAATAGGCAAAAGGCTTAAATAAACATTTCTCCAAGGAAGATATAAATATGGCCAACAAGCATATGAAATGATGCTCAGTATAACTAATCATTAGAGAAATGCACATCAAAACCACAATATCGGGCTTCCCTGGTGGCGCAGTGGTTGAGAGTCCACCTGCCGATGCAGGGGACACGGGTTCATGCCCCGGTCCGGGAAGATCCCACATGCTGCAGAGTGGCTAGGCCCGTGAGCCATGGCTGCTGAGCCTGCGCGTCCGGAGCCTGTGCTCTGCAACGGGAGAGGCCACAACAGTGAGAGGCCCGTGTACCACAAAAAAACAAAACAAAACAAAACAAAAAACCACAATATCACCTCACACCCATTATGATGACTACTAAAAAAAAAAAAAAAAAAAGAAAATAACAAACATTGTCAAGGATGTGGAGAAACTGGAACCCTTGTGCACTGTTAGTGGAAGTATAAAATGGTACAGCTGCTATGGAAAACAGTCTGGAGGTTTCTCAAAGAATTAAAAATAGAAGTACCATAGGATCCAGCAATACCACCTGTGGGTGTAAATCCAAAAGAACTGAAAGCAGGGTAATGAAGAGATTATTTATATACCCATGTTCATAGCAGGATTATTCACAATAGCCAAAAGGTGAAAGGGACACAAATGTCCATCAATGGATGAATGGATAAAGAAAATACCATATAAATACATGATAGAATATTATCTAGCCCTAAAAAGGAAGGACATTTTGACACATACTACAACATGGATAAACCTGGAGGACATTATGCTAAGTGAAATAGGCCAGTTACAAAAAGACAAACGCTATATGATTCCACTTACATAAGGCATCTAGAGTAGTAAAACTCGTAGAAAAAGAAAGTCAAATAATGGTTGCCAGGAGCTAGAGGGAAGGCGAAATTGGGGGTTGTTTAACAGGTATAGAATTTCAGTTTTACAAGAGTTCTGCAGATGCGCTACTCAACCATGTGAATATACTTTACATGACTGAACTCTACACTTAAAATGATTAAGATGATATATTTTATGTTATATGTATTTCAACACAATTAATTTTTTTAATATGCTGAATAAATATTGATAGTATTATAGCTATTTTGCTAGCTATATAATTGATCAGTCGGTAGCTAGCTAACCAGAGAGAGAGATTTTTGAGGAAAGCTGTGAACTGAAAATACAAATTTGGAAGTCATACAAAGAAACAATAATTTTATTACACGACATTCTTCTGTTCCCTGCATCCTTAAAATCTTGAATTTTCAATGACTCTATAAATGTACAGTCTTCTCATCCTATCCTCCCTAAAGCCTGAGTTTGACACAAGAGTCTGGTTTCATCTCCAGGAGAAAACAAGTTGAAGATTTTCAAGCAACAGCAGAAATGGAGTGTTACCAGCTGTGCTATACTGCCACAACAAAAAAAAATCTCTACCTGTCTATGCACCTAATTCTAGCAAAATTAAAAATGAGAAGTGTAGACAGGAAAAAAATAAGACTACTCTTTTGAGTAGTCTTATTTTTCTAGAGAAAAATCCACTGTTTACACATCAATATACATCCTTCTAGAATAATATTATTCTGCCTACCTTGTTTGCGTACATCCTCAACAGCAGCAACCAATTCTTCTTTGAGATCTTGACTCTCCTTAGCGATCTGTTCACCCTTTTCCAGAAAGTTCTGAGTGGCTTGCTCTACAGATGCAGCCAGTACATGGGCTTTCTTTGACCTCCCTTTCTTTTTACCAGATGGGCCTTTGTTGCTTGTGTTGACAAGGGTTGTCACCTTAAATACAAAAGAACAACTGTAAAATTACTCTGCATAACTGTCTGGAAATAGCATATTATCATCTCATAATTTTAAAGTATCCTTTGCTTATTAAGTCATGAATACACATCACATAGCCTTATCTTAAGGAAAATGTGGAATTATATAGTTTAGCATATAAATTAACAGCAATTTATTTCCTGTAGAAGAAAAAAGCATGTGAATAAGGAAGAAAAGCAGATTTGCCAGTAGCTCAGTTTCCAATCCACTGGAGGGGGTGCTTTCACAGGTTGACAAATTTAGCGCTGGTTGGAATACCCAGCTTCAGGGAGGAAATAAAATAAAATAAAATGTAGAACTGCCTTTGAGCTTTGAATCAGAAGAACCAATAACGGAGCCCAAAAGTCAGGGCAGAGGTGCATGAGTAGTTAAAAATGGTGGGCCATCAATACGCATTATTTATGTGTCACTTACCAAGGACTTTGAAGAGCCTTGCTATTTCTGATTTCATCTTGTAAAAACAAAATGGTAAATTTGATCCAAAGAAACCGAATGATTCAGTCTCAACATTTGGTTAACCTGCTAAAATTTCCAGAATTGAAATTAAATTTGCATTCTCACTCCTTTTCTAAGTATCATAATTTGGATACAATATCTCACCTGCCAAACTTCTTTTAGCACTCTGTCTAGAGCTATTTAATATGCTAACAAGGCTTTTAATATCTTTTAAACAACTTATCTCCTGTAGACTTCTGAACCTTTATTTTCTGCCAGTGAGAAGTCTGGGAGGGAAATGAATGCAACTGTTCCATATTCTATTCAGCTAGTCATCTACACCTCTGCATTTTTTTTATCAGCTTCCTAAGAATGTGGATGTTGTAGTTTATTTGCACTGACGTGTATCCTGGTTAGCAAACTAAAGGCTTTATTGGAGCTTATCAAGAAAGCTCGTCCAGAGAAAAGTTCTAAATGCTATGGTCTCTACAATTTACTCCAAATCCGAGAGCAAGTGGTTATTAGGCAAAGTCACAATTAATGTCCAGTCAGTTTACAGGGCAAGAGATAATATCAGAAGAAAAGTATTGAATAAATGTGAACCAAGATGATGAATGTAGCAGAACCATTACTTCAGAAGTGGTTAATACAGCGTTGGGAGCTGTCATATTCAGCTTTCTTTTGATTGTTAATAATTAGACACAGTGAATTAAAAAAGGACTCTGTAAGGACACTTAAGTACAAACACTAGACAGAAAAAAGAAAGATAAAGTCATTAAGAATAAGACTGTCAGAAAACGCTAGTTAGCTGTAAAATACATATGCAGTCAGTAACACCTTGCAGTCTTTTCAGTTCCACCCACAGAGGCAACCATCAGAAGAAAGACAGCCTGTCTCCAAAGTTACTTTTTGGAGGTACAAGAATGTTCTCCTTAAAGACGGTTTACTCTAGCACATTAACATAGCTCTCTTCCAGGAACCCCAACTCTCCAAAGAGCCGCTACCTGGAAACGAGTTTTTATGCTTCCTAAGCAAACACAGCAAACATCTCAAAAATCTTTTCTTTGTATTTATTTTTATTTTTTAATCAAATGTATTTCCCATATAACATTGTATAAGGTTAAGGTGTACAACATGTTAATTTGATACATGTATATAGTGTGTTAATACATGTATATGTTGTAATATGATTGCCATTGTAGTGACACTTGGCACCTCTATCCCTTTACATAATTACAGTACAATATGGTTGTCTATATTCATTACACTGTGCATAATTTCTCTATTTAGGCTAGGCTCTTTATTGGAGGAAAATATTCCTATTCTCACTGATATCTGATTTGTTCTCATTTTATATATAATTTTGAGACGTTCTGTGATCTAACTTTTCAGTCTTCAAAAATTAGAAAAAATGGATGGAGTTGGAAGCCATTAATGTTAGGCATATTGGCAGTTTTGGGGAGTGGAAGCTGACAGTGAATCTATTAATACCAAAAGAGCTAAATGACTATATTCTGGTTCACCTTCTGCAAAGGCAAACAGGTTTCAATTTTTGTGTTGTCTTATGGTGCATTGCTGTATTAAGCACAGTTTAGGTAATGCTCATAATAACAAGTCAGTATGAAGTGTCAGTATGTGGGAAAAAATAAACATAGAACATTACCAGGAAGTTCCTTAGAAAAATGTAATTACTTTCAAATGAAGCAAATCCATTCAGTCCTCTTTTAGTAAGAGTTCTCATTTATTCACATGTGGAAGAATGTAAAGGGATACAAGATAGCAGAATAGAAGGAAAATTATGAGGCTCCATAAATGCTCATGTCTTAATCAGTCTAGAATAAAGAAATAATTGTTAACTCTCCCTATTCCTATTCAGTGCTTTGTTGAAGGACAAAGTCAACAAATTAGATAAGAAAAAAGAAAGAAGAGATATAAACATTAGAAAGTAGACACATTAAATCGTCATTACTTATAGAGAATATGAATGTATCGAGAAACTACAAAAGAATTAAAAGACAAACTATTAGAACTATTAGTGGTTAAATACTAGATAAGCGATAACAACCTAATAGAACAGCATTACCAATGAAAAATCTAGTTTAAAATATCCTATTCACAATAGCCATAAATTGATATTCTCAGAGATAACCATAACACAAAATATAGAACGTTGTATGAAGAAAATTATAATTGTAATGAAGAACATGAAAGATGATTTAAATAATAGAGAGACACACCAATGAGCTCTGGAGACTACAGATCTCTGTGTCTAAGCCTGATATCCAGGCTGGGACTAGGTCTTGGGTAGATGGGGCTTACAGACTTTTTTTTTTTTTTTGCGTTACGCGGGCCTTTCACTGCTGTGGCCTCTCCCGTTGCAGAGCCCAGGCTCCAGATGTGCAGGCTCAGCGGCCATGGCTCACGGGGGCCAGCCGCTCCGCGGCCTGTGGGATCTTCCCCGACCGGGGCACGAACCCGTGTCCCCTGCATCGGCAGGCAGACTCTCAAGCACTGCGCCACCAGGGAAGCCAAGACTTACATACTTTTGAAGGTCTAGTGCAGCTTGTTGGCAATCTTTTAAGAGATGGTTATTCTGTAGAAATTCCTGGTTGAATGGTACACCTTCTCTTACCCCAATCAGGCACTCTCTCTAATCCCCCCATCAACTTTCACCCAAGGCAAGAGTCATTCAAGATCCACACAATCCCATTACCTCTCTAACAATTTGTGAGCACATCTTTTGTGCAGAAGAAAAAAAATAGAAAACATAAAGTTCCAGCAACAGAGACTAGGAGTAATAGCATGAACACTGACGTGTAAAAATGGGCATGATGTTTTCTAGGTAGTAAGGAGACCATTCTCACTTGAGAGGGCGGCTGTATATGAATGATATAGGAAACAAGATTAGATAGATGCGGTGGAGTAAAACTTTTAAAGGCTCTGAAACCCAAGCTAAGGAGTTTAGCTTTTATTAGCCACTGTCAACATTTTTTTAAAATGAGAAGCATATGTGTTAAAGTGTCCGTGTTCTCTTTCCATTCATTTCTCAGCCCACTGAAATTCTGCTTTTATCCTCACACCTCCTGTAGCAGAGTCCTCTTAAACTGATCTCTCACTAAAGTAATTAATAAGTTGTCAAAATCAAATTACTTTTATCTTATCATACTACTCTATCACATTTAGTGCTATTGACTCACCTCTTCTTTCTCCTGGAAATATCTCCTGGCTAATTCTTTTAGCAATAATCTTTTCCTTCTCCAAACTCCTGTCGCTTTTAGGAGGGTCATCAAGCTTACTTGTCTCTGTACCCACCTTTATCTTCCTCCCTCCTACACCAGGAAAGACTTGCTGCTACCACCATCCTTTTTTTTTTTAATTTATTTTATTAAAGTATAGTTGATTTACAATGTTGTGTTAATTTCTGCTGTACAGCAAAGATATTCAGTTATTCATATGCATACATTCTTTTTCATATTCTTTTCCATTATGGTTTATCACAGGATCTTGAATCTAGTTCCCTGTGCTATACAGTAGGACCTTGCTGTTTATCCATTCTCTATATATACTAGTTTGCATCTGCTAAGTCCAAACTCCCAACCCTTCCTTCCCCCACTCCCTTGGCAACCACAAGTCTGTTCTCTATATCTGTGAATCTGTTTCTGTTTGTTAGATTAGTTCACTTGTGTCATATTTTAGATTCCACTTACAAATGATATCATATGGTATTTGTCTTTCTCTTTCTGACTTATTTCACTTAATATGATAATCTTTAGGTCCATCCATGTTGCTGCAAATGGCATTATTTCATTCTTTTTCTATAGCTGAGTAATATTCCACTGTACATGCATACCACATCTTCTTTATAGATTCATCTGTAAATGGACATTTAGGTTGCTTCCATGTCTTCGCTATTGTAAATAGTGCTGTTATGAACATAGGGGTCCATGCATCTTTTTGAATTATCATTTTGTACTACCACCCTTTTAAACTGATCTTCTGATCACATCATTCAGATTCATTGGCTATGCCAACTTCTCTCTAAACCCTCAACATGGCCCCTCTCTGTAGGCAACTCAACCTTAGCTTAGCAGGATATTTGATTTTCTCTAGTCATATATCTCAAATATTTCCTCAATGTCTCTGCCTCTCATCAAAGAAGAGAAGAAATCCTGCAGCTCATAGATGAGAGTATAAGTGGTTAATCGTTCTAGAACCTTGACCTAATGATGGTCCCAATGGACCCTGGTCAATAAAAAAATCTCAGCAATAGCAAGAGGATGGGAAATATAGTTTTCAGATATGTTGACTGTGTGATTTGAGTATGAAACTATGAGACCCAGGCTGGTATAGACTGCTCATCATCTAATGTCCTAAGAGTAGACCCTCCATTCTTACACAATGGCAAGTAATGCAGTAGCCAACACCACTTCATTCCTTTCTTTTTCTTGCAATGTGTTTTATTGGAAAACAACTTATCTGACCATGTCTCTTCAACTTGATCAGTTCTCTGCTTCCAGGATGTACAAACTCAATAGACATGGAAGACTTCTTCCAAAACTATAAGCAATAGTGAGGGCACCAAGGCACTTTGTCTTGGCAACTCTGTCACATCTGCCCATAACCAACAACAGCGTAGTTTGTCTAAGCCTTATCCATAGGGCATTCGATTGAAAGTGAGCTCTGGAGATATCATTGTCACCCAGGGCTGGTTAGAAATATAGACTCTCAGGCCCCACTCCAGACCTACTAAAAGAGAATCTGTATTTTAACAAGATCCCAAAGTAATTCATATGCACATTAAAATCTGAGAAGCACTGAATTCTAGGACAATGATTTTCAGACTTTATCATACCTTATTATTATTATTTTTATTATTATTATTATTTTTTGCAGTACACGGGCCTCTCACTGCTGTGGCCTCTCCCGTTGTGGAGCACAGGCTCCGGACGCGCAAGCTCAGCGGCCATGGCTCATGGGCCCAGCCGCTCCGCGGCATGTGGGATCTTCCCGGACCGGGGCATGAACCCGTGTCCCCTGCATCAGCAGGCGGACTCTCAACCACTGCGCCACCAGGGAAGCCCCAGACTTTATCATACTTTAGAATCACCTAGATGCTTGTTAGACGGCAAATTCCTAGATCTTATAGTGCTTCTGCTCATGTAGGTCTCAGCTAGTGTATTTCACATGCATTGCATGAAATTAGGATATGTATGGTTTATAGACTTTACTTTCAGAAACAGCAGTCTAGCTGAAGCAAAAGAACGGAGAGAGATAAAGCAATGCCTTCTAGAGGTAAACCCTTCCTCTTATTTTAGGTGCCATGACATATCAGGAGTCCGCAAAAACAACTTGTTGATGAATTGATTGAAAGGCAATTTCCTCTGTTAGGCAATCACAAGGAACTTGGAAAAGTAAGAGTAAACAGATGTGAATGCTATAAGTCAAGCCATTATTTGAGCTCTCCAGAAAACCAATAAAAGAGAACCAAGAGCTGAAAATAAAAATGATAACTTAATTTTGCTAGATTCATGCACTCTGTAGATGTGAGTAGTTAAGTCTTTATGAATTCTACTGTTGCACTGTTCTAAAGTATTTCATTTGTCATAATTGCTCAGCAAACATAACAGAGAGCTTTGATTACTGTTATAGCTTAAAAAAAAGCAAGAGCATTGTGAGGTGCATATCTGAAAACAAAATTATCAAAAACAAGTTATTTATTCCAGGAGCAACAGAAGATAAATGCAAAAATCCTTAAAGAGGAAAACTCTTTAAGGGAGTTAAAATGCTCAAATGGTAGTATATTTGATAACATGAAGCCTCTAGGAGAAATCTTGTCAGGTTTTGAGCAGTGCCAAGTCAGAAAAACAACTGCCAAGTAATGAGTCAAAATGAGGTCTTCCTTGAATCACTCCTTGATTACCTAATCTATTCCTTTTGCCACTATACAGTAGGCACAAATATGGCTTGTAGTTTTCCTTAAAAAATATATGAAATGATATACGCTCACCTTGTGGTACAGTCCATTATAAGTTGTTTCCTAGCACAGAATCTCCAGGACCTATAAGGTGTATGTATATTGTGCATTTTGGAGAGAAAAGGAGATCAGCACAGTGACACTAGTGCTCGAGCAAAAGGGGGTGATAATACAGACTTATGGTAGTCTCACTAATAACTAAAGTACAACTTCCATGTCATAGAAACTATTGCAGTAGAATTTCGGATTGAACTGATCTTTTCTTCCCAAACACAACTCCACATCCCGTTTTAGACAAAAAGAAGTAAATTGTAAGAACTGCAGTTACTGATGCTTCCACAACTTCAAAAGTCAGAATTAGAAATGATGATCTTTTATAACGAGGCACTAGTAATTTAAAGAGGGATAAAATAAAGAATAATTCTGGTCTCTTTGTCTTTGAAAAATTTCTTCCCACTTATTTGATATTGACAGTGTAGATTAGTATGTATGTTCATTGATACAGGGTCCTGGAAGCATGCATTCTTAAACTTTCAAGGTAAGGTTTTATTATATCTAAAGCAGACCTGAACTTCTACTAGTTAATTAATGCTAGAAAGAAAGCCTATAAATAATGTTTCCCATTTAAGTTATTGTTCTTTGTAGACTCACCTGCAATTTTTAAATAAGGCCACAAAGCAAGCCTTCCCACTCAGTTGCTTTGGTATACTTTTTCCAAATACTTTATCTTGAAGAGTATACAGATGGTCTCTGACTTGTCATGGTTTGACTTACTGATTTTTCAGCTTTACAATGGTGAGAAAGCAATATGCATTCAGTACAAAACATGCTTTGAATTTTGATTTTTGATCTTTTCCTGGGCTAGCAATATGTGCTATGATACTCTCTCGTGATGCCAGGCAGGGGCAGCCTCAGTTCCCAGTCAACCCACCATCCCATGATCCCGAGGGGAAACAACCACACACTAATATCCATTCTGTACTCACACAACTATTCTGTTTTTCACTTTCAGCACAGTATTCAATACATTACACTAGGTATTCAACACTCTATTTAAAATAGGTTTCAGTTATCCATATACATATACCTATTCTTTTTTAAATTCTTTTCCCACTTAGGTTATTGAGCTGAGTTCCCTGTGCTGTACAGTAGGTATATGTATAACTGAATCACTATGCTGTACACCTGAAACTAAAACATTGTAAATCAACTATAGTCCAATATAAAATAATTTTTTTATTTAAAAAATAAATTAAAATAAGCTTTGTGTTAGATGATTTTGCCCAACTGTAAGCTATGGTCTAAGCACATTTAAGGTAAGCTATACTAAGCTATAATGTTCAGTAGGTTAGGTGGATTAATGAATTTGCCATATGATATTTTCAACTTACGATGGTTTTATCAGGACTTGACCTCATTATAAGTCAAGGAAGATCTGTTAACATCAAAAAGTAGATTTCCAAAATTAACCCTAAAACAGACATTCTGTGATTGGGTTTGAGGAATTTCTATGGCCGGCCAGTTTTGACTATATTAAATTTCTATGAATAGCCAGTTATAACTATATCAAATTTTTTCTAGGCTAAACTTTCTGTGGTTACAATTTACAGAGTGGATCAGTTGGGCCCTGGATGATCGATTCATCTTTATATTAGAAGTGGTTCAAACTTATTTCCTAACAAGAATCTCACTAGTGTCTGTAAGCCAAAATGAAATAAGGTGGCCTTCTCGGGACTTCCCTGGTGCTGCAGTTGTTAAGAATCGCCCTGCTAATGCAGGGGACATGGGTTCAAGCCCTGGTCCAGGAAGATCCCACATGCAGTGGAGCAACTAAGCCCATGCACCACAATTACTGAGTCTGTGCTCTAGAGCCCGTGAGCCACAACTACTGAAGCCCACACGCCTAGACCCCGTGCTTCTCAACAAAAGAAGCCACCACAATGATAAGCCTGCATGCCGCAATGAAGAGTAGACCTCACTCGCCGCAACTAGAGAAAGCCTGTGTGCAGCAACGAAGACCCAACACAGCCAAAAATAAAAAAATAAATTTATTTTAAAAAAAGGTGGCCTTCTCCTTAAGCACTTGTTCTTCAGAAGAAACTCAATTTTCCTTATAGGATGTTAAACTAACATTTTCCACTCTCTATTAAGCCTGCTGTTTCATATTTAAGCAGCAGCATTAGGAGCTCAATTTCTTGTAACCTCCAGGGAGTGTGGTCTAGATTTTCTGTCATCCAAAAGCTTGTCTGAGAGAAACAACATTTAGTTTTGCTTGAAGGAAGTGCAGTCCACGTCTCTCTCCACCTATTATAATAGCTCAACTTAAAACACATAAGTAAAGAGAGAAATGGTATTATCCTGGACACTGGTGCAAATGTTTCTACTGCCTTAGTGCAATATCACTTACTTCAACAGAGGATACTACCACAAAGGGTTTTAGAAAGCTCACTGTGTATACTCTAAAGTTATAGATAAGATAATCATTCTTCACATAATACTGAGAAATTTTTGAATGATTTTAGTACCAAGAATATTGGAACCTCTCCTTAGAAACGGGTTTGATTTTATTTAATGGACATTAAATTGTGTAATAAATAAATTATTCCTTTTTGCACTGACTTCAATAAAAAAAAGCTTATCCCAAGTCTGTGGTCCCTATTATAAAGCATATGATTTAATGTTTATTATTACTGTGTTAGTCTCCATCTTTGCTCCTTATCTATACTTATAGTCATCTTTCTTTTTAAATCACTTTCCTTTAAGGTATGTTAACCTTTCAGTATTTTCTATATCCTTTAAAGTCTCCATAAATCTTTTACGGAAGGCAGTAAAATATATTCTGTCAATTGATATACTTTTTTTCCACACTTTTACATATGCAAAATGAAGATTAATCCTACAATCTGTGTCATCTAAAATATACATTTGATAAAATTTTATTTTTTTCTTACACGTACTTAAATATATATATCTTACAATTGATGACATGCTAGATTTGATAAAACATGGTAAATCAAACAAGCACAAGAAACAAACTCATTTAAAGGATCTAGTAACAACCTAGATTTTCCTAGAATCTCTGTAACTTTCAATGTCTACACTTACAGCAATGAAAAATTACACTCAAAATTAAGACACTAAAGCAATATCAGAATTCACTGAAGGAGCAACTGTTTAGAATCAGGAATTTTAAGTGAGTGAGAAGATGTTTCTGTTTTTAAAAATCCTAAATGTTGGGACTTCCCTGGTGGTCCAGTAGTGAAGAATCGGCCTTCCAATGCAGGTGACGCAGGTTTGATCCCTGGTCAGGGAACTAAGATCCCACATGCTGCCGGGCAACTAAGCCCACGCACCACAACTACTGAGCTCGCGGGCCTCAACTAGAGAGCCTGAATTCTGCAAATTACAGAGCCCACGAGTCCTGGAGCCTGCGCGCCACAACTAGAGAAGAGAAAACTCACACGTCACAACTAAAGAAAAGCCCACGCGCGGCAGTGAAGAGCCCACACGCCACAATGAATCCCTCATGCTTCAACAAAGATCCCGCGTGCCACAATTAAGACCAGACGCAGCCAAAAATAAATAAACAAACAAATAAATAAATAAATCTTCCCCCAAACCAAAAAAAACCCTAAATGTTCTACCATCAGTGCCCATCTGAGAAAATCCCATGCTGTTCTTAATACCCCACCAAATTGAAGAATGACTAAACTACGTTCATGATTCACTATTTTGGATTTAACTAAGATTAAAATAAAAGGAAACAAAATAAAACTAGACTGTTACAAGAAACAGTATACACAAATCTGAAACCATGATAAATAAAAACTATTTTCCAATCAACACTATGTTAACTAAAGGATTCAGTTGACCAAAACTTCTATTCCCCCCAAATTCGTCAAGCCTTTTTACTATTACAATCATTGATTGACAATGCCACTTGCTTTGACATTTTCCTTCTTTAAAGTTAGTGGATTCCAACAGAGTGCACACACTCTATGGGAAGTAATGGATAATTCATGGGATGCAGGAAAAGTATCAGGATTCTATATTGGCTTTTGTGTAAAAAAGGAAATTAAGAATTAAGCCATACTAATGTCTCATATAAGGACTTAAACTGGCACCACCACCTCATCTCTACATCAGATGGCCTTGAGCCACATATGACAAGTGGGGTATCTTGAGAGAAAGATAAGGTCCACAAATCCAAGGAATTGGCAATGGTGGCCTTACACTTCAATGTATATACCTTGTTAAGTGGTTTTAAGGATTATATTAATTGATTTTTCAAACATATACAAAAACACCCTCACAAAATGGACCAGAAACTTAAAAGGATCATTGCGAATTGGAAACTGGGACTTGAAGATAGTACTAAAAATGCAACCACAATTTAACAATTTAAGAAAATGCAGGGCAGACCCTCCCCCTAGTCTTTTTTTTTTTTTCTTGCAGATTTCTTTTATAAATAATCCTTTATTCACTGCAGTGAATACAAGCAGAATATACCACGAACTGAATATGGGTTTAGGTACTTACAACTTCATTTTTATCATTCACATATGGGTGAGAAAAGAAAATGAAACACTGTCTCTAGAAGCAAAGGATGACTTCATATTTTCTTAATTTCTTTCCCTGAGGAGCTTTTAAACTGTAAAATATTCACAATTACATACAGTGTCCCAAAGTTACTTTAACAATACATTTTTTGGTTATCTTTTTTTTTTTTCGCCAACAGGACTAAATAATCAAGTACAGGTACAGTGAAGCAGGCGAGAGGAAATTATACGTTAAAAGGGGACTCTGTAACAATGGCTTGTTGCTTAGGTATTTCCTCTGCCTACTTGCCCTTTGTTTAGATATCCAGTAGCTATCCAGGCTCTTTTCTGGGAATGAGACAATTTTAGCTAATTGTGACTTTCCTATGGTTAGTTGTTTTTTTTTTAATTTTTAAATTTTATTTTATTTATCTTTTTATACAGCAGGTTCTTATTAGTTATCCATTTATACACATTAGTGTATATTAGTGAATCTCCCAATTCATCACACACACACACCCCCGCCACTTCCCCCCTTGGTGTCCATATATTTGTTCTTTACATCTGTGTCTCTATTTCTGTCCTGCAAACCGGTTCACTTGTACCATTTTTCTAGGTTCCACATATATGCCTTAATATACAATATTTGTTTTTCTCTTTCTGACTTACTTCACTGTCTATGACAGTCTCTAGATCCATCCATGTCTCTAAAAATGACGCAATTTTGTTCCTTCTTATGGCTGAGTAATATTCCATTGTATATATGTACCACATCTTCTTTATCCATTCGTCTGTCGATGGGCATTTAGGTTGCTTCCATGACCTGGCTATTGTAAATAGTGCTGCAATGAACACTGGGGTACATGTGTCTTTTTGAATTATGATTTTCTCTGGATATATGCCCAGTAGTGGGATGCTAGATCATATGGTAATTCTATTTTTAGTTTTTTAATGAACCTCCATACTGTTCTCCATAGAGGCTGTATCAATTTACATTCCCACCAACAGTGCAACAGGGTTCCCTTTTCTCCACACCCTCTCCAGCATTTGTTGTTTGTAGATTTTCTGATGATACCCATTCTAACTGGTGTGAGGTGATACCTCATTGTACTTTTGATTTGCATTTCTCTAATAATTAGTGATGTTGAGCAGCTTTTCATGTGCTTCTTGGCCATCTGTATGTCTTCTTTGGAGAAATGTCTATTTAGGTCCTCTGCCCATTTTTTGATTGGGGAGTTTGTTTTTTTTAATATTGACCTGCATGAGCTGTTTATATACTTTGGAGATTAATCCTTTGTCCGTTGCTTCATTTGCAAATATTTTCTCCCATTCTAAGGGTTGTTTTTTCGTCTTGTTTGTAGTTTCCTTTGTTTTGCAAAAGCTTTTAAGTTTCATTAGGTCCCATTTGTTTATTTTTGGTTTTATTTCCATTACTCTGGGAGGTAGGCCAAAAAAGATCTTGCTGTGATTTATGTCAAAGAGGGTTCTTCCTATGTTTTCCTCTAAGAGTTCTATAGTGTCCAGTCTTACATTTAGGTCTTTAATCCATTTTGAGTTTATTTTTGTGTATGGTGTTAGGGAGTGTTCTAATTTCATTCTTTTACATGTAGCTGTCCAGTTTTCCCAGCACCACTTATTGAAGAGACTGTCTTTTCTCCACTGTATATCCTTGCCTCCTTTGTCATAGATTAGTTGACCATAGGTGCGTGGGTTTATCTCTGGGATTTCTATCCTGTTCCATTGATCTATATTTCTGTTTTTGTGCCAGTACCATATTGTATTGATTACTGTAACTCTGTTGTACAGTCTGAAGTCAGGGAGTCTGATTCCTTCAGCTCCATTTATTTCCCTCAAGACTGCTTTGGCTATTCGGGGTCTTCTGTGTTTCCATACAAATTTTAAGAGTTTTTGTTCTAGTTCTGTAAAAAATGCATTGGTAACTTGATAGGGATTGTATTGAATCTGCAGACTGCTTTGGGTAGTATAGTCATTTTCACAATACTGATTCTTCCAAGAACATGGTGTATCTCTCCATCTGTTTGTATCATCTTTAATTTCTTTCATCAGTATCTTATAGTTTTCTGCATACAGGTCTTTTGTCTCCCTAGGTAGGTTTATTCCTAGGTATTTTATTCTTTTTGCAATGGTAAACGGGAGTGTTTCCTCTTTCAGATTTTTCATCATTAGTGTATAGGAATGCCAGAGATGTCTGTGCATTAATTTTGTATCCTGCTACTTTACCAAATTCATTGATTAGCGCTAGTAGTTTTCTGGTGGCATCTTTAGGATTGTCTATTTATAGTATCATGTCATCTGCAAACAGTGACAGTTTTACGTCTTCTTTTCCAATATGGATTCCTTTTATTTATTTTTCTTCTCTGATTGCCATGGCTAAGACTTCCAAAACAATGTTGAATAATAATGGTGAGAGTGGACATCCTTGTCTTGTTCTTGATCTTAGAGGAAATGTTTCAGTTTTTCACCACTGAGAATGATTGCTGTGAGTTTGTCATATATGGCCTTTATTATGATGAGGTAGGTTCCCTCTATGCCCACATTCTGGAGAGTTTTTATCATAAATGGGTGTTGAATTTTGTCAAAAGCTTTTTCTGCATTTATTGAGATGATCATATGGTTTTTATTCTTCAATTTGTTAATAGCATGTATCACATTGATTGATTTGCATATATTGAAGAATCCTTGCATCCCTGGGATATATCCCACTTGATCATGGGGTACGATCCTTTTAATGTGTTGTTGGATGCTGTTTGCTAGTATTTTGTTGAGGATTTATACATCTATATTCATCAGTGATGTTCACCTGTAGTGTTCTTTCTTTGTGGCATCTTTGTCTGGTTTTGGTATCAGGGTGATGGTGGCCTCATAAAATGAGTTTGGGAGTGTTCCTCCCTCTGCTATATTTTGGAAGAGTTTGAGAAGGGTAGGTATTAGCTCTTCTCTAAATGTTTGATAGAATGTACCTGTGAAGCCATCTGGTCCTGGACTTCTGTTTGTTGGAAGATTTTTAATCACAGTTTAAATTTCATTACTTGTGATTGGTCTGTCCATGTTTTCCACTTATTCCTGATTCAGCCTTGGAAGGTTATACCTTTCTAAGAATTTGTCCATTCCTTCCAAGTTGTCCATTTCATTGGCATAGAGTTGCTTGTAGTAGTCTCTTAGGATGCTTTGTATTTCTGCGGTGTCTATTGTAACTTCTCCTTTTTCATTTCTAATTTTATTGATTTGAGTCCTCCTCACCCTCTTCTTCTTGATGAGTCTGGCTAATGCTTTACCAATTTTGTTTATCTTCTCAAAGAACCAGCTTTTAGTTTTATTGACCTTTGCTATTGTTTCTTTGTTTCTATTTCATTTATTTCTGATCTAATCTTTATGATTTCTTTTCATCTGCTAACTTCAGGTTTTGTTTGTTCTTATTTCTCTAGTTCCTTTAGGTGTAAGGTTAGATTGTTTATTTGAGATTTTTCTTGTTTCTTGAGGTAGGCTTGTATTTCTATAACCTTCCCTCTTAGAACTGCTTTTGCTGCATCCCATAGGTTTTGGATCATTGTGTTTTCGTTGTCATTTGTCTCTAGGTATTTTTTGATTTCCTCTTTGATTTCTTCAGTGATATCTTGGTTATTTAGTAATGTATTGTTTAGCCTCCATGTGTTTGTGATTTATACGTTTTTATCCCTGTAATTGATTTCTAATCTCGTAGTGTTGTGGTCAGAAAAGATGCTTGATATGATTTCAATATTCTTAAATTTATTGAGGCTTGATCTGTGACCCAAGATGTGATCTGTCCTGAAGAAGGTTCCGTGTGCACTTGACAAGAAAGTGTAATCTGCTGTTTTTGGATGGAATGTCCTATAAATATCAATTATACCTATCTGGTCTATTGTATCATTCAAAGCTTGTGTTTCATTATTAATTTTCTGTTTGGATGATCTGTCCATTGGTGTAAGTGAGGTGTTAAAGTCCCCTACTATTATTGTGTTGCTGTCAATTTCCTCTTTTATAGCTGTTAGCAGTTGCCTTATATATTGAGGTGCTCCTATGTTGGGTGCATATATGTTTATAATTGTTATATCTTCTTGGATTGATCCCTTGATCATTATGTAGTGTCCTTCCTTGTCTCTTGTAACATTCTTTATTTTAAAGTCTATTTTATCTGATATGAGTATTGCTACTCCAGCTTTCTTTTGATTTCCATTTGCATGGAATATCTTTTTCCATCCCCTCACTTTCAGTCTGTATGTGTGCCTAGGTCTGAAGTGGGTCTCTTGTAGACAGCATATATATGGGTCTTGTTTTTGTATCCATTCAGCGAGCCTATGTCTTTTGGTTGGAGCATTTAATCCATTCACGTTTAAGGTAATTATCGATATGTATGTTCCTATGAACATTTTCTTAATTTTATGGGTTTGTTTTTGTAGGTCCTTTTCTTCTCTTGTGTTTCCCACTTAGAGAAGTTCTTTTAGCATTTGTTTGGTTTGGTGGTGCTGAATTCTCTTAGCTTTTGCTTATCTGTAAAGCTTTTGATTTCTCCATTGAATCTGAATGAGATCCTTGCCGGTAGAGTAATCTTGGTTGTAGGTTCTTCCATTTCATCACTTTAAGTATATCATGTCACTCCCTTCTGGCTTGTAGTTTCTGCTGAGAAATCAGCTGTTAACCTTATGGGAGTTCCCTGTATGTTATATGGCATTTTCCCTTGTTGCTTTCAATAATTTTTCTTTGTCTTTAATTTTTGTCAATTTGATTACTATGTGTCTCGGTGTGTTTCTCCTTGGGTTTATCCTGCCTGGGACTCTGCGTTTCTTGGACTTGGGTGGCTATTTCCTTTCCCATGTTAGGGAAGTTTTCAACTATAATCTCTTCAAATATTTTCTAGGGTCCTTTCTCTCTCTGTTCTCCTTCTGGGACCCCTATAATATGAATCTTGTTGGCTTTAATGTTGTACCAGAGGTCTCCTTGGCTGTCTTCATTTCTTTTCATTCATTTTTCTTTATTTTGTTCCATGGCAGTGAATTCCACCATTCTGTCTTCCAGGTCACTTATCCATTCTTCTGCTTCAGTTATTCTGCTACTGATTCCTTCTAGTGTATTTTTCATTTCAGTTATTGTATTGTTCATCTCTGTTTGTTTGTTCTTTAATTCTTCTAGGTTTTTGTTCTTTAATTCTTCTATGTCTTTGTTAAACATTTCTTGCATCTTCTCGATCTTTGCCTCCATTCTTTTTCCAAGGTCCTGGATCATATTCACTATCATTATTCTGAATTATTTTTCTGGAAGGTTGCCTATCTCCACCCCATTTAGTTGTTTTTCTGGGGTTTTATCTTGTTCCTTCATCTGGTACATAGCCCTCTGACTTTTCATCTCGTCTATCTTTCTGTGAATGTGTTTTTTGTCCACAGCCTGCAAGATTGTAGTTATTCCTGCTTCTGCTGTCTTCCCTCTGGTGGATGAGGCTATCTAAGAGGCCTGTGCAAGTTTCCTGATGGGAAGGACTGTGGTGGGTAGAGCTGTGTGTTGTTCTGGTGGGCAGAGCTCAGTAAAACTTTAATCCATTTGTCTGCTGATGGGTGGGGCTGGGTTCCCTCCCTGTTGGTTGTTTGGCCTGAGGCGACACAACACTGGAGCCTACCCCACTCTTTGGTGGGGCTAATGGCAGACTCTGGGAGGGCTCATGCCTAGGAGTACTTCCCAGAACTTCTGCTGCCAGTGTCCTTGTCCCCGTGGTGAGCCACAGCCACCCCCCGCCTCTGCAGGAGACCATCCAATACTAGCAGCTAGGCCTGGTTCAGTCTCCTATGGTGTCACTGCTCCTTCCCCTGGGTCCCAATGCACACACTACTTTGTGTGTGCCCTCCAAGAGTGGAGACTCTGTTTCCCCCAGCCCTGTCGAAGTCTTGCAATCAAATCCCACTAGCCTTCAAAGTCTGATTCTCTAAGAATTCCTTCTTCCATTGCCAGACCCCCAGCCTGATGTGGGGCTCAGAACCTTCACTCCAGTGTGTGGACTTCTGTGGTATAAGTGTTCTCCAGTCTGTGAGTCACCCACCCACCAGTTACAGGATTTGATTTTATTGTGATTGCACCTCTCCTACCATCTCACTGTGGCTTCTCCTTTGTCTTTGGATGTGGGGTATCTTTTTTGGTGAGTTCCAGTGTCTTCCTGTCAATGATTGTTCAGCAGGTGGTTGTGATTCCGGTGCTCTCACAAGAGGGAGTGAGCTCACGTCCTTCTGCTCTGCCATCTTCCCTATGGTTAGTTTTATCCGTCACCTCCATGTGGCTTTCGTTCTGGTGCTGTGGTAAGAGGATACGGCATTCCTTGACTCTCCCTCTAGTCTTAATACAAGCTCTTGTTAGCTACATTATGAGGCTGAAAAAAATACAAGCTAATCAGAGCTGAGAAGTTGAAATATATATTTACATCCATTATTTTTAACAATGAATCTCATTCCAGTTTCCTTGAGATATTAGCTAATGATGTCCTAAAGCAAGTATGATTTGCAAAACTTTAAAAAGGTTAAGTATACAGAAAATTTAACCATTTAAATTATATATCTTCTATTTATTTTTAGTGAAAAGTAAGTTTATTGTTTTCATTATTGTTAATGGGAAAGACCACCTGGTGCTATTAAACACACTTCTTTTTCCTCTGTTCACAAGACGAGATTGTGTTTCCCAGCCTCCCTTGGAGTTTATGTGGTCAACTGACTGAATTCCAACCAACAGAATGTGAGCCTCAAGTGATATGTGCTCTTCTCCTGGGCCACTAACATGCTCCTCCACATTTTTTTCCCCCAAACTGACAAATTTGGAAGCCAAGTGTTGAAGATGATGAAGCCACAGGCTGGAAGGAGCCGAAGTCCTTAAATTTTCCCTTGAAGGAGACCGACCCATGGATCAGAAAGACCAATTTGGATATTATGTAATGAGAAGAAAACTTCTATTATGTCAAGCCTTTGATATTTTGGGGTTTATCTGTTACAGCAGCTAACATTAACTACATCACTATATTATTTATAGATTATATATATATATATATACACAATGTATATATGTTAAATGATCACCACAATAAGTTTAGTTAACATCCATCACCATACATAGCTAGAAGTGTTTCTCTTTGATGAGAACTTTTAAGATCTACTCTCTTAGCAACTTTCAAATATACAATACACTGTTATTAACTGTAGTCGCCATGCTATACATTACATCCCCAGGACTTATATCTATGAACACATTTTTAGTTTGCTTGTTTAGGTTCCACATATAAGTAAGATCATATGGTGTTTGTCTTTCTCTGACTTATTTCACTTAGCATAATGCCCTCAAGGTCCATTCATGTTGTCACAAATAGCAAGACTTCATTCTTTTTTATGGCTAAACAGTATTCCATTCTGTGTGTGTGTGTGTGTGTGTGTGTGTGTGTGTGTATAATTTTCTTTATTCATTCATTCATCCATGGACAATGCTGCCATGAACATCGGGCACAGATATCTTTTCAAGATAGTATTTTCATAAGTGGAATTGCTGGGTCATATGATAGAACTATTTTTAATTTTTGAAGAACATCCATTCTATTTTCCATTATGGCTCCACCAATTTACATTCCCAACAACAATGCACAATTCCCTTTTCTCTACGAAATGTATATATTTTATAATTGTATATAATACATTAGGTTCAGGAATGTACACTTATTTAGAAAAATAAATAACACATGCACTAAATTTGTATGTATACATACATACACAGACACATACAAACATTTTTTAAAACCGTGCTAGGCTACTATTACAACATTTGGTAGATAAAGCTTTGGGTGACAGTTTTTCACTTTTTATGCAGCTCTGTACACACTTCCTTTCTGTGAATTGCTATGAAATTTTCCATTTTCCATATGCAGAAGTTTGAAAGAGCCAAGCCCTTTTCTTATACAATTTTGAAAAGTCATTCTCTTCATACCATTTCAATGATCTAGGCGTAACCTGCTTGTCAGTTAATGGTATGTTTCTCATAACAAAAAACAAACAGAAAGATAACATTAAGTTTGTTTTTCAAGTCAGATTACAAATTTTCTCTCAAAGTTATGATCCAAATACTGAATCTAAGAATTATTAAATATGAAATTTCAAGGAGCCAGCTAATGCCTTTAGTAAAATGCGACATTCACATAGATATTGTTAAATAAGCCCATAGATATGGGTACATAAAATCATTATTTATGTAGCCCAACATGTTACAAAGGCTCTTTCAAAATTTTCCTTGTGGACTTTAACCTTTTACTCTTATTTGATTTAAGAAGGTGACAGGTACCTGCTACCTGCAAGAACTTCATGTGAATATTCTTTTACCTTTTAAAAAAATAAACTGCATCTGGTAGTAAATATGTGAAATCATAGTTGCCACATAGGTGATGTTATAGGATAAATATTTCCCCTCCCCCTTTTCAATTTGAAAGCACTTTAAGGAACTACTGTCAAATGCCTGACGATATCTCACATGTCAGGATACCTCCCTCAATTCTTCCTGCCCCAATACACCTCACTGACCACCAGCCAGATTTTCCACCTACTAAAATTCTTACCAAAGCTTCTACCAACCATGCATCTTCTATTTCTGTCTACCCACAGGCATCTTAAATTATCCATTTTCTCTGGACCAAAATGGTAAGTAAAACCCAAGGTATAACTGAACACACAACACTACTGCACAGACAGGTCTGGCGGTCAGACACAACCTACTACACCCCCCCTTATTACTGAGATCTGCACCACAGGTGTTTTGGAAAGTTATCAATCAACTTGAGTACTGGGTACAACAAAACATATTAATCAGTTTGAGGAATCAGAAAAAAGTTATTTAGAAACAGATCAACGCGTTCAGCAAACACTTGTGATAACAAAACAGACAGCAGGGCTCCTGGAAACAACAGGACCAATCTTCTAATAGCAAGTCTAAACGCATCAATGAAATCATAGTTATAACACAGGTGATAAATACTTTATCACCATGCTCTGTATATTCTAATATCACTTGCTAAAGTTAATATTTGTTCCTATTAAGTATACTGGGTAGAGGCAACTTTCAAAAGTAACAGATGCCAAAACAAAGAAATCTTGCAAAAAACCTAAAAAAAAAACCCCCAAAACCCCAAAAATCCAAATTCTAACATGGACCAGGAAATTTTAGTATAAATCCTGCTGATCTTAACAATAAAAAAGAGAATCAAATAATCAGGCTATTCAGAGCAATAATACATGGAGGTATTAATTTCTTTTTTTTTAATCTTTATTGGAGTATAATTGCTTTACAATGGTGTGTTAGTTTCTGTTTTACAACAAAATAAATCAGTTATATATATACAAATGTTCCCATTTCTCTTCCCTCTTGTGTCTCCCTCCCTCACACCCTCCCTATCCCACCCCTCCAGGCGGTCACAAAGCACCGAGCTAATCCCCCTGTGCTATGCGGCTGCTTCACACTAGCTATCTACCTTACGTTTGGTGGTGTATATATGTCCATGCCGCTCTCTCGCTTTGTCACAGCTTACTCTTCCCCCTCCCCATATCCTCAAGTCTATTCTCTAGTAGGTCTGTGTCTTTATTCCTGTTTTACTCCTAGGTTCTTCATGACATTTTTTTTTCTTAAATTCCATACATATGTGTTAGCATACGGTATTTGTCTCTCTCTTTCTGACTTACTTCACTCTGTATGACAGACTCTAGGTCTATCCACCTCATTACAAATAGTTCAATTTCGTTTATTTTTATGGCTGAGTAATATTCCATTGTATATTCTTCCCTAATATCTTAAATGTATTTAAAGAATTTTTTCCAGCAGGGAGGTAGGGATATAAACTTCATCTTATGAAATAAAAATGATTTGTTCATTTTCTCAAACATTTTGCAGTAGCCATTAAATATATCCTTTCTCTCCCTCTCCCTCCCCTCCCCCTTGCCCTCTCCCCTTCCCCCTCCCCCCTTCTCTCTCCTGTGCATGTGCACACATGCACACTCACACACACATACAGAAGAGAAAATACAGACTAGCATGCCCACCATGCTACTTTGACTTTTATGGTTTTTCATATGACATACATTTTAAAAATACTGTGTCAAATTCCAGATCCCGGTAACTAAGATATTTGAAATGTAAATTCCAAACCACCTTTTGGAAGTACTGATAAGGAGGCTTTAGATTCTTTGTAAACTCAAAAATATAATAAGTGGAATTACTACTAAAATGAAAAAAATATATAAGCCATTAGCACTTCTTGGAACAGAAGTTACCAGTCTCACATAAAGGGAATGATACTTGCAAGCCACAGGGGGATTCATTTAACACAAAACCTACTCAGTTCTGGGGGAAAAAAACACAACAACTATGTTTCCCCACTAGCATATTTAAAAACAGTTTCTTCCAAAAACAAAAAGCAAAATAATCCCACCAAAATCTCATCCTTTCTATTGTTGATTAGTCTTTACTCTAGAATCAAAATTAATCATGACTAATAATACCACCTTACTCTTTCCCTAATAGAACCCTAAACAGCAAGTGCCCTCTAGCTGTGCCCAGCTTATTACACACATAGCACGTGTATGTGAGAATGAGGAAGTGAAAGTATTATCTCTGTTACTCCGATAACAACATCAAGCCCTGAGAAATTTGCTTGCCAGCGTTCATAAAGCCACTGAAGGAGAAGAATTCAGGTTTTAATTTGTCAGACACTGGCAGTTTACTTCGCTAAGATAATGTTCAACACATACTTGCCTCATTTTACATACAGTACAAATTTCTAAAACCAAAACCAACTGTATTTCATAGCTAGAAAATGGATGTGGCTGTATAATTTCCTTAGGGTATGCATGACATACCTCTTTTTAAAAAATTCCCTTTTTTCCCAAAGATATAATTATATCATCTACTGACATTTTCTGATTTTGATATGTAAGTGTACATTATTATTCTCCCATTAAGCTACAAACCGCTGATAAAATGCCAATGGCTTGAATAAAGACCACATTGACATTTTACTATAGGGTCATCTCGTTATGGACAGAATGCCAGCCTTCCACTTGAATGCACTGCATATTGTCTAGCTGCATTCCTTCAGCTTTACTTCTCAAAGGCTTCAAGGTTCTATGGAACTGTTGATGAAATAAAGGGGAAAATGAGCAGACTGTAATTATCTTGTCAAGATTCTTTTTGTGAACATTTATTTGGACAACTCACAAAAAAGAAAGCATCTCATTTTCTACTTCAGAATATCATTTCTCTTTAAATGTATTAGCATTTTTGAAATTGCAGAATGGAGTCTAGAGGATCAGTAGTTAATACTGCAGAGTGAAATGTCAGTAAAAGGCAGTGGCATGAGTTAGTGGAGAGAGGGCAGGCTTTGGAGCTACCATGTCCTATCTGGGTGAGAAATTACTGAATCTGAGACTCATTTTCCTATTTTGAAAAATGAGGGTAATAATATACACCTCATAGGGATGTTCTGAAGTTTAAATATGACAGCTTATTTAAATCATTTAGCTCTGTAATAAAGAAGGTATTCCAAAAATAATAGTGAACTCACATATTGTGAGAGGAAAGAGTCCTGAACAGGAGATCAGAATACTTGCACTTGAACCCCACCCACTTATTAGCTGTGCAGAGGTCAATTAATCGGTTTGGGTCTCATTCTTTTCAGCTCTAAATTAAAAATTCTACCTAAGTTACTTCAAACTCCTACATTCTATATGCTAATAAAATTCATTTCTTGACTTGTGGTTCATGATGGTGAGTTTTGTATAAATATCTGAAATCTATTCTCTGTATCCTAAATAAATAAGTGGGAGGTAGACTAAATAAGTGGCAGGTAGACTAAATAAGTGGGAGAATATTAATTTAACAATGAAGCTTCTGATGTCAAAATCTAGAGGGGTTAACAAAGGAGTCTCAGAAATCTCCTTTCTGGGGATCTTTCAAAGTAATTTGGGTGTCTGACCTTAAGCATTCTGGGGCTCCTGTGGAGCCCTGCTGATCCCTGGAGGACCACTCCAGTCAGTTTCTTACCCAAGTATTTTATGAAGTTCCTCATAACTTTCTTTAGAAATACACCTTATTTTTTTTTCCATTATATGTTTTTATAAACTTCTAAACTGAGTATACCTGTACAGAACCATTAAATGAACTTAATTGCAAAGTCTAAATTTTTTGTTACAAGCAATGCATAATTCATATGTATTTTCTTTACTTTTTCATACAGAGTATGGAGAATAGTTCACCAATCTTTAAAATGAAATATTTACATTTTGAAAAATTATATTTTTAGCAATGTGCTAGTGATTCTGAGGAGCTGGGGCTTTGCTGAGCCAGGAAGTCTTAGGCAGGTGTTTAACTGGACTAATTAAGCAACACGTACATAGTCACTTCCGGTTTTCCATTTGCTCTTTGTAAATGCAGATGAGCAACACAACTGATTGCCTAATTAGACTATTTAAAACTCACTCACCTTGGGGTTTCCCTGGTGGCGCAGTGGTTGAGAGTCTGCCTGCTAATGCAGGGGACACGGGTTCGAGACCTGGTCTGGGAGGATCCCACATGCTGCGGAGCAACTGGGCCCGTGAGCCACAACTACTGAGCCTGCACATCTGGAGCTTGTGCTCCGCAACAAGAGAGGCCACGACAGTGAGAGACCCGCGCACCGCGATGAAGAGTGGCCCCCGCTGGCCGCAACTAGAGAAAGCCCTCGCGCAGAAACAAAGACCCAACACAGCCAAAAATAAATAAATTAATTAATTTAAAAAATAAAACTCACTCACTTTTTACAGCCAAGGAATTTTCTGAACTCATGATTACAGACTCAGAACAAAATACGTGGTCTCAAGTCTTACACATTTTTCTTCTTGTTCTAACCATCATTTTTCTAATTTGATTTTTTTCATGTTACTTTAACAATATTAGCATAAGGGATAAGAGTAATAAGATGTACTCCATACATAAAGGACATAAAAGCTACATGGTTTACTGCTCTCATAGTTTTTCTCAGCACAGATAAGATGTATCTTCTCTCGCCTGACTCACTCTCAAGAAAAATCAATATATTTAGTTGGCCTAGGGATCAAATCTGAAAGACTGGCCTCATTAGCACTATAACCATTTAAATCAACTGGCTATAAACCTCTTGTGGTTATCAAACTTCAGATAGAGAAGGAAAAAACATAATCTTCCTTTTCTCATGCTTCTTCTTCCCCTAAATGTAGACATTAAAGATGCCCTCAAAATTCAATTTTAAATCACCAGACTACACAACAAACCCAAGTCCATTTTGGGTACCATTTACATGCTCTTGAGTAGTGTGTATATAAACTAGAAAGAATATATATATATATATATATATATATATATATATATATATATATATTTGTTTGTTTGTTTTATTTATTTATATTTGTTCCAACTGCAAGCTGCTGGCAAATTTATATGACCTATAACCTAAGCCCCAATAAGCACAATCTCACCCCTGTACTTGGAGCCATGCAGACCACAGGTCACCTGGCACATGGACAAATGCCCAAGTAGCCAACTCACATGCACTTTCTTAGCAACATCAATAGCCTCTCATCATTCACTCACTGTGCTTTAACTACTTCCTCCTGGGCTGACAGAGCATCTCCCAGGCAGCACAGGAGAAAGAGGGCCTATACAAGATGCATACAGTAATTTTGTAGGAAAGAAGAGGAGAAACTGTCTAAGTCATTAAGGGGGGAAGGTGTTTCATAATACATAATGAGACAATTCCATAATAAGGTAATCATATTCTATAACGTTGACTATTAAAAAGGAAGAAAAAAGTAAAGAAGGATGAAAATAAGAGATGAAAGGAGACAGTCTTACAGTAATTAGATGATTAGATTTTCTTCAAGACCTTGATAAGTATAGTCATGAGATCCAAGGAGATGCTCTTAGACCTTAGCCAATGCCAAGTTAATGTTATCTGTTTATTATTGATACTAACATTAGGATATTAGAAAAATGTAAACCAATATTCACCAACTGGTCCTTCTGCCAGAATAGAAAAGAAAGTACATTCTTGGAGCGTTTGTTCTGTAAAAGCTTTTTAGCTGAGTACTTATGATGCTTTCTCTCAATGAATCTGCACAACCATACTGAATAATAATATGAATCTTACGCCAAAGAGAAGTAACATCAGATGGATTCTTATTTAAAGTCACATAGAAGTCAGCAGCACAGTCTAGGTTTGCAGCCACACCTGACTCTCTCTACTCATCATCCTCACCTGATCATCCTTTGTTTCACGTTTGCATATCAAGATGGATTTTGACAGTTTAGACAGAGATATTTTGTTTTAAAAAGTAAGTTCACATAAAATTCATATAAAGTGAGTATTATGGCATGCTAAATATGAAAGACATGTATCATTATGGAATTAGAATCACAACTTCTAATTACAGTGAAAGCGTATGCAGCTCACTTTCTGGGCTTAAATTCTGTAAAATGTATGCAATGAGAGCATTGGACCAAGCCTCTTCTATGGTCCCTTCTAGCTGTGATGTGCTATTAATCTGTGCCATATAGCAGAAGAAAGCCAGGCAGTCAGGGCAGCACATGGCCAGGGAGTGGGTACCCCAGAGTATATGTGTTGTACAGACAAGCTACTTATTTGTGACTGACTCATTATTTCTTAAAATGATGCTAGCACTGAATATGAATATCTCCAGGAAACAACACTGAATCCACTTCACCCCTTTAACATCTGAGAAAAGCAGAGATTCCCATGTTCTCAGGAAGGCTTCTGGAGGAGCCACCAGCCAAATCAGGAAAGCAAAGGGCACATCTCCTGGGATTCAGAGAGCACCAAAAGTTAGGGTCCCTAGCCTCCCCTTCCTGTCCTTTTTTCCCCTAAGAGGTGTCGTCTGTCACAATACAAGCAGGCACACCAGGCAGAACCCAGAGTTAACTGAGAAGAAAATGAGCAAGAGAACCAGAGAACCCAACTTGAGAAAGAGGCCAGGGCTGCCTGAAGCCATTAGGTATTATGATGCTCCGTGTTGGGCTGGTGACACAAGTTTCACAAATACCCACATAGGGAACACCCAACAGGGCAGTCCAGGGCTGAGATGGTAGTGCAGGAATTCCTGGCTGCTGCTGCTGCTCTAAGCTAGGCAGATGGTGCTGATGTCATAATGGGTCAGAACAATCTGTCCATTTGGGGCAAGATCTAGGAAGAAGCTGAGGGATCTGGTGACAGGATTCAGGCTTTTTAACTCAGGCATGAGCTATCAATAACAGACCTAGGAGCTCACCAGAGATTCAGGCCCCATGCTCCTGGGCTTTATCTACTACAGAGAAGGACCTCAGCATCAACAGAAAAGAGGCAAGAAAAATGAATGGAAAGATCAGCCCTAAAAATTGAAAATTGAATATACAGGCATATTCAGAGATATTGTAGCTTTGGTTCCAGGCCACCACGATAAATCAAATGTCGCCAACAAATCAAGTCACACGAATTTGTTGGTTTCCCAGCGCACATAAAAGTTAGGTTTACGAAGTCGGAGGAAGATGGCAGAAGAGTAAGACGCGAAGATCACCTTCCTCCCCACAGATACACCAGAAATACATCTACACGTGGAACAACTCCTACAGAACACCCACTGAATGCTGACAGAAGGCCTCAGACCTCCCAAAAGGCAAGAAACCCCCCACATACCTGGGTAGGGCAAAAGAAAAAAGAATAAACAAAGACAAAAGAATAGGGACGGGACCTGCACCAGTGGGAGGGAGCCGTGAAGGAGGAAAGGTTTCCACACACTAGAAGCCCCTTCACAGGCAGAGACTGCAGGTGGCGGGGGGGGGGAGCTTCGAAACAGTGGAGGAGAGCACAGCAAGAGGGGTGCAGAGATTCCCGCACAGAGGATCAGTGCCGACCGGCACTCATTAGCCCGAGAGGCTTGTCTGCTCACGCGCCGGGGCGGGCGGGGGCTGGGAGCTGAGGCTCAGGCTTCGGTCGGACGCAGGGAGAGGACTGGGGTTGGCAGCAAGAACACTGCCTGAAGGGGTTAGTGCGCCACGGCTAGCCGGGAGGGAGTCTGGGAAAAAGTCTGGAGCTGCCGAAGACAGGTGCGAGCCGCGGCTAACAGCGCAGACCCCAGAGACGGGCGTGAGACGCTAAGGCTGCTGCTGCCACCACCAAGAAGCCTCTGTGCAAGAACAGGTCACTGTCCACACCTCCCCTCCTGGGAGCCTGTGCAGCCCGCCACTGCCAGGGTCCAGGGATACAGGGACAACTTCCCTGGGAGAATGCACGGCACACCTCAGACTGGTGCAACGTCATGCCGGCCTCTGCTGCCACAGGCTCGCCCCACATTCCGTACCCCTCCCTCCCCCTGGCCTGAGTGAGCCAGAGCCCCCAAGTCAGCTGCTCCTTTAACCCCATCCTGTCTGAGTGAAGAACAGACACCCTCCGGTGAAGAACAGACACGCTATGGCGACCTACACGCAGAGGCGGGGCCAAATCCAAAGCTGAGCCCCGAGAGCTGTGCGAACAAAGAAGAGAAAGGGAAATATCTCCCAGCAGTCTCAGGAGCAGCAGATTAAATCACCACAATCAACGTGATGCACCCTGCATCTGTGGAATACATGAATGGACAACAAATCATCCCAAATTGAGGAGGCAGACTTTGAGAGCAAGATTTATTATTTTTTTCCCCTTTTCCTCTTTTTGCGAGTGTGTATGTGTATGCTTCTGTGTGAGATTTTGTCTGTAGAGATTTGCTTTCACCATTTGTCCTAGGGTTCTATCCGTCCATTTTTTTGTTTGTTTGTTTGTTATTATTTTTTTTAAAAAATTCTTGATAATTATTTTTTAATTTAATAACTTTATTTTATTTTATCTTATCTTATTTTATCTTATCTTCTTTCTTTCTTTCTTTCTTTCTTTCTTTCTTAATTCTTTCTTTCTTTCTACGTCTACTAATTCTTTCTTTCTACTTTTCTCCCTTTTATTCTGAGCCGTGTGTATGAAAGGCTCTTGGTGCTGCAGCCAGGAGTCAGTGCTGTGACTCTGAGGTGGCAGAGCCAACTTCAGGACACTGGTCAACAAGAGACCTCCAAGCTCCATATAATATCAAACGGCGAAAATCTGCCAGAGATCTCCATCTAAACACCAGCACCCAGCTTCACTCAATGGCCAGCAAGCTACAGTGCTGGAAACCCTATGCAAAACAACTAGCAAGACAGGAGCACAACCCCACCCATTAGCAGACAGGCTGCCTAAAATCATAATAAGTTCACAGACACCCCAAAACACACCAACAGATGTGGACCTGCCCACCAGAAAGACAAGATCCAGCCTCATCCACCAGGACACAGGCAGTAGTCCCCTCCACCAGGAAGCCTACACAACCCACTGAACCAACTTTAGCCACTGGGGACAGACACCAAAAACAATGGGAACTACGAACCTGCAGCCTGCAAAAAGGAGACCCCAAACACAGTAAGATAAGCAAAATGAGAAGACAGAAAAACACACCACAGATGAAGGAGCAAGATAAAAACCCACCAGACCTAACAAATGAAGAGGAAATAGGCAGTCTACCTGAAAAAGAATTCAGAATAATGATAGTAAAGATGATCCAAAATCTTGGAAATAGAATAGAAAAAATGCAAGAAACATTTAACAAGGAACTAGAAGAACTAAAGATGAAACAAGCAGGGATGAACAAAACAATAAACAAAATTAAAAATACTCTAGATGGGATCAATAGCAGAATTACTGAGGCAGAAGAACGGATAAGTGACCTGGAAGATAAAATAATGGAAATAACTACTGCAGAGCAGAATAAAGAAAAAAGAATGAAAAGAATTGAGGACAGTCTCAGAGACCTCTGGGAGAACATTAAATGCACCAACATTCGAATTATAAAGGTTCCAGAAGAAGAAGAGAAAAAGAAAGGGACTGAGAAAATATTTGAAGAGATTATAGTTGACAACTCCCCTAATATGGGAAAGCAAATAGTTAATCAAGTCCAGGAAGCACAGAGAGTCCCATACAGGATAAATCCAAGGAGAAATGTGCCAAGACACATATTAATCAAGCTGTCAAAAATTAAATACAAAGAAAACATATTAAAAGCAGCAAGGGAAAAACAACAAATAACACACAAAGGAATCCCCATAAGGTTAACAGCTGATCTTTCAGCAGAAACTCTGCAAGCCAGAAGGGACTGGCAGGACATATTTAAAGTGATGAAGGAGAAAAACTTACAACCAAGATTACTCTACCCAGCAAGGATCTCATTCAGATTTGATGGAGAAATTAAAACCTTTACAGACAAGCAAAAGCTGAGAGAGTTCAGCACCACCAAACCACCTACAAAAAATGCTAAAGGAACTTCTCTAGGCAAGAAACACAAGAGAAGGAAAAGACCTACAATAACAAACCCAAAACAATTAAGAAAATGGGAATAGAAACATACATATCGGTAATTACCTTAAATGTAAATGGATTAAATTCTCCCACCAAAAGACACAGACTGGCTGATTGGATACAAAAACAAGACCCATATGTATGCTGTCTACAAGAGACCCACTTCAGACCTAGAGACACATACAGACTGAAAGTAAGGGGATGGAAAAAGATATTCCATGCAAATGGAAACCAAAAGAAAGCTGGAGTAGCAATTCTCACATCAGAAAAAATACACTTTAAAATAAAGACTATTAGAAGGGACAAAGAAGGACACTACATAATGATCAAGGGATCGATCCAAGAAGAATATATAACAATTGTAAATATTTATGCACCCAACACAGGAGCACCTCAATACATAAGGGAAATACTAACAGCCATAAAAGGAGAAATCGACAGTAACACATTCATAGTAGGGGACGGTAACACCCCACTGTCACCAATGGACAGATCATCCAAAATGAAAATAAATAAGGAAACACAAGCTTTAAATGATACATTAAACAAGATGGACTTAATTGATATTTATAAGACATTCCATCCATAAACAATAGAATACACATTTTTCTCAAGTGCTCATGGAACATTCTCCAGAACAGATCATATCTTGGGTCACAAATCAAGCCTTGGTAAATTTAAGGAAATTGAATTTGTATCAAGTATCTTTTGCGAACACAACGCTATAGGACTAGATATCAATTACAGGAAAGATCTGTAAAAAATACAAACACATGGAGGCTAAACAATACACTACTTAATAATGAAGTGATCACTGAAGAAATCAAAGAGGAAAGAAAAAATACCTAGAAACAAATGACAATGGAGACACGACGACCCAAAACCTATGGGATGCAGCAAAAGCAGTTCTAAGACGGAAGTTTATAGCAATACAATCCTATCTTAAGAAACAGAATACATCTCGAATAAACAACCTAATCTTGCACCTAAAGCAATTAGAGAAAGAAGAACAAAACACCCCAAAGTTAGCAGAAGGAAAGAAATCATAAAATTCAGATCAGAAATAAATGAAAAAGAAATGAAGGAAACGATAACAAAGATCAATAAAACTAAAAGCTCGTTCTTTGAGAAGATAAATAAAATTGATAAACCATTAGCCAGACTCATCAAGAAAAAAAGGGAGAAGACTCAAATCAATAGAATTAGAAATGAAAAAGGAGAAGTAACAACTGACACTGCAGAAATACAAAGGATCGTGAGAGATTACTACAAGCAACTCTATACCAATAAAATGGACAACCTGGAAGAAATGGACAAATTCTTAGAAATGCACAACCTGCCAAGACTGAATCAGGAAGAAAAAGAAAATATGAACAGACCAATCACAAGCACTGAAATAGAAAGTGTGATTAAAAATCTCCCAACAAACAAAAGCCCAGGACCAGGTGGCTTCAGAGGCAAATTCTATAAAACATTTAGAGAAGGGCTAACACCTATCCTTCTCAAACTCTTCCAAAATATAGCAGAGGGAGGAACACTCCCAAACTCATTCTGTGAAGCCACCATCACCCTGATACCAAAACCAGACAAGGATGTCACAAAGAAAGAAAACTACAGGCCAATATCACTGATGAACATAGATGCAAAAATCCTCAACAAAATACTAGCAAAGAGAATCCAACAGCACATTAAAAGGATCATACACCATGATCAAGTGGGGTTTATTCCAGGAATGCAAGGATTCTTCAATATACGCAAATCAATCAACGTGATAACACCGTATTAACAAACTGAAGGAGAAAAACCATATGATCATCTCAATAAATGCAGACAAATCTTTCAACAAAATTCAACACCCATTTATGATCAAAACCCTGCAGAAAGTAGGCATAGAGGGAACTTTCCTCATCATAATAAAGACCATATATGACAAACCCACAGCAAACATCGTCCTTAATGGTGAAAAACTGAAAGCATTTCGACTAAAATCAGGAACAAGACAAGGTTGCTCACTCTCACCACTCTTATTCAACACAGTTTTGGAAGTTTTAGCCACAGCAATCACAGAAAAGAAGGAAATGAAAGGAATCCATATTGGAAAAGAAGAAGTAAAGCTGTCACTGTTTGCAGATGACATGAAACTATACATAGAGAATCCTAAGGATGCTACCAGAAAACTACTAGAGCTAATCAATGAATTTGGTAAAGTAGCAGGATACAAAATTAATGCACAGAAATCTCTTGCATTCCTATACACTAAGGATGAAAAATCTGAAAGTGAAATCAGGACAACACACCCATTTACCATTGCAACAAAGAGAATAAAATATCTAGGAATAAACCTACCTAAGGAGACAAATGACCTGTATGCAGAAAATTATAAGACATTGATGAAAGAAATTAAAGACGATACAAACACATGGAGAGATATGCCATGTTCTTGGACTGGAAGAATCAACACTGTGAAAATGACTCTACTACCCAAAGCAATCTACAGATTCAATGCAATACCTAGCAAATTAACACTGGCATTTTTCACAGAATTAGAACCAAAAATGTCACAATTTGTACGGAAACACAAAAGACCCTGAATAGCCAAAGCTATCTTGAGAACGAAAAACGGAGCTGGAGGAATCAGCTCCCTGACTTCAGGCTATACTACAAAGCTAGAGTAATCAAGACAGTATGGTACTGGCACAAAAACAGAAATATAGATCAATGGAACAGCATAGAAAGCCCAGAGATAAACCCACACACATACGGTCACCTTATCTTTCATAAAGGAGGCAGGAATGTACAGTGCAGAAAGGACAGCCTCTTCAATAAGTGGTACTGGGAAAACTGGACAGGTACATGTCAAAGTATGAGATTAGAACAATCCCTAAGAGCATACACAAAAATAAGCTCAAAATGGATTAAAGACCTAAATGTAAGGCCAGAAACTATCAAACTCTTAGAGGAAAACATAGGCAGAACACTCTATGACATAAATCACAGCAAGATCCTTTTTGACCCATCTCCTAGAGAAATGGAAATAAAAACAAAAATAAACAAATGGGACCTAATGAAACTTCAAAGCTTTTGCACAGCAAAGGAAACCATAAACAAGACCAAAAGACAACCCTTAGAATGGGAGAAAATATTTGCAAATGAAGTAACTGACAAAGGATTAATCTCCAAAATTTATAAGCAGCTCATGCAGCTCAATAACAAAAAAACAAACAACCCAATCCAAAAATGGGCAGAAGACCTAAATAGACATTTCTCCAAAGAAGATATACAGACTGCCAACAAACACATAAAAGAATGCTCAATATCATTAATCATTAGAGAAATGCAAATCAAAACTACAATGAGATATCATCTCACACCAGTCAGAATGGCCATCAACAAAAAATCTAGAAACAATGAATGCTGGAGAGGGTGTGGAGAAAAGGGAACACTCTTGCACTGCTGGTGGGAATATGAATTGGTACAGCCACTATGGAGAATAGTATGGAGTTACCTTAAAAAAAACTACAAATAGAACTACCATATGACCCCGCAATCCCACTACTCGGCATATACCCTGAGAAAACCATAATTCAAAAAGAGTCATGTACCAAAATGTTCATTGTAGCTCTATTTACAATAGCCAGGAGATGGAAACAACGTAAGTGTCCATCATTGGAGGAATGGATAAAGAAGATGTGGCACATATATACAATGGAATATTACTCAGCCATAAAAAGAAACAAAATTGAGCTATCTGTAATGAGGTGGATGGACCTTGCATCTGTCATACAGAGTGAAGTAAGTAAGAAAGAGAAAGACAAATACCGTATGCTAACACATATATATGGAATCTAAGAAAAAAAAAATGTCATGAAGAACCTAGGGGTAAGACAGGAATAAAGACACAGACCTACTAGAGAATGGACTTGAGGATATGGGGAGGGGGAAGGTAAGCTGTGACAAAGTGAGAGAGAGGCATGGACATATATACAATACCAAACGTAAGGTAGATAGCTAGTGGGAAGCAGCTCATAGCACAGGGAGATCAGCTCGGTGCTTTGTGACCGCCTGGAGGGGTGGGATAGGGAGGGTGAGAGGGAGGGAGATGAAAGAGGGAAGAGATATGGGAACATATGTATATGTAAAACTGATTCACTTCGTTGTAAAGCAGAAACTAACACACCATTGTAAAGTAATTATACTGTAATAAAGATGTCAAAACCAAAAAAGTTAGGTTTACACTGCACTGTAGTCTATTAAGTGTGCAATAGTATGTCTAAAGAAATAATGTATAACCTTAATTTAAAAATTACATTTTATTATAACAATGCTAACCATCATCTGATAACATACGGTTGCCATAAAACTTCAATTTGTAAAAACCCCCGTATCTGTGAAGCACAATGAAACAAGGAATGCCTATAGTAGGGCCTGGAAATGCTAGAACTCACATGTGTCCATCTTCCAGATACAAAGTGCCATATATACTAGGCGTAAGACTCAGTTCCACAACCCATAAGGTAGGTATTATGCTTCAGGAAAGCTTCCTGTTCCTGTTATGACTGTCCTGGACACTTGACAGGCCTGCACTTCTTGTATCCATTCCCCTTTTAACCGTTCCCCTTTTAATGCATACCTGCATTCCAGGTATCTGCCTATGATAAATGCACCCAGACTTCTGCAGAAAACCAGAGTATATCCAGATGTAGCTAATGAAAAAGCAGCCTCTTCCTGAGTGACACAGCAGTCTTCTGGGAACAATTTACACCTTCTATCAATAATTAGCTGATTCTGGCATGATATGTAAACAGACAATATTTACATATATTCCAAATATATCACCTTCAAACAATGAGTAAGATATTAAAATTCTAACCTGGTATATAACATATAAATACTTGATCTTCTCCCCAGTTCATTTTCTCTTTTTAGAATGCATCACCCCTGTTTTAACTCTCACTAGCTACGCTGATGCCAGTGGGGGAAAGGCAGTCTATGTTTAGAAATAACTTTTGATAAACAATGCAACTGAAAAGATTCTTTTCACAAGAGAGGAGAAAGTGTTGCCAAAGAAGGCAGCAGGGTTTCAAGAGAGCCCTACTCTAAATCGGGTTAGAAAAAAAGCCATCCAATCTTCACAAGACTGTTAGGATTTGTAAAGGAATAGTGAGACGAAGAACCATTCCAGTCTTCAGGGAGTGGGGAAGGCATTCATCTAACTCTGCTTGTCTTTATGGCAGAAAATATTTTTTATGGAAATACCAAAGCAAAAAAAAATTTTTTTAAGGACCTATGTAAATGTTACTGTATCTCACTTGTCTATTCTTTCACTTTCTTATTACTTCATCTTATTTACTTACCTTCATTTCCCTTTATACTAATATATAATCTCCTTCAAAATAAAAATAAAAGGCAGTTCCAATTTTGTAGAAAGGTTAAAATTCATAGAGGAAAAAACAGCACCACAATTCAAAATAACATTACCCTCAACTACATGATCATGATCGGCCACAAGTTGGATGTTCAAACTTAGCAATTCATTTTTCAGCCTCAACAAATATTTTTTGAGCACCTACTATGCCTACATACCATTTGGGATACTGAGCAATGGGTACATCCAAGGGAACAAAACAGATACTGTCCCTATCCTCATGGCGTTAGAATCTGGTAGTGGGGAAGAAACGCTAAAGAAATAAATGTATTATAATAAATATGTAATACAAAGCTTTACAGTGAGATAAAGGAAATGAGCAGCGTGCTTTCAGATGGACTGAAAGGGGGGTGGGCTTATTTAGATGGATGGTCAGGAAAGACTGCAGGAGTGAGGTTAGATGATCTCAGAGAAATTCTGTGAGATCTGAAAGTACCACTCCATGCTGATGCAGCTAGTTAGGATAATTGTGGGAAACTTCCATCTCCTAATTATTAACCACTCTAGACACTCAGTCAACACTTCAGCTAATCGCCTGTTTTTGTGAACTCCATGCACATTTTTGAGAGCACGATGATTCCTATTTCATACTCACACCAACAAAACAAATCCAACCAAGCCTTCCACCTTAGACAATAAAATCCAGCCCAGCCCACCCACTCACACATTTGGCTGGTCCATTTTAGTATTTGGCTTATTAAATGTGGTAAATATATTCTGCCTTCTTATTGGTGCCTATGTTGCTCATCATTATATGCCCAGGGTACACATAGAGCACGGCTCATAGTGGGTGCTCAAAAATGTACTGAATGAATGAATAAAGGACTACATGTACTCCTACTAAATATTTATGCAATTTACATTTTAGAAAAGTGAATCAAATTCAAATATAAAAGACTGTGGCAGAAAATCCATTTGAAAAGTGATGAAATATTTATTATGGTAAACACTCTATTTCCATTTTTTCCTGATTATCTTTCTGATTTAGTTAAATTTGGGCCCATCTTCAGTGTATTTATAGCGTTATTGTAAAAACAGAAAACATTTTTTATTATATTACATAATACCTCCTCAACAGAGTTGGTATTGCTTCACATCCTCACCCAAATATATTAATTTGAAAACTAGAACATACAACAGTGACAGCATATTTTTCTAATAATGAGAATTCTCTGTGATTTGAGTACCAAACTTGAATGTATTCAATAGAAGAGCTACTATATTAAAAGGTCTTGATATTCTCTGTTATTCAAAATTATTTAGTACCTATTATTACAAAGAAAGTTCTTTTACTAGGTAATATTTAGGGAGTAAATACTTGTGTTTGTATATAGATAATATCATTCCTACCCACAAGCAATTTATTAAGCAGTAAGGCAAAGCAAGCACAACATAAGATCTCACACGTAGAGCAGAAGTCTCCAGACACACAACAGAGAAATTATCAGACTGCAAAATACTTGAACTGAGCTTAATGACTGAGATCTTAGGCCCAGTTAGAAGCAGGATGTGGTATAAATCATACTTTTCTGGGCCAATAAGAGGTTAAATTATATATTTTGTCTCTTAAATCTCATTTTAGTTTACAGATGATTTTCTCATTATAAAACACATGTAAGTATGCTACTCTATTTGGCATTTCCTTCCCTAGGTCTTGCACGGTTAAAAGAAGTGTGGTAAAGCTGCCCTAAAAATATGTTGCCCATGTATTAGCTTTCCCGTTGAAAGCCTCAGATGTTTCAGACAAAAACCCATGCAAGACAGTGGTGTACTCAAAGTACAATAATCATAGCTACCTTTAGATGTGTATGCATTACCTTATCCATTTTTTTAAATAAGCCAACAAAGAAAGCAATGAAAGTAATTTCCAAGGAGAAAGAGATACCTCTTTTGAAAAAGTGAGGTCTAATTTTTTAAGTGAGATGCATTCCCAGAGTTATAATCTTTTAAGTCACAGCCTGAATTACATGTACTCTCTTTTTACATCAAACTAATGGATAAAGGCAGCAAGAATGCTAAAGTAGGATAAAGTGGGGACTGATCTTTTTTATCCCTGTTAACTACCTGACTAGGGGAAATTTGAAATTTTCAGAATTAATGAACCAATTTCACTGATAATTTATTAACAGTGTCAAAATTTATGGTAGGCATATTATAAGCCTCTCATATACCCACAGTATACTGAATATGATTTCCCTAATCTCTATTGGGTTTCATTATTAAGAAATAATTCTTCTATCATGAAGCTGGGTCAGATACCTCAATAAATGTACTTGCTAATGTCATCCGAGAAGTTATAAACATTGTGTCAGTGAATAAACAAGACCATATAGTTATCTGCAAGGGAGATACAATTACTACAAGCAGATACAACCCCTGTTTTTCCCCTTTTATGGAGACAAAACTATTTCCCAAGTGTCAAACCTGACCCAAGAGATTATTCAAAAGTTCTAAAGCCAAATGGCCTGCAGGAGGTTCCAGATGACCTCAGTCTTGGGAGAGCAAATGCACCTAATAGAGATGCACCCATCCACCCTGGACTTCATGCATGTACCAAAACCCTATTCCAACCTGGAGGGCTTTGGTCTCAGGCCAAACAATGAATGTCTTCTGACTCAGGTCCACCAGTGCATGTATTCTAGAATGGAAGGCAGGTTCTAGTTTAGGTCCATGTAGCAATATTTACTCTCTAGGCTGTGCCACTTCTATGTCCCACACAATCTCTTAGGTTGGTCCCACCCTCCTGGGCTGTTCTCCCTAGACAGACCTGCCTGGCCACGAATTTTGACACTTCAACTGACTCACCAACTGTCACTTGTACTTTGACCTTATAGTCACCTTGACAACATTTACTCCTAATTTTCTCCTACCATGTGACTAACAGTGGTCAGTTCAGTCCTGGAGTCAGTCATATCTATAAATACACATTATAAAATATGAGACATTTCTGTATATATCCTAGAGCCAAGGAAGCTTAGTAATGGTCTGGTCAAGCTGCCAGCCACCTGGGAATCCCTCTAGTAGCTTCTCTTGCCCACTGTTATGGCAGCCTCCTCCTTGGCCTGGTGCAGCCATGCCTTCACCATGCAGCCTGAACCACATTTCTCTTAGGAACCTCTATGCAGAGGTCATGGTGCCACGAGCTGGCTGGAAAGGCAGCACCAAGAGAAGTGCCACATCATCCCCTTTCTCTTCACACTGACAAAAGTTGAAGGAAGCATAACAGAACTGAGCAGAAGATTTGGAAGGCAAGCTTCACTTGGATTTTTCTAAATTGGAAAGCTCACTCAATTCCCAAGGCAGCCTGTAGGTTTTTCCTCCTCCAATTAATGTTTACTTTCATCAAAATAAGATGCTAACATATTTAAAAATTTTAAATAGTACCAAAAGGCTTAAATCACAAAGAGTAGTCTCTTGGGTAACTCTCCCATCCCCTATGCAGTGCTCATACACAAATTGAAATGATGTTTACATTGTAAAAAGTGTTTCTTTTGCTATCCCCGACCATATTGCCATCTTATGTGTATATTTCTATTCACTGGTCCTAGATCTACCATCTAAAGGAAGACAGGACAATTCTACACTGCTTTCCCATGACAGTCCTTCAAATATCTGCAGATACCAGCAAGGCTCGCCTTTATCTTTCTTCAGGCTAAATATCTCCCCCTCCTCAACTCTTTCTCTGTGGTCTTTAAGATCTTTCCCTAAACAATTGTCCTCCTAAGGATACATGCTAGTTGATAGATGTCCCTTTCAATTTATATAAAAAAATAACTGTAAGTAATGTTCTACAAGTGGACTAACTAGTAGAAAATTCAATGAGTTTATTAATTGTCCCATTAATTCCTCCATGACTGGAATAATGAAAGCTTTCTCTTCACCTTACTCCATTCCCCCACAGAGATATCTTGGAAGATGATAATCAGTGTCTACATATATAATTAGACCCCTAAGGATGGTGGTTTTAAAGTTCAGTTGGGTGAAAGAGTATGTGTTGAGAAATACATGAAATGCCTACTTGTCTGCACGTTGATCAGGAAAGGGAAAGTTAGAAAGTTATTTCTCTTTTCCGTTATGTGTTGAGCCAGCACCAGCTGTGATAGTCATAGTTTGTCGCCGAGAAGTCAGCACATGTCTAATACAATTGATATCAGCAAAACAGCTGAGAGAATAGAGAATGCCTGCAGTTCTCCAGTGAGGCCGCATCATCTTATATCCACACTTGCCCTGGACAGGTTTTTCTAAATTATGGTAAAAAACACATAACCTAAAATTTACCATGTTAACCATCTTTAAATGTACAGTACAATAGCATTAGCTATGTGAACATTTTGAGGCTTCAGTTCTCTAGAAATGCCCTGGACAGCTTTCTAAGTGTGTCTGGCCAAAGGTTACCATGGACTGTCCTTCTGGAAGCCTGGAGCACTATCTCAGATTGCATGACTCATATTTGGAAATGGGCACTGTGGGAGGAAGGGCAAGTCTGCTATTTGGGTGGACCAGGTTGTGCCCTACACCAAGGCACTGGATCAAGGGGTGAGCAGGGTCAAATCCAGCCTTCACTCTGCTTCCTAAACCACACTCCAATTAAAACACGGAGAAAAGGGCAGGTTTTTTTGCTCATACACAGGCCATATGAGTAAGCACTGGTCCCCCTGGAGGGTCAAGGCAGGGGAGCAAGGCTAATTAGTAAAGAAATCAATGAGGGGCCCCTAGATAAGAGTTTAAATCCTTGGGCACTTCTTATTTCAATGTAGATAGAAGTCATAGTTACTAAACTGTTTCAAAGTTTTTCTATCTTATACACTAATTTTCTTACATTAGGCCAGACCTTCTGTGAAACCTGATAAGCCTGTCCGTGGTGATGACAACATATCTAAATAAACAGAGCACAAAATGGAAATATTCTCTGCCTCCCTATTGACCTTCATCTCCGTGCCATGTGCAATGTCCTATGGAGAGCATCGTGTTCCCAGTAGAGACTAGCAACAAAGGCAGCAGGATCTCCCGGCAGAGCTGGGAGCCAGGGGATTCACCACAGACAGGATGTAAGCCCCTCAAGGGCAGAGATCTTGGTCAGTTTTGTTTATCAGTATATTCTAAGCAATTAGAACAGTTCTCAGGACTGAGTAGGCTCTTAGCAAAGATTTACAGAATGAATCAATGATTCAGGGGAGATGTTTTAAAAATACAATTTATTATTATTTTTTAATTGGGTCATTTTAATTTTTTTTAATTGAATGAAAGATTCTTTAAATTCTATAGTGCTTTACAATTTTCAAAAGGTTCACACACATGATTTCATATAATCCCATAATAACCCATTTTTCCCCCCACCCATATATTAAACCTCTCTCCCTCCTCCCTCCACTGGTAGCAATTAGTTTGTTCTCTACATCTGTGACACAAATAACAAATGCTGGTGAGGGTGTGGAGAAAAGGGAACCCCCCTACACTATTGCTGAGAATGTAAATTGGTGCAGCCACTGTGGAAAACAGTATGGACGTTTCTCAAAAAACTAAAAAGAGAAGAACTACCATATAACCCAACAATTCCACTCCTGCGTATATATCTGAAAGAAACAAAGACACTAATTTGAAAAGATGCATGCACCCCAATGTTCATAGAAACATTATTTACAATTGCCAAGATATGGAAGCAACTTAAGTGTCCATCAACAGATGAATGGTCAAAGAAGATGTGGTTTTTCCTCCAGATATATGCCCAGGAGTGGGATTTCTGGATCACATGGTATCTCTATTTTTAGCTTTTAAGGAACCTCCATACTGTTCTCCATATTGGCTGCACCAATTTACATTCCCACCAACAGAGTAGGAAGGTTCCCTTTTCTCCACACCCTCTCCAGTATTTATTGTTTGTAGATTTTTTGATGATGCCCATTCTGACTAGTGAGGTGATATCTCATTGTAGTTTTGATTTGCATTTCTCTAATGAATGATTAGTGATGTTGAGCATCTTTTCATGTGCCTCTTGGACGTCTGTATGTTTTCTTTGGAGAAAAGTCCATTTTTTGATTGGGTTGTTTGTTTTTTGATATTGAGCCACATGACCTGTTTGTAAGTTTTGGAGATTAATCCCTTGTTGGTCACATTGTTTGTAAGTATTTTCTCCCATTCTGTGGATTGTCTTTCGTTTTGTTTATGGTTTCGTTTGCTGTGCAAAAGCTGTTGAGTTTAATTAGGTCGCATTTGTTTATTTTTGTTTTTAGTTCCATTACTTTAGGAGACAGATCAAAAAAGATATTGCTGCAAATTTATGTCAAAGTGTGTTCTGCCTATGTTTTCCTCTAAGAGTTTTACAGTATCTGGTCTTACATTTAGGTCTTTAATCCATTTTGAGTTTATTTTTGTGTATGGTGCTGAAGAATGTTCCAATTTCGTTTTTTTACATGTAGCTGTCCAATTTTCCCAGCACCATTTATTGAAGAGACTGTCTTTCCTCCACTGTATAGTCTCGCCTCCCTTGTCGTCGATTAACTGACCATAGGTGCATGGGTTTACTTCTGGGCTTTCTATCCTGTTCCATTGATCTACATTTCTGTTTTTGTGCCAGCACCATACTGTTTTTGTGTGTTTTTTTTGAAAACCATCCTGTTTTGATGTCTGTAGCTTTGTAGTATAGTCTGAAGTCAGGGAGCCTGATTCTCCAGCTCTGTTTTTCTTTTTCAAGATTCCTTTGGCATGGAAGCAACCTAAATGTCCATTGACAGATGAACAGATAAAGACGATGGGGTACATAAATACAATGGAAACTCAGCCATAAAAAAGAATGAAATTTTGCTATTTGCAGCAACATGGATGGATGTGGAGGTCATTATGCTAAGTGAAAAAAGTCAGAGAAAGATAAATACAATGTGATATCACTTATATGTGGAATCTAAAAAAACTATAGCAAACTACTGAATAAAACAAAAAAGCAGACACAGATAAAAGTCCAATTTAAAAATGAAATTTATTTTGATGTGAATTGATTGACTGACCGACTTCCTTCTTTCCTTTCTTCCTTCCTTCCTTCCTCTCTCTCTTTCTTTCTCTTCCTGCCTCCCTCCTTCCTTCCTTTGTTCCTTCCTTCCTTTCTTTCTCTCTTTCTTTCAAAACCTTGGCAGGACACCAATACTTTCTTTTCAAAGGACCCACATACCTGCTGCTTAAAAACTGGTTCTTGAATATTGCTAGGCATCTTAATTCAGCTTACCCATCTGAGTTTCTAGAATCAACTTACCCCTCCTTTGTGAAAATTGTGGCAAAACTAGAGGGTTTTTGTTTATGCATAATTTATCTATGATTTCTTAAACATTATCTTTGAGATTTCTTTCACAAATTCTTTTAAATTTCAAAAATTGTACATTGAATTAATAACTCAATCACACATGTCAATGATAGAAATTTGCATTGACGAATATTTGGAATTCTAGAATATATATTAATACCCCTTGGCCAAATCTAGTCTATGTTATTCTTTAAAAACTAGCTCATATCTTACCTGTCTTCCCTCATTTGTGACATTCTCTGCTGTCTCTTTTTTACTGTATCTCACTTTACCAACCGTATCATCAGTTTAAATTAGACTCTTTCATTTGTTGACATATTGCCTTATAACTAATCCTGTGAGATGAGGGGAATGTTTTTTTTCTTTCCAATTATATTATAATGCTAATGGATGTAGGTAGGATTCTAGAGGTAGAGGAAAAAAACAAGTTAATAAATACTTTATTCCAATAGTCTTAATACTAATTTTCTAAAGTTGCACAGCTCCTCAGAGCTTTCAGGACTGCATGAGCCTCACAATCACATGGCAATGAGAGTAAGAGTAACATCTAGATTAAATGAGGAGATGAAAATCCAAAGAAGTGAAGTCTTTCCAAGGATTGCACTGCCTGCTAAGAGCCGAACACAAGACTCTGACTTAGCAACGGGATGACACTGGAAAAGTTTGAACTTAAATTGGTTCTAAGGATTGAACTAATAATGTCCAACACAGAATTCCTTATGCATTAAATGAGATGACACATAAAGTATTTGGCACAATGCCTTGTATATAGTAAGTGCTCAGTAAATGGGGCATACTGTCATTGTTATCAATGCCTCACGAACAGCACATGTTCTTCTTTTTATTCTGGGGCTGGGAGACTATGGTCAATGAGCCAAATCTGACCCACCACTTGTTTCTTAGGGCCTGCAAACTGAGAATGATATTTACATTTTTAAGTGTTTTTTAAAAATCTAAAAAATAATGATTCATGATACATGAAAATATATAAAATTCTAATTTAATTTTCCTTAGATATCTTTTATGGGAACACAGACACACCATTTGTTTACATATTGTCTATAGCTGCTTTCTCACTTCAAAGGCATAGTTGAGCAGTATTATGAATATGAATAGCATATGGCTCACAATACCTAAAATATTTACTCTCTAGCCCTTTAAAGAAAGTTTCCCAACCTTTATTTCTAACTATCAAGCTAAAGTTTCCAGATGAGCTGTCCATGAGTCAGGATTTCTTTTCCTTTCTGCCTCAGGCATGTATCTATTCATTTTACCTCTTATTTATAAGAAAATAAGGAGAAAGGATGCCAAAGGGAAGACTAAACAATTTGCTATTATTAGGGAAAGTTTTGAAGGCCTGTGATACCCTCTTTGTCATTTGTTTTTATCCCAACTCCTCCCTCCTTTTGCCTCAGGGAGGAGGGTGGGGGCAGAAAGAAAGAAATTAGGCCAGCTGAAGTTCCAGTGCTATTAATCAGATGATAACACAGGGGCCCGAAAGGCTTTTCTCCTGCAGCCAATCTGGAACCCAAGAAAGGTAACAGCAGAAGCAACACAATGCAGCTAAATGCAGTATCAACAACAGTCTTCAAAGTGCTTCATCTTCAGTCAATTCTCATTGCCCACTAAACAAAGAAATAAAGAATAAATCAAATAATATCAGTTGAGAGACTGCCATAGGTTTTGCCATTTGAAAGAAATGCTAGAGTTATCATTCCACTTTACAGCCAGACACAGTCCAAAGCAAATATCTTGAGAGTCTACTTGTGCTTAACACTGTTTTAGAAAATCTGTCTAGGCTTTAAAATAAGGAAAAAATGAGAGCATTTTACTAATAACCCATGAACTTTTTTCCCCCTCCTGTTTGGCTGGAAGCTGTGTATATGATTGTGTTTGATGCAAAAGGTATCCTTTGCTAAAAATGCCTCAAGGTACATCTTAGCCGATAAAGGCTGGATAAATGATGGCTCAAGCAGAAAAGGAAAACAAAAAATAATGGAACTACTGAAGTGGGGTTTTAAGTCTCCCTAGCCTTTTCTCTGAAAATAAAGGATGTGGACATTACTAAGTGGGACTATGTATATTCAAACAGACTCGCATGTGCACACAACACAAACATACACATGAATATTGTCTTCTCTTAACATTATCATATTTAAAAGCTGATTGGCTGTGGCTGAAATTAATTTACAAGCACTGCAAACACCTCTGTGGTATCTCTTAGAAAAAGGAATTGAGACAATAAAAATAGGATGTTTAAACTCAATGTTCTTGCTACATTTAATGTGTCTCCCACAACTCAAAACATGCTCCACTGACAGCCTCATCCATTCACATCTTCTAATGACTAACACATATAGAAGGATCTGTCCTTCATATGTGTTCCTAGATAGGTTATCAAACTAGGTTTTGAACATTTTCTCAAAATGGTTTGAGCCCTTAACTCAGTGAAAGCACATTAGAAATACAGTATTTTAAGATAAGAAATAAGATAATCAGTAGCTATAATACTGTGCATAAAAGCAACAGCAGTTAAGGAAGTTTGTAGTTTGTTTTTTCTTGGGATAAACCAACTGTGAGGTCTCATCCACTGTAAGAAACACAATTTCTCAGACTTAGGCAGAAGCTGCCAAACTCAAAGATAGTCAGAGTTCCTACTGTCTTCGTCTTTCTGACTCTGCAAAGTGACTCAAAAAACATTGTCTCTCTTATTGTGCATAGGTTTACTGAATTCATGAGAGACAAATATACGGATTCTTTCCCAATAAACCTATTCCCAGGAGAGGGACTTCCCTGGCTGTCCAGTGGTTAAGACTCTGTGCTCCCAATGCAGGGGCCACAGGTTTGATCCCTGGTCAGGGAACTAAGATCCTGCATACCCCATGGTGCAGCCAAAAGAAAAGAAAAAAAAAAAAAGCTCTTCCCAGGAGAAAATGACCCATCTGGTGTTTACAGCACCCGAATGTTAATGTCTTTATCATCCTCCCAATCATCCTCTTGGCCTTGCAAAAGTGGCCGCAATACCTTTGATTCCATGACCTTAATATCTCTTCCATCCTTCCCTTCTTTAGTTCAACTCCAGAACTCCACCTCCCTGTTTCTTAGTTCAAGTTTCCATGATCACTTCTGGCCAGGAATATTGCAATCACCTTCTAACTTGTCTTCCCACTTCTTGTTTCTGCCCCATAAGCCATTCCCAAGGCACATGAGCTTTGGCAATAGTGGAGCAGTGACTCCTGATCAAAACCTTCAGTGATGGGCTTCCCTGGTGGCGCAGTGGTTGAGAGTCCGCCTGCTGATACAGGGGACACGGGTTCGTGCCCCAGTCCGGGAAGATACCACATGCAGCGGAGCGGCTGTGCCCGTGAGCCATCGCCGCTGAGCCTGCGCTTCCGGAGCCTGTGCTCCGCAACGGGAGAGGCCACAACGGGAGAGGCCACAATGACAGGACTGCGTATGGCCAAAAAAACACACAAAAAACAAACAAAAAAAAACCTTCAGTGAATCCCCAGAGCCTACAAAGAAGTGCAAACTCCTTAGCTATGTTCATTATTATTTTTTATTATTATTATTATTTCCTCTCCTGTTCACATTTATTAATCTGCATGGTGACTTAGATGATCTAAACACTGGGGGAACATCTCAAAAAGCCACCTTTTTTTTTGGAGTGCCAAGTATATTTAATGTATTACTCCTAATCTGTATAGTTATCCTATAAGACATGCATCTTATCCCCATTTTATGGACAGAAAGAATAAGTTCAGAAAAATATGCTGACTTTCCCATTGCCCTTAGTCCCTGGTATAATACCTTCTATATACTCAATATTATTTACATAGTTATTAAATAAGTAATTGTTTTCACTTTTCCTCTGTCTCTTTTGATAATAATCTTAAAGCACATGACACTATAGCTTTTTTGTTAAATTTTTCATCCACAGATAAAATGTTTCTGATTAGCTATTAGAACTCATCTTGTGCCAGGTTCACATGGAAGAGGTACCACCTTCCCTGGGGTCCGAACTCTCTTGATTCAAGACAAAGATGGTACTTCATTAGCCTATATGGTAATTACAGGTCCCTTTTCTAATGTACAAGAACCAGTGAAGAAAATATAATTCGTTTTACTTTTCAATTTTATTCTACTCTAGCTGCCTGATTGAAATGGAAATCTTCAGAATAAACATTTAAAACTATAATAGGTCAGAATATCAAGGACTCTCTCACTATCTTCACTCAATTTGACAAAGGAAAAGATCATTTTGTACAATGTTAAGTAGTATATTATTACCTCTGGCCAGGAAGACTGCAATAATTTCTAAATCTGTCCTGCCATCTCTTATGGAAGGAGTACTGATGTCAAGCAACAGTCTTTCTATGTAAGGATATTTTGATCAAGATGAATTCCATAAATATTAATTTACAGAAGATACCTCTGAAATTACAGGTACATGGTAACTGTTTACAAAATCATATGATTTTCTGAAGATTTATTTTTTTATTCTTTGCTAAATTATTCATATTGTCCTTAAAATACCTAGATGTGTAAAATTACACTTAAATCATATATTTTGAATTTAGTAGAGTACATAAAGTTACATAAAAATTTATTAATTCATTTACTTCTTAAAGCATTTTATATTCTCTGATTTTATTAATCTTTTTGAATGTTTATGTGAGCAAAGATTTAAAATTTTAAGACATTTAAAATGGCTGAACAGGGTGTAAAAACTGAGAAACCAGAACACAGATCTTATAAAACATTAATGGAAAAATCGAATAACATAAAAACAGAAATAAAATTCTTCCCCAGCATCAAAGAAAGAAAAGAATAAATATAAATCAGATGAAGAGAAAAAGGATCACACAGAAGTTCCTACCTACTTACTGGGTATGACTAATCAACATGCTGTAATCAAGGAGGTAAAGCTCAGCATAGGAAATATTTATCACAGCTTTCAGAAGGACAATGCAAACTACTGGGACAAGCATGGAACACTGAAATAAGCAGAATACATTATACAAACACACAGTAAGAGACAGATGGCACAATGTAACTCCCTGTACAGCCTCTTGATCTAAAAACGGTCCGTGAGCATTACTGCAATGCCTGAGTGTTTAAATTTAAGGTTGTAGTAGTACAAAATTGCACAAAAGAGAAAGTTCATAAATTACCTGTTAACTTTGAGATCAAGACAGATCTACTGATATGATTTCTTGATTTTAAATGTAATTTCTTACCTTCGCTCTATTTGTTCTGAGGAACTACATAAGATACGCAGGAAAAGTGAGAGAGACACTAGGAACACCAGCTCGGGACTTGGCACATGGTAATGTTCATTGACACAGAAAGCTCCCGAATGGTCTGAGGAATAACAGTGTGTTTAGAGCAGACACGCAGCAGCAGGGTCTAGAGTTCAATGCCATTGGAACAATGTGAGAAGCTATCTTCAGAGCCCACTCAAGCTGGAAACTCTCTTTACCAGTCAAGAGGAGTTGGATGCACTATACCTATTCCCACAACCCCAGTGGATGATACTGGGGTGGTCTGACGTGGAGGAAGACATAAAATATGAATGTGTGGACAAAGCATGAGCTTCTTAGAGAGAATGCTGAGGGAGAAGAATGGATCTAAGTGCCGTGGTTAAGCCCAGATTTCTAACTGATAAAGACACTACACAGATGACTGCAGAGCCAGAGGAATTCCTCTGGGTAGTGATAAAGGCCCCGGTTCAAGCAACAGAGCATGCCAACCCAGGTGGTATACACTGAGGAATTTACGAGAACTACACCTTCCACCTTCTTAATGAGGGGGGGTAAGAGGTTAATAGCAGACACAGCTCTACCGACACACGTGGACACAAACAAACACACCCACAGACATACACACATCTGATCTTTCAGTTATGTGTAATTACACTAAGTGTGTATTACTAATCTGCAATATGGACTACGGCTCTTGGTTCATCCTTTTCAGAGTCCCCGCATACAACAATACAATTTATGGTCTGCACAAAGGCATGTGGTAGAACGGGTGACAGTGAGTCTGAAATCCAACTTTCCTTCCTTTCAGCAAGACAGTGGCCATAGCCAGTTGTCCTGGCCTGGGTTACCAGAACAAAGGAGAAAGGCGTGTCTTTCTAAATAGCCTTCTAGCCCTTTGTGTGATTTATAAAAATGCTACCAATGGGCTAATGGCAACTCTGATCCTTTCTGAATTTTATAAGGTTCAAATTAGGGAATGCCTCCAGGGCATATGTTAAATGTATATTCGAACAAGTTGCCATTGACTGATAGACTCCGTGCAGCCAGGATTGTCTGTGGCTGAGGGACCAGACCAGGTAAGCAACATGTCTCATCATATTGTAAAAGGTGCTTATGTCTATCTAGGCAACTAACATGGGAGGAATAGTAGTAGTAATAATAATAATAATAAAATTAGAATATGAAACTCTAAAATTACAAGAAATTGTAATTTTGTATGCTCATGACAATACCATATGAGTGCCCACTCAGAGCCTGTGTGAAACTAGGAACTAGACATGCTATGATCTGGGTGCGCACCCACCACCCCAAATGTTCTTATTTTGTCAAGTCCCTGATGGTGCCATTCTTACCTCCTCAAATATCTGGAACCCTTATTACCAAGTGAGTCAGTTTTATTTTTAGAAAGAGAAGCAGCTGGATATACTTTGTCCCCTGAAGGTCCTTTGGAGACATAATATGTCTGGACACATATTTCCTCTTTAAAGACGATGGCAGGGAAAGGGCAGTTTTTAAACCAAATGGAGAGGACTTCTTACAATGAAACTTCAAGCACTATGGCACAGGAGTGGGAATCTTTGTGGGTAAAAGGTTTATTCTCTCCCACCCTCACTGGTCCTTTGTCCTTACATAACCCTAAGTAGGCAAATTGCTCATTTCCTCATGCTGATTTTTAATCAGAGTACACTAAGGCAAGTTGACCCCTCCAAGCCTTTTGGAATTCTGTTATTTCTACCCAGAATGCCCTTCTCTCCCCTCCTCTTTCCCTCCTGAAAAACTGTTTACATGTTACCTGCTTACATGTTACCTCTTCTCTAGCTTATTCTGCTTCTCCTCAGACCACCTCTGGGTTTAATGGCTTCTCCCTCCCTCACCCTCCTCCCTCACCTTCCTCACCTGTACTCACATAGCACTTTAAAATATGTTAGTATACTACTTATTGATTCATAACTCTTTATCTCCCGGTCAATCCTCCCAGCTGGATAGTTCTTTGCAAACTGGGATACTATCTCTTTAATCTTTGTTACAGACAGTGTGCTGGATAGTAGAGAAATATTTATTGCAATGAAGCATATACACTATTAAAATGTTATTTTTTTATATTCATATTTTGGTGATATTTTTCTTTGCATATTACCATTTCATCTGGATCCTCAGGTAAAGTAAAGAAAATTAAGACTTGGACCCAGGCATGAAATAAACTGTGTGACTCTGAACAAATCTCCCACTTCTCTGTCTGCAGTTTCCTTATCAGTAAAATCAGGGATTGGTCTAGAACAGGGTTTCTCAACCTTGACATTCTTGACATTGTGGGAAAAATCATTCTGTTTGTGGAAAGGAGTGAGAGGCAACTGTTCAGTGCCTTAAGAATGTTTAGCACGTTCCTGGCCACTAGATGTTAGTAGCACTCACCCAGATGTATCCGTCAAAACATATATACACTACTATATATAAAGTAATCAACAAGGACCTACTGTATAGCACAAAGAACTCTACTCAATATTCCGTAATAACCTATGTGGGAAAATAATTTGAAAAAGAATGGGTATATGTATAACTGAATCACTTTGCTGTACACCTGAAATTAACACAACATTGTTAATCAAATATGCTCCCATATAAAATAATTTTTTTTTTAAAAAAAAGAAGCTTTCCAGAAAGGCCAGGGCTCTCAAGTGCCCTCCAATATAAAATAAAAATTAAATTAAAAAAGATGTCTCTAGACATTGACAAATGTCCCCTCCCCCCCCCCCGGGGGGTGGCATTAAGACCACCCCAGGTTGAAAACCACTGGTCTAGACTAGAGGTTTTCCATACTTTTGAGCATGGGACTCCTTTTTCCTAAAGAAATATCACCCATTGTATAAGGAAATAACATAAACTGTAGGGCTCTGCTTGAAAGGGGTAGAGACAGCACTGTTGAAAATCCTCTAATTTCTATGATTTTCTGATTTTAAAGAAGCACAAGTGAACACACCCAAAACATATGCCAGATGCTGCTTTCCATTTACTCCAAGATATTTACCATTAAACACTGAGATTTGGAAAAATCAAGTTGAATTTATGCACCAAAGTTAAACATCAGTCATAAATGGTAGATGGTGGCATCAAAATATTTTTTTCTTTAATCCACAGAAGGGATTCCCCTGCTACACTCACAGTACAGTAAGAAAAGCAGTCAAATGTCTTTGGTATTAAGAAAATGTTATTAATTCATACAAATAACATACATTAGGCAATGAACTTTTTAAAGACAGACCCAAATAAGGGTTACACATCTCCACTTAAGGACTGTTTTTTATTTGTGTGACAACTATTGAAATGATTCCTATTACATAATAGTTGCTTGATGTTAAGGGTACAATGATGAACACACATGTATACATGTATATGTGTGTATGTATGTATATTCCTATGTATATATTTGTGTGCACATATGTCGCATATAACTTATTTTACCAAATATGTATCAACTTTCTATTAACTATGAACTTAATTAAAATGTGACCTAAAGTTGATGACTTACTAATTTTAAAACAAAATTATATATGTAAACATACAATGGGATTATTACCAGGTACACATATATCCATTCATTCACTAGAATATAAAATACCTTGTATAAAATATTAAAAGCTTTAATCATTGATTCTTTCTCTGTGTCACCAGAATATGAGAGATTTTACTGAAAAGTTTTTTAAATGTTTGCTAATACATAAAAGTAGGTTCTAAATGTAAAAATTAGCCCACATTCAAATCAATACAAATATTCAGTTCAAAATTACCCCCATGTTTAGTAATTCTGAAGAACAAGAATTAAAGATTAACATAAAACAGCAGGACTGTCAGATGTACCTTATCTGTAGGCAGTAGATAAAAAATTCTGAAAGGAGTGTTCAATTTAAAATTCTAACAGTAAAAAAAGCAAAGGAAGTACTAACACTGGGACCCACATTAAATTTCTCTCTATTCTATGGTGACCCAGAGCAAATAAGTAGGTATTAGGAGGAAGGATTTCATTTTCCAAAGGTAAGCAATAAGGCAAAATTCAGAAATGTTAACACAAAAGATGAAACTGCATGACCCCCCTCTTTAACTGACTGTCACCACCTTATTCCAATTTTGAAAACAACTAATAATCAGTTATGCTCTTTAAAGCTCTTTGAACCACTGCCTTTCTGTGTTTTCAACCTGATGTTTAATCCTTGGGTAAGCAATGTTTCAAAACAGACATGCAGATTAGAACTCACTCACCTGTCAAATGTAGCAGAAAATAGCCTCTCTGCTGAGTTGGAGAAACATGCATTGTCCCCACAGAGCTATAACAAGCTCTCCAGATTTCTCTTCAATGTTTAGAAGCCAGATGTCTGATCACAGCTGTTCTCAGTCTGTTACCCTGCTTTTATTTAACCAACGCTTCCTCTGAATGGAGTGTTTCCTTTGAAGGTAACCACTTGACCAGTGATACCCACTGACCTCTGCTGTGTGTGTGTGTGTGTGTGTGTGTGTGTGTGTGTGTGTGTGCATGTGCACAGGGTAGGGGAACACAAAGGGGACCCCATTTCTTTAGGACTCACCATTTAACATCACAGTTGAGTGAATAATTTAAGACTCAGAAGCAGAGGTAAAGTGAGGGTCTAAAATGGGTAACACTGGTAATTCCCTGGCAGTCAAGTGGTTAGGCCTCAGAGCTTTCACTGCTGGGGCCTGGCTTCGAATCCTGGTTGGGGAAATAAGATTCTGCAAGCCGCATGGCACAGCCAATAAATAAGTAAGTAAAATAGGTAACACGGATTCCTAGCCCCACATTCAAATGGGAAACCACTCATTTTTGATAAGTCCCATATTATGAAAGGGGCAATCTATGAATGCTATAATTAGACTACTAACTTACAAAACTCCATAAACAGTCTAAGAGATAACAAAATTACTGTAGATAAAAGTGCTTCCCCAGAAAGCTAAGGCAAGAAAACATGAAAGGAAGAAAATTAGCTAAGATTCAAATTTAAAAAAAAAACAAAAAACGGAGGCACTTACAACCCTTTGGTTACTTCCCATTCTTTCGAGTAAAAATTGAAATCCCTTCATGTGAAATTCATGATCTGACTCCATACCAACCATCTCATCACTCATCTCCCCTCTCATCCTTTACAGCAGGAGTCAGAAAACTTGTTCCGTGAAGGCCAGGTAGTAAATATTCTAGGCTCTGTAGACCATATTTCCTTCCATATGCAACTACTCAGCTCTGCTGTTTTAGCATGAGTGCAGTCTTAGCCAATATGTTGAAAATAAGAATATGGCTGTGTTCTAATAAAACTATATTTATGGGCACTATAACGTGAATGTCATATAATTTTTATATATCATAGAATATAGTTCATCTTTAAATATTTTTTTAACCATTCAAAAATATGAAAACAGGGGAGCCATAAAGAAATAGATAGTGGTCTGCATTTGGTCCACAGCCATAGTTTGCCCACCTAGGCATCTCTATAGCCTCCAGTTCGCTAAGTCAGTAGTCTATCATTCCATAGATTAAAATACTTTGAGGACTCCACACATGCTATGCTCTTTTGGGCATCAAAGGCATTGTACTTGTTCCTTCTCTTGCAATACTCTCACCACATCCTTCTTTGACAAACTACTTTCTGCATACCTTTCACTTTTCAATTTCTCTGAGATGTCTTCCTGAGTCCCTCATATCTGGGCTTGATCCCTCTTCTATATGCCCCATGACACACTAGACTTTTACATCACAGGACTAGTGACATTGTGCCTGGTCCTAGACCAAATACAAGTTGGTCTGAATTGCTATCCAGTATATATCCTGGGCCCAGGCACTAAACTGGTGCTCAGTAAATACCGATTGAATAAATGGCTGAAGGTAGGAGCTGAAGAACATTAGGATGACAAGTTGACCTAGATTAGACTAGCCATTGGGGTGTTGGAAGACTTTCTGTAAAGACAAGTTTGGATGAATAAAGAGCTATTTGGATGCAGTAGTATGGCACAGTGATTAAGAGAATAGGTTCTGACATCAAACCTGCTTGAGCTCTGTGTGACCCTTGGCAAGTGGCCAGAGTGTTCTATAACACAATTTTCTCATTTGGGGGATGCAAATGGTACAATTTCATAAAAACGGAATGTGCTCACACTAGTGGAACATAGTGCTTGACACAAAATAGTGCTTGACACAAGCAATAGTGCTTTTGTGCTTGACACAAAATCAATAAAACATATCTATCATTAGTACTGATATCAGGCAGAAAGGAATCTAACCTCAAGGACTCTAAGGACTAAAAATGAGAGCTTGTATTTTATTTTTCATCAATAAATTTATTGACTCGCTGCACAAAAAATGTGTCCAGTAGAACCAATCTGATTTGAAAGATTGGAATAAAGAATAGAAAACTGATTTATCCTTAGAGCTAGAGTCCACAGATACGCAATACATCTAGAATTACATCTCTATATGTAGAGAGATAAGGAGGCAGAGTCAGGTTTCTCACATGCACTAATATATTGCAAGTGGCCGACTGAAGGTGCAGGGCTCATGACTGAGTTGGACAGCTTTGCCAACTGCCAAGAGATAAGAAGAAAGGCGGCCTTCTCCTTAACACAGCCTAAACCTCCCGCCACCAAATCTGTTACCTCCATTCCCTAGGAGGTGGCAGTAGACAAGGGCAGTGACAAACACAGGGTGCTTTGGATGGAAATTGTCCTTAATATTTTACCATGGTGTTTCACAGGGCTTGCCACCTTTTACTCATTTTTGTAGCATCTCAATCTCTCTGCCCTTATTTTCCATTCTAAGGAGGGCATACAGCAAGGTTGTCCATAGGTCACTTACTCCCAGAAGTTCAGGTGAAGCCCCCATTGCTGATTTTGGGCAAGAAGTGACTGGAGATGGCCAGCTCTATATGATTACTGACACCTGGCTCCCCTGGCAGCCCCACTGTCTTAGAAGCCCCATCCCTCTCTCCTTCTTGGGCTGAACAGAACAGGATGGTATCAGCATCAGAAGTGCTATGGGGGGCTTCCCTGGTGGCGCAGTGGCTGAGAGTCCGCCTGCTGATGCAGGGGACGCGGGTTCGTGCCCCGGTCCAGGAGGATCCCACGTGCCATGGAGCGGCTGCGCCCATGAGCCATGGCCGCTGAGCCTGCGCGTCCGGAGCCTGTTGCTCTGCAACAGGAGAGGCCACAGCAGTGAGAAGCCCGCGTACCAAAAAAAAAAAAAAAAAAAAAAGAAGTGCTATGGGGTTAAATCACAGTATTCCTGTAGGCCGTAGGGAATAAAAAATGCAATTCTTATTGTGAAAATTTTAAAATAGTTTTTATGATGAGTATAATACTATCTATAATACTATGATAATTACTGCACAGATGTTACATACATAACCAGCGACACTGAAATTCTTGCTAGCAAGATTCCTTGTTAGCACTGCAAAGAGATATAAATTGATTACTGAATATATGTGAATAAAAAAAGAATTTTGCAAAGTTGGCTCAGTATGGAAATATCCCTAGGATTTTCTAGGTTCGGTAGGTGGAAAGATTTATTTTTCTTTGAAGGAAGTAACTTTTTTTTTGAAGGATGGGTCCTATGGTGTGTATTGGAGGGGTTTGGCTTTTTTAAAAGTCTTGTATTTGTTGTAACTGTTCATATCTTTTCTGTGTTGAATTCATTATTCTCATGGTACTGGCCTTTTAAACTACATGCCTCTGAGTCTTTCAATTTATAAATATGTTATCTTCATAAATATTGTAAAAACAACAAAAAAGTAAAAACTATTAGTATACTATGAATGTGGATTATTGTATAGATTTTTGTACATAGATGTTTGGTCTTGAATTAAAAATATATTTCAATATAATATTGTTTACAATTATAAGCTAACATTTATTGAGCCCCTACTTTCTCTCTCTCTCTCTTCTCTCTCTCCAATTTATTTCTTAGAATAAAAACAATGAGTTATGTGATTTTATTATCATCATCTTACACATGAAGCAATAGGAACAGAAAAGTGAAGTAACTAACTCAAAGTCATAGACAAGGTACATGGCAGATCTCATTAATGATCAAGTATATCAAATTTCTAAGATTTACTAATTTTATTCATTATTTATTATGATTTTAATCAGGAAAACTTATAAATATTACCTTGTCACTATGTCCTACAGGCATATTGGAAAGGTGGTTTTTGTAGTTTTTTAGTATATTTAGTATGTTAGTATAGTTAGTAGTATATTTTTCAGTATGAATTTTATTTAAGATACAGAGTCAAGTCAAATGAGTGCAGAAAACGTATCTGTTCACTTAAAATTCTATTCACTACTCACTTTATAAACATAGGAGGATCAAATAGAATATTTTCTACTAATTTTTGATAAATCGTGACAAATGTGCACTCAAAGATGTGACAGCCTACTGGAAAATTGCCCTTTACCACAGTATTGCTGAGAAAAATATCCTCAGAGTGTCTTTTTAGCCAGTCTGTTCTCAGCTTCTTTCTCCAAAAAGAAGATTAGGTTTATCAGGACCAAAGTGTAAAATAAGCTACATTTATCTCAAGACCACATACACATGATGCATGAGCACACACACTCACATATGCACATACACGTACACACATACACACACACATGCACACCTCCCCTATCATATCTTGCTCTTTGCTTCTTGCTTCCTTACCTCATTCCCAAAGAACTATGTACTCAGTAAACTATAAAATAATCCTTACTAATATATTGGGAGTGAATTACTCAAACATTATTCTTCCAAAAAGGGGCAAATTTAGCTTGACCAATGAAATGGACACTACCTTGGTACCAAACAATTATATTTCATTTATGATCATTTGAAAATTCACTTATACTCAATGAAAATATTATGTCTTACAGTTCACACTTTGTGTTGCTATTTAAAATTTTAAACAGAGACGAAACTCCAAATGGTACCATATAATGAAATCACTGAAGTAACTGAAATTCTACTTCTGCATCTTATTTATTGCTATACTTCCAATTTACTGTATAAATGCAAGAATATATAGTACTACAGGTTCCAGAGACACAAACTACATCCTAAGAGAACTTGAAAAATTCCAGACTGGTAAGAACTTAAAAATTACTCTTGAATTGAACATATAGTCTACAAACCAAGTGTATAGGTGGGAGTTATCGAGATTAGCTCCTATATGATACATTATACCTAAAATATAAAAGATACTAATTTGAAGTTAATATATGTATTATTATAACTCAACTGTAACCACAGAATCTTTTCAGAACTTCCACCAAAAAAAGTTTCTTGGAGAGGAATATTTTATCACTTAAGACTGTTGAGAATTGATATAACATGGTAATAACAAAAAGTCAACCAATTTTGTATGGTTTTATCATTGTTTTTAAATTCTCTAGATTACACTCCCTTCTTGCTGGTACCTGGGGTACTCCAACCACCATCCTCTGATGCAACACTGAGTCAAGAGAAAATCTGTTTGGTGAGTTTCAACTGAAATATCATGTGAATGTGATGTATAACTTGTAAATTAGTATACCAATGCAAGGTACTAATTTGTTTTAACAGTGTGCTCTGGAAGACTGAAAGGGCCTGTTCACAAAAGAATGCTTCACTATTGACAACGTTTCAGATGACTTCAGGGAGGAGATGTGCTTGAGAATGAGGTCTAGTCTGGCACTCTTGGCTTTATACCAAAAAGAGATACATCCATAAAGCCAGGCAAGGAGTTCTGCAATGTGATCAAACACAAGTTACGCATGAGAAAATTATCCTAGTATATTCTTTGCAACACTTTTGAAAACGCAACTCAAAGATGTAGTTTCTAGTTACATATGCTAGATATCCAGGAAACTGTAAGGAACTGAACTTGACTGGTTGTGTTGACAGAGTGTCAGAACTGCAGGCCATTGCCAGAAGAAAATGTGGGAGTGTAATACACAAGAAATGGAGGTGCATCACTGATTCTTTTTAATGCATGGAAGTTTACAGTAGCAGTGATTGAGTTCAGACTCTAGTTCTACAAAGCTTGTCAGGAGGGGCACTGCATAACTGTGGGGAAACTATTTTCACACTCCAATTAAACTAACATCTTGGTGAGTCTAGATTTTTAAAATTAGGTTTCAGATGAAACTCGCTAAATTCTATTTAAATTGTTAAGACATATTGATATATCACTCTGCTCTAAAAATGACTAAAAATTCACCAAAGGCTACGTGGCCTTGGGCAAACCAGTCCTCTCTGGCCTTAAAGTTCCTCCTGTGTAAAATGAGAGTTTAGACTTGATCATCTCTGACCTTCCAATTATAATTTTAGATCTATGGTCTGATATATACAACAGCTTAGGAAAGATAGCAATTAACGTCGCTTGAGTGCTTGTCTCACCTGAAAGAAATCTGAGCTCTGTTAAAACCTGCTTTTCTTAGCTCAAAGACCATACTGACTTGACAAAATTAAGTTATATAAGAAAAGTCTTCCTACAAAAGGCAATTCCAAGGATTTAAGTTTGATTCCAGGATTATTTCAAATTATTCAGGTCTGTATACTAAAGTGTGGTCAAGATGACAACTCTGCCCTAACCGCAAATACCTGTAAATGAGTGTGAAAGAATCCATGACCTTCAAAAACTAACAGAATTGAGCTTAGCAGTCGTTAAAATTCTAAATGTATTCAATGTTTTTCCAAAGGCAGTATTTCCTTTAAAAAAGGCAATGTAGGAAAAGCTTTTCTTATTTTGCCTAAATTACCAAACAAAGAAGTAAGGCATGGTTTAATACGGCGCTGGAGATCCTACCATATGATGCTGCTTTAGGCAGATATAAAATGGGTAATTTTCCTTTAACAACAACAGACGGCTTGTGTTTTATTTCTTGAGTTTGCCATGAATCACTATAGAATTCACAGCAAAGTAAATGAGAATGTGTTCCTTTCTTGACTCCCTGCCATTGTTAATTCCCTATTTCTTTTTTTTTTTTTTTTTTTTTGCGGTACGCGGGCCTCTCACTGTTGTGGCCTCTCCCGTTACGGAGCACAGGCTCCGGACGCGCAGGCTCAGCGGCCATGGCTCACAGGCCCAGCTGCTCCGCGGCATGTGGGATCCTCCCGGACTGGGGCACGAACCCGTGTACCCTGCATCAGCAGGCGGACTCTCAACCACTGCGCCACCAGGGAAGCCCTTAATTCCCTATTTCTTAAAGGTAGAATGAGTTTTAAGAAAGCCATGTGTTGTCAACAGTACTTCCTATTAAAATTCCCTTTAGTTCTTTATGTGACGACATGATAGAATTCAGAACAATGACTGATTTAAATTAACACAGCAGAAAAAGTCTTACCAAAAAAGTCCTCAGTAACATCCAGCACTCATATAATCACTAGATATGCTTTGAGGTTTATAATTACTTCTCTGACACCCTCTATTCACATGTGAAATCATTTCTCAATGTAAGAGAACAGAAATGAGGCTTAAATACTAGTCTTTATAGAATACAGAATTATTCTAAGCGTTGACCAAAAAAGTGCAATACACCCCTCACCCTATCTCAGTTAAAAATAAATTCTTCTAAAACACAGAGCTGGAAATTTGTTGCAATGATAATGCTGTCCAAACAACCAACAACAGAAAATTAAATGGTTGAATATTTTCTTTCATAATATATTTTTTCTTTGTTTTATAGTCTAAACATTTTTTCTTTGTGAACCTTAGTTAGCATAAAAAACTTCATGAATAGCTCTCCTGACTCACAGCCACTTAATGTCTTCCTTAAAACCAAATCTATAGAATTGAAGTTTTAACTGTAATATTTCTAAGTTAAGTAAGGCGATTTGACTGCACTATAAAAAACATTAAGTTTGTGGTTGCCGTGAGGTTGTCTGATTTCTGAACTCTGTAGTCTAATTTCTCCCAACAGGTAGAGGAAGCCTGTCCATATCTTTGAATAATGTTCTCCAAAATTTATTACTATTTAGGTTATTCATATTGGTACATGAAAACTTTATATGAATGATATTATAATATCTAGAAAAAACACTGCCCTCAATTTTTCCTAAGCTCGCCACATTGATCCCATCAGAAAATATCCATAACCACAAACCTCAAATGGTCCCTTAGGGATGCCCTAAAATCCCACTCTCATTATCACAATGATTACTTCATATCTTTTCCTCAAACCAGTTCTGTCTTCTCCTACTTCATTCTCAGCTGATAACCACCTCGTCTCTTGTTTAATGTTTCTGGGAAAAACAGAAGTGATGAGAAGATGACATACATACCCCACCACCACCTCTACCCACCACTTGCCCCTATACCTTGGACTCTGACTTTCCTCCTGTGGAACTACCCTCCTGATAAAGTTCCCATGTTTCCACTGAATGCTAATAAACAGCTTTGTTTTCTCACTTGAACCAACCCATCTTGACTATACAAAGACATTGTCCCTGCAATTGTATCACTCTCTCTTGGAATCATCAATTTTTTTGTCTCTTCCGAATCATCCCCATTGGTGTAAAAACACAGTGTGTTCACTGATATTGGCAGCTTAATTTTAAATTAATTTTTAAAAAGCAGATGAAATGAATGGATAAATGAATAGATGTAAAATAAAGCAAATGCAGCAAAATGCATAGAATCTAGGTGGTACGGCTATGAACACTGAACTGTTACATTCTTTCAACTCTTCTGTATGTTGGAAAAATTCCACAATAAAATATTATAAAAAATCATAGTCTAATTTCTTGCAACTTAAAAAAAAATTTCCTCATCTACTTCTAGTACCACTTATTTCTTTGTTTCCCCCACTCCTACAAAGTATTGCCTAAACGTTTTGACTTTGATTTCACTTCATTGTAAAAGTTTATATAAGGGGATAGCATGGAATGACTTTCTATTGCTAATGTCCAAACATTCTGTATCTTTATAATCAAATCATATCTCATATATATCTTACCGGCTTCTTTTTGCATCCAGCCTGAAAATCTTTGTCTTTTAATTGGAGTACTTAGTCTGTTTACATTAAGTGACTACTGTTATACCATTACCAATATATATCTTAGTATTGCTCTATGTAGTAGACTGCATGTGATCATCTCCATGGTACACATTAAGAGGGTAGTGAAATAACATATAGCTAACAAGCTAACAGCAATAATTGACTAAAAATGGTTAAATAATATAAAAGGAAGCAAGGGGAAAAAAACATAGGACAAATCACTACTTTTACCACAATCTGGACAATGCAACAATCTGAGACTAGTTAATTCCTATTTACTGCTGATTCTATCCTCACGCATGTGTATGTGTATGTGTGTATGTTATGTGTGCATGTCTATGTGTCATATATTTAATTCTTTTCATGTTTCACTTTAAAAGACATTATTATTATAGTTTTACATAGTCAACATTCATTTGGATTTACCCACATATTTACTCTTTGTTCCACATTCTTTTCTTTATCTCTATGCTTCCATCCAAGCTCATTTTCCTGCATGAAGAACACTCAAGTATTTTCTTTTAGTGTGGATCTGCTGGTGATAAATTCTCAATTTTTGTTTACATGAAAATGCATTTATTTCAACTTTATTTTTGAATAATATCTTGCCTGGATAAAAATTATAGGATAGCAGTTTCTTTCAGTACTCTGATTAGTTCATTCCATTAATTTTGGCTATCATTGTCACTAGCTAAAAGTCACTTGTCTCTTATTTTGAGGTTAAAGTTCTCTCTCTTTTTAAGGTAACATGTCTTTTTCCTCTGAGTGCTCTGAAAATTTCCTCTTTACCTTTGATTTTTGATGTTTTCTTAGGAAATAACTACGTGCAATTTTCTTGAAGTGCATGGCACTTTTGAATCTGAGTAGTAATGTCTTTCATTTTAATTATGTATCAGCTTTCATGTTTTTCAACCTCTTGTCTCTGTATATTTTATTCTGGATATTAATTCTGACTTATCTTTCAGTTCACAAATTCTTTCTTCAGGTTTGTCTAATCTGCCTGCTACTAAAGCTATTAACTAAAGCAACTGAATTCATTTCAGTTATTGTAGCTTTCAATTATAAAATTTCTATTTTATTCTTTTTTATAGCTCCCTCCATCTTGCCATTTAATTTCCTGAACACATTAATTTACAGAACTTTAATATCCCTGTTTGATAATTCTAATATTTGCATCATTTGTGGATTAATTTTAAATTATATTTTCTCTTTTTTTAGTCAATATTGTTTTTTCATGCCTTGTTATTTTTAATGTAATATCACAACTTGTACTCTATGTACTATATACTTAAATATCAATACTATATTCTTATACACTTATAGTAAATAAGAAGTTAGAGATGATGATATCTTCTTCCAGAGAGAAATTAGTTTGGTTGTGAGCAAAATATTATGGTAAAGATAGATCATCTTAATCTAATGAGAGACTGAGCTGATCTGAAACTGGGCTTTAGTCTTTGTAAGATCTGATCCCCACACTTCACCCATTCCAGAGTCCCAGGTAAAAATGTGGGCTACTGTGGCATATCATAATTTCCAAAGATGGTTCTAACAATCTATGTCCATTTATCTTGATCCTGAGCATGCCTCTGTAACAACCTTATCAATATATTAGAATAGAAATCCTAGCCTGTGACTTTTGACTATAGATCACAAAAATGCCCTGCACTTGTGTCTCTTTTTCTTTGAGATTCTCATTCTTGAAACTCAGCCACAATGCTACGAGGAAGCTCAAACTAGAAAATTTGGAGATAATAAACGCACAGGCCACATCTTGTGTTTGGGATGACATCCTCAGCCAAGGTTCCAGCTGACAGCCAGCATCAAGTCCTACATACATGTGTGAAGGCTCCTCCTCCTCCAGACTGTGATTCTAGTCCCCAGACATCATGCTACCCCCAGCCTTTGAATCTTCCCAGCTGAAGCTTCAAACACTATGGAACAAAGACAAGGCACCCTGCTGTAACCTCAAAGAATTCATGAACCACAGAATCTCTTAGCATAATAAAATAGTTATGCAACACTACATCTCAGGTGATTTGTATGCAGCAATAGTAACTGGAACAGGTGTCTTCTAGACCTTTTGTTCCTGAACTTCAATTTCTGTCCCCTTAGACTAGTGAAACTACCAAAAGCTCTTCTCAATCCCTCCTTGCCTTATTCACTGCTTTGTAATTGGCAGATATTCACATTTCTGGATTTTCCCTCTTTCCAAAATCTTGACCCTTCAAGAGCTTGCTCACTTAGTACTTTTCTAGTGGTTTTAATATTTTAGTTATTCTTGGTTGGGAGGGTTCATCTGAAACAATTTAATTCTTCTTTTTTGGGAGCATATGTCAACTCAACCCATGGAATTTTTAGTTTAAATCATTATACACACACACTTCCACCTATATTTTTAATTTCTAAAAGACCTATTTAGGTCATTTTAAATTGTGTTGTTTTTAAAATCTTTTTATTGCTAACATTTTTAAGCCTCTCTTAATTCTTAAAACATATTAGAAAAATTTATATTTTATATTTATGTCTGATAATTCTATTATCTGTAGCTTTTATGAATGTGATTCTCCTGTGCTTTCTGTTTATTCTACTGGCACTTACTTATGGTATATATTAATACCTTTTTGCCTTAAATACATTATTTCTTAAATACATCTTAAAAATATCTTGGAAATTATTTATGCCTTATGTGAAATTTTATATTTCCAGAAAATCTGTTTCTGCCAATTACTTTGTTCACTATCATCCTGGCATCAACTTATATTAAATTCTTCATTTGGGGTTTGACCACACAGTATGAATTCTGGCTGCAAAACTTGTCGAAGGCCAACTCAAATTTTCAAGGGGCACATTTTTTTTCCTCCGCTCAGGCCCAGGTTACTAAAGACAAGATGGTTTCACTCTTTGTGGATTGAGTTTACTGATAGTTTGCTGTTGTCCTTTGGTATTCCCACTCTATGAGGGGAGTTTTTATTTACCTCTCCATCTCTACCACAAAACAGACTTTATATCATGTCTACTCTGGGCTATGCATCCTTCAACAGAAAACGGAAACAAGCCTTGCCACATAACCTAAGGTTGAAATTTAGTTCGGTCACTTATCTTTCAAGCTTGCCATTTTCTCTTCTTTTATTTGTTTTAGCATTTTGGGATTTGTTATTGTTTTCCCAGGTCACAATGCATTTGAAGGATGCTTGTACATTTTGTCTAGCTTCTTAGTTCTATTCATTAAAAGAATCACTCAGATACCCAGTGAACTTTGTACAGTCCTTCAAGATGGCAGCCAGGAATCCAGATATATATGTGAGTTTTACGTGATAGACCCAGTTAAAAAAGGTATCACACAATGCAAACAAAACAAAGTGGGTTCAGTCATGAGAGATGCCAGTCTGTTCCCTCTGGCCAGTGAAAATGAAAGTGAAAGCTGATTAAGAAAGCATCTGGAAGTGCAAAATATGGGCCCAAATTACATGTTATGGCTTCTTGCTGCAGCTTAACACTGTAATATCTAAACTATTTTTGTTCTTAACTCAAATTCTCTTTTGTATGCTAATAAACAGTGGAGGGCTACTGTGCCCCTAAGACCTTGAAAATGAGGGAACGAGATGACTTTTTGAAAGTTAAACTGAAATTTACCACTTGGATCTGAAGTGAGCCAGGGGTATCACACTGCCCCAGTACGTTGTCCTTACATTTTATGCACCTAAACCTCTTGATTCCATGCTCACCGAGCAACCTCCTGATTTCCATGTAAGCCTATCTGTGAGCAGAGAATATGCTGATCATGCTGACAGGACTATTTCTAGTCTGGGTTACAGTGATTTCTCTTGGTAAATCAATAAAGTGATGTCTGGGTCTGATTTGGCTTCCCTTATAGCTTAACTAAAGCGTGACATAAGCTGATTATGCTGACAGGAACATTTCTGCTGGGTGTAACCACTCAGTTTCTCACTTTAAACTAATGGAGTGGCATTTTAGGTGTCTCCCGAGTTCCTTCATGAATTTTAATTAGCTCTCAGTCCTCTCTCACTCTAGATGTTGACCAAGTCAGTATTTTTCAAATCCAGATTTCCATGTCATCAGGAACACAATGTACAATTCCAGTGTATGTGAAAACGGAATAGTACAGGACATTCTCCTGGAATAATATTTAACAGAAACAGTAGGGGAAAAGACAGAGTTGCCTTTTTTGTTAAAAGAGCAAATATAGGGCTTCCCTGGTAGCACAGTGGTTGAGAGCCGCCTGCCGATGCAGGGGACGTGGGTTCGTGCCCTGTCCGGGAAGATCCCACATGCCGCGGAGCGGCTAGGCCCGTGAGCCATGGCCGCTGAGCCTGCGCGTCCGGAGCCTGTGCTCTGCAACGGGAGAGGCCACAGTAGTGAGAAGCCCATGTACCTCAAAAAAAAAAAAAAAAAGAGCAAATATATTCTACAAAATTTATATTCATCTTAAAACTAAAACTGAGATTCTAAGAAAGTTGCCACTTGCTACCAACCATGTGTGTGTGCCTGAATCACCAGACGCCCAGGGCTACTTCAGTGGCAAAGTTGGTGAGTCAATGCTTGGAGGACACCATCGAGCACCACTTCACATTCACGTCTTCCACTGGTTGGCTGGTTGTTTGTTCGCTTTTTTAAACGACTACTATACTTCCTTTTCTGGTCCCTCCTTCTCTTTCCCATTCTGCTGATCAATCTGCTTATAATGTGGAGAAATTCTATTTTGTGTTAATGGTAGACTGATTTTTTTTGTTTCTCAAAGTATAACCATTACCCAGTTCAATTAATAAGTAAGAAATAGACTAGAAACTCAATTATTACCTACATAAAGTATTTTATAGCTAGTCTATATGAAAGCCACACTAAGCTATCTTGGAAACATTTATACTTGGTTTACTCTCAAGGACTGAGCAGAAAGTTTTCATGTTTCACACTTTCCTCCTTTGGCTCTGGGAATTAGCATGGTAGCTATAAATAAGGCTGGGTTTAGAATAAGGAATAGCATTCAACTATCTCCTTACCCAAACTCTTCAATGATTTCCTCTTGCCTTTAGGATAAAGTTCAATGCCCTCAGCATGTAGTAGACCATGATCTGTCTCCAGCTCACTTCTCAGAGGCTCATTTCTTGCCCCACCTTGCCCTCAATGTGCCTACCTGCCAGATTGAAATTCTTTCAGTTTCCTAATCACTCCATGCTCATTCCCACATCAGGGTCTTGGAATTCCATGTTTCCTCTGCCCTGAACACCCCATCCAGCTGTCATCTGATAGTTAACTTCACTCTTCAGATCTCCACCTAAATAGGAAGCCCCTTCCATTCGGCCTTCCATGCTTGGCTCGCATGCCCCTCACTGTAGGACTTCAGTGGTCAGTGCTCTGTGCATGCCCTCTCATTGCATTTTCAATATTTCATTACAGAATCTCTTGTTTGCTTCTCCATATCATTTTACGGACTGCAAGTGAACTACAACACTAATTCCTCTGCATCCTTCAGCTACTTACTCCTTTTAGAGCTTTTGGCAGAGGATGCTAACTTCCATCCTTTATCCATTCTTCCTTTCTTCCTTGTTGCACCCACAGTTTAGCTGGGTGTCTGGTTGTTCAATACAGAGTATATTTCTCAATATCCCCTGCAACTAAATGTGGCCAGGGAATGTGAGCAGAAGGCTTATGTGCAGTTTTCAGGTCATCTCCACAAGGACACTTATCCTGGATTCTCTGTCCATCTTCTTGATGGCTAGGAAAGGGTGATGGTTTGGAGCTAAACTTGGAAGGCACATGTTGAAGTTGGTATAAATACCCCACTAAGCCTATACTCCTCAGTTCACATTACTGTGCAGGAGAGAAATAAAACTGTATCTCTTATTTGAGTCATTTAAGACAATCAAATCTCTGTGTTACAGCAGCCAAGAACACAGAGGTCAATTTAGATGTCATTTCTTCCAGGATACTTTCATGTGTCTATTACCAGACTATAAATTCCATTAAGACCAGATACTGAATTCACACTTGTTTAATGACACATAAATTAATAAATGAACGAATGACTCCAAGAATCTAGTTATATACTAACCTAATTTATGAATACAATTTCAAAACTTTACAATAAATGGTAGCATAAGTAATTAAGTAGTATCTGTAAAAAATAAATTAGCAGGAATAATATATTTAATTACAGAGTATGAGAATATTTAACATCAGTATATCTATTAATATTATCCCATAAATCAAAGTATAAGGAAAATACAATCACCATAAGGTGAAATCTTGGAGCAAAGGGAGAAAGCAATCCTCTCTCATGAAGTAATGTACTCTCTCCACCATCAGCATTAATTGTAGCATCCTCCAGCTCATGAGGAATTGGGTAGGAGAGCTGAGCTCACATAGCCCAGAAGAAGGACTAGGAAAGAGGTCAGCTCAGGAGGGACAAAGAAAGCAAAACATTTAAAGGAAACTCTGACAACCCTTCAGTCTCACCTATTGACATAGAGTAAAGGAAATGTGTATCTTCATTTCATGGCAAACAAAGCAGCATGCACTAATCAATTGGCCATGGACCAAATTCCCTCATGCAACTTATCCAAAACAATTATTGTACTTGTCACTTGTTGCTGTTGTTATTTTTGTTTCTGTTTTCAAATAATTCAATAAAGTGTTGGAAACTTTTATGCAAATAACTGTCTCATCTTACACACAAAAATAATAGCCAATGATAAATGACTTTGTACTGTATATCAGAGTATGTGCTAAAAGCAATTTACATACATCATCTCTGAAATCTGTTTAAAAACAATCTAGTAGATCCCTATCATCAGTGTTGATTCACATTATTTTTATTTAACTATTATATATACACATTAAAATGTAATTACAGTTTTTTAAACTAAAATTCATGACCCATTATTGGGTTGCAAAATCAATTTAATGATTTGAGGTCACTTTTTAAAAATTTTTATAGAATAAATTATACTACAATAGGGCAGGGCAGTGGAAAAGAGAGAAAATACCAGAAAGCAGTGCCTGAAGTATGCACAAATGATGTTCCTTGGAAAGTTTTATTTTGGTTAAATATACACACACACACACACACACACACACACACACACACACACACACACATATCTCCACCCAAAAACTATATGCCAAAGAGGTTAGAACTGCATCATTCTTAGGTCCCCTTACTCTTAGTTGCATAGCCAAAAGCCTATTGACCTCATAGTTGTAACATGCTCTCACTTGCTTTTTATCCTGGCTCCACTACCTCACTCCAACTGTCCAGTCTTGAGCCCCCATTGGATTGTTACACCCTGGATTCAGATTGCCTTCTGTTCTTCAGTGGTTTGAAGTAGGAAAGATTAGCTTTGGGGCAGAGTGCTATGAGGGAGACTTTCCTTCAGTGACACCGAGTTCCATTTCTCTGGGGCGACCTACTGTTCCTCCCCCATATATAAATAGGAATTCAGGCTGTGCATCTGGGACCACAAGACCCAAATGATTTTTTTTTTTTGCAGTAAAAATATGGAACTCTTCACGAATTTGCGTGTCATCCTTGCGCAGGGGCCATGCTAATCTTCTCTGTATCGTTCCAATTTTAGTATATGTACTGCCGAAGTGAGCACGACCCAAATGATTTTTAAATCTTGATTCTAATTCTCCCAACCGCCACACCACGTAAGTTGTTACCTTTGACTGTATGTGTTGGGGGTGTAGGTGCATTTCCCCAAGCACCTGCAGTACCTGCAACCAATGAGGAATCTCTCCAGGAATGTAAATTTCAATTTTAAATTGTCAAAATAATCTTGAGAAAGAAGAACACAGCTGGAAGAATCACACTCTCTGGATTCAGATTATACTACAAAACTACATCATCAAAACAGCATAGTACTGGCCCAAAAATAGATACATAGATCAATGGAACAGGATAGAGAGCCCAGAAATAAACTGATGCACTTATGGTCAGATAATCTATGACAATGGAGGCAAGAATATACAATGGAGGAAAGACAGTCTGTTCAATAAGTGGTGCTGGGAGAACTTCTACATGTAAAAGAATGAAATTAGAACATTCTCTAACACCATACACAAAAATAAACTCAAAATGGATTAAAGATCAGAATGTAAGATGGGATATTCTAGAGGAAAACATAGGCAGAACACTCTGACATAAATCACAGCAGTGTTTTTTTTTTTTTTTGGATCCCTCCCCTAAAGTAAAGGAAATAAAAGCAAAAATAACCAAATGGGACCTAAGTAAACTTAAAAACTTTTACACATCAAAGAAATCCATCAACAAAATGAAGACAACCTACTGAATGGGAGAAAACATTTGCAAAGGATATGACTGATAAGGAATTAATATCCAATATATATAAACAGCTCATACAACTTAACATCAAAAACTCAAACAACCCAATTGAAAAATGAGCAGAAGAACTAAATAGATATTTTTCCAAAGAGGAAATGCAGATGGCCAGCAGGCACATGAGAAGATGCTCAACATTGCTAATCATCAGGGAAATGCAAATCAAAACCATAATGAGATATCACCTCACACCTGTCAGAATGGCTGTAATCAAAAAGAACACGAATAGCAAATGTTAGCAAGGATGTAGAGAAAAAAGAACCCACATACACTGTTGGTGGGAATTGGTGCAGCCACTTTGGAAAACAATATGGAGGTTTCTCAAAAGACTAAAAATAGAACTACCCTTTGACCCAGCAATTCCACTCCTGGATGTACATCCGAAAGAAACAAAAACACTAATTCGAAAGATACAGGCACCCCAATGTTCACAGTGACATTATTTACAATTGCCAAGATATGGAAGCAACCTGTCAGTCAACAGATGAATGGATAAAAAGATGTCTCATATATATATATATATATATATATATATATATATATGACAGTCATAAAAAAATAGAATTTTCCTGTTTGCAGCAACATGGTTGGAGTGGAGGGCATTATGCTAAGTGAAATAAGATAAAGAAAGACAAATACTGTATGATATCACTTATATTTGGAATCTAAAAGATACAACAAACTAGTGAATATAACGAAGAACGAAGCATACTCACAGATATATAGAATAAAATGGTGGTTACCAGTGGTGGAGGAGGGGCAATATATATGTAGAGGAATTGGAGGTGCAAAGTACTGGGAGTAAGATAGGCTACAACAGTGTACTGTACAACACCTGGAATATAACCAATATTTTGTCATAACTCTAAATGGAGTATACCTTTAAAAATTGTATAAAAAATTAAAAATAAATTTTAAAAGTCAGTCCTAGATGGGAGTGACAGAGGTGAATGACAGAAACTGGCATGGCAAGATAAGGGTCTCTGGTGAGTGGAGACACATAGCAATTTGGGAGGGAGCCTTCTTGAGAGTAAAATGTACCAATGATCTACTTAGCATTATAAAGAGGGAAACTCCTCACATAACCTCCCCAAAGGATGGCTGGAGAACAGTCATATTTGTTACAAACACTACTTCTAAGCCAAAGGGGCCAGTAGACATTTTGGTGTTATTTAAAGCCTTTTGTTCAGGCTTTAAATCTGAGTCTTGCCAAAAGAAGGGAAGCAGATTACTTCAATTCAAATCAATTTAGGTTCAGATTTTTTATGCAAATTCTTAGCTTACAAACATTTACTCTAAAAATTTTGAAGAAAAATGATTTCACTCGACAAAAAGAAAGTAGATGTTAATCCAGCCCTCAAACATTTTTGCTCCTCTGTATTTATTAATCTGAATCACATAAAACAGAGAAGCAATGCCACTTCCTAGGAAGAAATCAAATTTCAAGTGTAATTTCTTACCAACGAAGACCTCCTATTTTACCTCAGAGATACCTTTTGGAATCCACTGAAGGGGATTTTAAGACTTTTCTCTTGGTACTGCCATAGTCAATACCATTTGCCATCTCTAGGACAAGCAGCCCAAATAAATAGCCAGACAAGTACCCCGTGAACGTAGTCAAGCTAGATAGGATTCCCAACAAAATCTTTTTCTCTTTGAAATAGTTAAATTTTCATACTGCATTCCATGTTACTTGTACACACTGGACCTACTCATTTGCATGCAAACCATATTTATATTAATGAATTTAAGTAGAAAAATGAAGGTTCAGGGAATTCCCCGGCGGTCCAGTGGCAAAGACTTGGCACTTTCACTGCGGTGGCCTGGGTTCAATTCCTACAAGCTGCGTGGCACAGCCAAAAAGTAATAATCGTAAAAAAAATTAAATTAAAATGAAAAGAAAAGAAAATGAAGGTTCAGAACTGTGTAATTATGTCCTAAAAGATGCTTTCGTTCGAAGTAACAGGAAATTTGAGGCGAATGATTTTGACTTGTGTGTGAAGCTGACTTGTGTAAAGGGGTCAGTTCAAGGTTTCATTTTGCTCCTTCTTCACTAATAACGTTTGTGGACATTTATGGATAGCAGCTCTTTTTGCTTACCTCATTTTTTTTTATTGGAGTATAATTGCTTTACAATGTTGTATTAGTTTCTGCTTATCTCATTTAACTCTCCTAAAACCCACTGACATCTGTACTGTTACCACCATCACCTCCACATTACAGAAAAGGAAATAAAGACTTAGGAAGATTAAGTAATAGGTGCAGAGATCCAGGGCTTGGAAGTGGCAGAGCTTGGATTTGAACACATGTCCGTGTGATGCCAAAAGCTGTACATTTAACAGCTATGCTGATGTGGTCTAGTCAGAGGTCCCTTTGTTAACAGAAAGGAAGGCTTTACAGAAGGTGGGAAATCTTCAGAAAAAAATGCCTCCAAGGACTGCCTTTTGGGGCAGGGGGCAGGAGAGAATAATATCATATAAAAAACTGACAGAAAAGTGTTAGATGGGATGATACAGTTATATTTTTTTAACTTCTCCAGTTAATTTCCTGTCTCCAATTGCTGTCCTGAAGTTCTGTGGAGCCGAAGGGCTCACCGCTGCACTGCAGCAGCCATTTAGAACAGGTGATGAGTGTAATTACACATACAAAGCTTTGCCCTGATCAAAAAGTCACCTTCCCTCTTTCCAGAATTTTACAACAATCCCCTGGTGACAGCAGCAATAATAGTTCACAGTTATGTTGACTTTTCCCCATACTGAAAACACCTGGAGATGAATTACACCAAGAATGTCCTAATATTAAGTTTTCCAGGAACTCTTCTGAATCAGTAACACATATTTGATGAAACTCTCTCTCAGTGGCCTCCCTGATGCCTAATGGCATTCCTGGTACTATAAGACTTCAAAAACCTCTGGAGACAAGGTCCTGCCTCCCAGTAGCTTAGAATTCCAGTATAATACACTCAAGGACAAGTCTTCATTTTATGTACACAGTCCATTTTTTTTTGTCTTTTACAATTTTATTTTATTTTTTTTACTTCTGTGAACTATTTTTGATATATTTTTTTTGCGGTACGCGGGCTTCTCACTGCTGTGGCCTCTCCCGTTGCGGAGCACAGGCTCCGGACGCACAGGCTCAGCGGCCATGGCTCACGGGCCCAGCCGCTCCGCAGCATGTGGGATCTTCCTAGACCGGGGCACGAACCCGTGTCCCCTGCATCGGCAGGCGGACTCTCAACCACTGCGCCACCAGGGAAGCCCCTGTGAACTATTTTTAAAGTAGGAAATAAGATAAAAAATGCAAGTACATCAGTAAGACTGTCCCTGTGAGGCCACTGGCAGAGCAGGAGCATCTACAGTACGAAGTGTCCTTTGTTGATTGGCCTCAAACTAAAAATAACATTCAAATACCCTATCTCTTCAGTATAAAGGAATTAGCTGGATCCACAGTGTAAATATTCATGAAAGGAAAGAGATCCTAAGGGAAGGTAAATCTCTAAATCCCTGAGACTTTCTGTTTCCTTCATTTGCTGCCTAGTTTAAAACACCACCAAAACCAAGAACTTTCATAGTAAAAGTTGCTGCCAAGTGTCAATGAGAATGAGTCCAAAAGTAAGAATAAGAACAAAAATTTCAAAATAGGAATGTTTAAACATTGCTTTCTCTTCTACCTGTGCTGCTCATGTCCCTTTCCCAATTAGTTATAAAACATTTCTGGTTCCTCAAGGAGGGATGGGAGGGATAAATAAGGAATTTGGGATTAACATATACACTACTATATATAAAATAGGTACCCAACAAGGACCTACGGTATAGCACTGGGAACTATACTCAATGTTCTGTGATAACCTCTAAGGGAAAAGTATCTGAAAAAAAAAAAAATATATATATATATATATATATATATATGTATGTATAACTGAATCACTTTGCTGTACACCTGAAACTAACACAACATTGTAAATCAACTATACTCCAATTAAAAATTTTTTTAAATAAATAAAAAAATCATTTCTGGTCCCTCAAATGAAACCTGGAGGAACCTCCAAGTCCTAACAGTTATTGTAGAAAGAGCCGAATTCGATGCAAAAGCTGCAAAGTGGGTCTAGGAGGGCCCCATGGAGATGATCTCTGTGTTCTGAAAGGGGTGGGGGTGGAGACAGAGGGAACAGCTCTTCACACTGTATCACCTGAATGAGAAGAGGTTGAACACTCCTATCCTCCCCCCTTCCCACCACACACCTCAAAGGGGAGCTTTTGCACATCTTCAGTGGAGCGGGAGGGAGAGGCTGCAGGACACTCAAAGAGTGAAAAAGCACGAGGAAAATCAGAACACATTAAGAAAGCAAATACCTGGACAGTCCTGGGAAGTGCTGACACGGAAACAAAACCCACTAGCCGGTACAGCACAAGGCGGGGCTGGCCGAGGACCCCAGAGGCGGGAAAGGGGCTCTGGTGCAGTGAGGTTCACAGCTTCACGTGAGGGGAAGGAAGAATGGGATGGAGCAGAGGCCCCAGAGCAGGATGCCTTTTTTTTTTTCTTTTGGTCTTCAAACATGATTTTTTTTCTTTTCAGATTAGAAAGGAAAAAGTTAAACTCTATTTGCAGATATCATCTTACAGGTTGAAAATCCTAGGAATATACTTTTTTTTTGCACATTTGATCAACCCATTTTATTTATTTATTTACTTGTTTTTACATTTCTTTTTAAAATATTCTTTTCCATTATGGTTTATCATAATATATCGAATATAGTTTTCTGTGTTATACAGTAGGACCTTGTTGTTTATCCATTCTCAATATAAAAGCTTATATCTGCTCACCCCAGCCTCTCACTCCATCCCTCCCCCAACACCCTCCCCCCTCGGCAACCACCAGTCTGTTCTCTATGTTCATGATTCTGTTTCTTATTCATAAATAGGTTAATTTGTGTGCACCCCTATGTTCATAGCAGCACTATTCACAATAGCCAAAACATGGAAACAACTGAAATGTCCATTGACAGATGAATGGATGAAGAAGATGTGGTACATATATACAACAGAGCAGGACGTCTTTAATGACTGCCACTGTGGACATGTGAGTCATCTCAGATCTGCCAGGAAAGGGCTTAGAGAGGTGGTGGGGAAAGGGGGTGGCGTGAGGAGCAAGGCGGGACCCCAGTTCACCCAGGCGGGGGCTTTATTATTAATACACACCTTGAATTCTCTTTCTCAGGCTGTTACCGCCTATGTGCCCATCTGAAAAAAAATTCATTCTATTCATTCAACATATTATTTTCTAGGTGTAAAACCAATCAGTTAAAGAAAGTTAAACTATATTTTAAATATTCCAGAGAAACATACTGTTAAAAATAAATGACAACAAAAGATCTGGGAAGCAAAGAACTCTTTTTTATAATGCTGATCATCACTTCCTAAATTAGCTATTTTGTAAGCATGCATTTTGGGGTCTTAATTTTCTATATCATAGGCCACACAGGTATAGTTTATTTTATACACCCACACCCCCACACACACACACAAATACAACTGAAGTAAAAATAAATAAAGACCTGAACAGCAGAGGGAGAGCTGTGAAGGCAGTGGTGACAGAAGCAGCTGTCCATAGAATCAGAGAGTGTTGAGGAACATCTGTAGATTTCAATGAGTGTTGTGATTTAGATTTTGTCTTCAAGAGAGAGGCTTTCACATTGTCAGTGAAGGAGAGAGCAAGTTTGTATTTTTAAGAGGACTCAAAAGTCTAAGAAAAATGTGAAATTTGGAAAGTTGGGAACATGACTGCCAAGACAATTGAGGCCACAATTCTACTTTGAAAGATGCAAAGAGCCCAGGAGGTGAAGGTTGATGACTCCCTTAATGGACTCAGTCAGTGAAGGGTCGGCAGCTGGAGCAAGTTGCATACAGGAACACAAGGATTTGGGGACTCAGGGACACAGCCTATCACCAAGGCCTTGGGAGGCTTTCTACTTCAAAGTATGATGATGCTTGAAATTGTAGCATTAAAATTGGGCATTGATCAGCTGGGAACTGTTGTCTCAAAACCAGGAGATCCAGGGGAGAGCTCTGGGTATAATGTAGTAGATTCTGAAAATAACTTTCTGCCTCCTCTACGTAATTTGCTTTCTGTAGACAGTTTCCTTCCCAGATCCTCAAGGACCAGCACAGCCATTACCACCACAGCCAAAATAAAAACAAGCTGTCATTTACTATGCACTTACTATAAGCCAAGTACTGGATCAAGCTTTTTGTTGTTGTTTTTTTAAAATTTTATCTATTCTTCAGTGAGCTGCAACAAATCTTAACTGCCTTTCCTGAGGACAGGGTGCCCATGTTAGACATGTCCAAAAAGTGTGGTTACTTACCAGTACTTTGTCATTTTCCACAGCATTCACGGGCCTCTGAATTCATTTCTTTTCTTTTCTGTCAAACACACCTTTTAAACCTAATTTTTAGAAATTAATGTTATTCTTATCTCCTCTATTTCATTATTTAAAGTACTCTTATGGTGGTTGCATAATCAAATGGTAAAAATATATGGAAAGAAGGTCTGCATGGGGTGAATGGTTGGGCCAATTGATGCCCAAAGTTCCTGCAAACCCCAAGCTGGATGATTTTATCATGAGAGCTAGGAGAAACCTCAAAGGTCTTATAACTTTCACATTAGGACACAAAGGCTCAGAGTATTTAAATAATTTTCCCAAAGACCACAGGGTACTTAGTGATGTTGTAGGACAGTGTTTAGAATATTAACGTGTGTGTGTGTGTGTGTGTGTGTGTGTGTCTTATTAGCACTCTTCCTTTTACCTATTTACTCTTCCCCATTTGGACCACCTAAGCCATTTGGATTTATTGCTTAAGATTAGGGAAGCTTTAGCAGAAAAGAGAGGGGAAAAAAGAGCCCCGGGAGAGGACTCAGCAAACAGATAGCAGACTTGGCAGATTACCTGATGAAGAAGAATTAGGTTACCTATCACAAGCCTAACCAAGGATTCTACAATCTGGAGGGAGACAGATTGTCTGATGAGGAAGCAGTGGGTATTTAGACAGTCACAGGCACCTGAGGAAAGAGACCCTAGATCCTGTTCCCTGTTCCCCAGATAATCCTTGAGTAAATAATCATATGTTTTATCATCAAAGGGACACTATAGATAATTACCTAAAAACACATGTAAACTCAGACTGTACTAAGCAAACCTCAAGGAGGATCACCCTAGATTTGAAGATGAGAAGGTAACAAAACCTCCCACAAAAGGCAGAAGGAACCTGTGCTCTTTTCTCAGCAAAGCCCAACAGACAGAGCAAGATCATTAAGAATCAATGAGTCTAGGGAGCTGATGTATTTATAAAGCTTTCCAGAGTTCCTCACATCTCAGCATGAATTCTTTCCACCCCAGAGTGGCTCTGAGTTTGCTATTTTAAACTTTGTAGTTTTTATTTATTTATATTTTATAATGTAGGTTTTCCTCAAATGTCTGCTGAGTCTTGATTGTATGCTCATATTTATAGCTGAAATCCCCCTTTTGCACTGTGTGCTGTACCTGTTTGTGGGGCAGAGACCCACACCAGTATCTGGACAGAATATTCAGTGACAGTGGTGAAGCAATGCTGTGGGTAGGCGCTCCTAAAACTTTTCACCTGGGCCTGGATCACCCTGGAGGCACACCTGGCTCCCTGAAACCAAGATCCCAGACTTGTTGCTCTCAACTAGATCCAGAAACCACAGTTGGTACGTGGGGCCCAGGGAGGGGCGTGAGGTCTAGAGGATGAACGAGCTTCTTTCCGACGAATCAGCACCTTGTCGCCCCTGGCCTAAGCTGACCACCCCTGATCTTAGTTTCATCCACTTCTGGATGTGAATTTAGCACCATATCTGTGTTCTCCAGCAGGAGGTACCCACGGAAGTCCTGAGCTGTAGTTTCCTTCTTCAATCAGTCTGATTTTTTGTGGATTCTTCATAATTCTTGTTCTACCAAAAGTTTTCAAACATGCTTTTGAGCTCAGCTATTTAATTATCTGTTACTTATTTAGTTAAGTATATTTTCTATCATTTCCTGGATTTTGAGGCAGGAGAGAGAGGATACAGCATGTGCTCAACCTGCCATTGTGAAATGAAAGCCAAGGGACAACTCAGCAGGGACCTGGGTGCACCAAGAGCTGGAGACCAGCTGGTCAATGGGCCTCTCTCAGGGACCCTGATGTACAGGTGCAGGTGACCCAGAGGGTTAGATAGCTGACCCAGTATCCTGACATTACAGTACATAAACCCCCCCAGAACTTAGGTCCAGTGAAACATAGGAGGAACCTAGAAATTGACTGAGAATGCATTTCTTCCTCCCCAACAGAATAAGGGCTTAAAATAGAAGTTAAATTTATTATAGAGAGAGGAAGTTGCATTTTTTATAGCCTTGTAAAGGTATCAGAATCAGAAATATTCATTCATCTTAGAAATTTTTATTGAGTAACTACTATTTGCCAAACACTGTTCTAGACCCTAAATATAGCATAAGGAAATCGAGAACACCTCCAAGACTCCTGACTTCCATTCAGTTTCTTTATTAATGAACTCCCAAAAGTACCTTGTTCTTCATAATGTAATTGAATATGTTTATAAATAAGAGATACTCAATGCTTAAAAATAATTTGAAAATAAAACTCTACCTAAAGTTGCATTCTATGCTTTAGCAATCAGATAAAGCCACATATTCGTTTTTTATAAGCTACAAAGCAATGATATAATTCCTAAGTCCCAAACAGCTTTTCCAAATCATATACAGAACATGCCTTTTCTTGATAGAAGACTAAATGCCTTATTTCAACTTTACCTAGATGCTTTCTCCACCCTCTTCATAAGAATCCTAAGTCTTTTTAATATTACAAGAAAAAAATATGCCTTATCCACAGCCATAAAATTAGATGCTATTGGTTTCTTACAGTTTGAATCAGTACCAATTACACACCCACAGGTCTCTTCTTTATTACAATGGCTTCTATTCAGCATTAGGTAACTATTTCTCCCATTTTTCTTCAGCTAAAAGTAAATTGTAAAGAAATCAATTCAGTTTGGATACGTACATTCATGACATTTATTGTATTCCTACATTTTACATCACAGAATAGGTGCTCATTATTTCAGCTAATCCAAAAGACATACAACTAAAAACAAGTTACTAATAATATCCCAGCTTGTTATTTTTTAAATATACAACTACTGTCACAAACAATAGTGACAGTAAAAAATAAGAATGCTAATGTCAATATATCAACCACTATTAACCACTAGAATTATCCAAAAGAGCATTAGCAAAGGGTACCTAATAAATATTTCCTGTGGTAATTCTAGATGGAACTTAAATCCAGCTGGCAATAACATACAGACACTTTAGAAAACAGCTCTCAGAACCAAGTGCTTTTAAAGACTCGGGATTTTTCTTGAATATCAGTTGAAGTTGCCAATAATAAAAAAAAAAAGTCAACGTGAAATCAGCTTAGTGTACTTAACAAGTATTTTGATGGCATTAACCACCTTCATGTCATCTCTCATTGGCTGTTTCCCATTTATTTATATATATATATATGTGTGTATATATATATGTTTCATCTGTCCTATTAAAAGTAAACATATAGCTGATTCACTTTGTTGTATAGCAGAAACTAACACAACATTGTAAAGCAATTATACACCAATTAAAAAAAAAAGTAAATAAGAGATGATGGTAAGTCAGAAATGGGTACAATCATAGGCTAGAGAGCCTAGAGAACTTTTTAAAAAAGTTCTCTGTTTATCCGATATGGTGTTCTCATTGTTATGATGATTTACTATGGGGCCATGCCACTTAGCAATTTCTTATCCATTCTTTTCTCTCCTGTGAGTTTTCTTTGAAGAATGGCACATTCTTGGACTAGACAACAGCAGACAAGGGCAGATAACATGATGCACATAAATTGAAGCTGCAGAGGTAGCACCAAGCAGTGAAGATGGAAGATGCGAGGGGTCTGGAACACAATCTGTGTTTCTCCTTGAAATTAACTGTTGCCTTTCCAACAAACCAAATTCTCCAGACCCTGCTCAATATTTACTTCCTTCAAGAAGCTTTCTCCAAAGCAGAGCACTGACTTTTCTAACAGCTATATTGAAGCCAAGGTGTCATATTCATTTGAATATACAGACAGTCCCTGTCTTACGCTGTTTCAACTTATAAGTTTTCAACTTCACAATAGTGGAAAAGGGATACACATTCAGTAGAAACTATACTTCGATTTTGATATTTGATCTTTTCTCCGGCAAGATATATGTGGTATGATGCTCTCTCCTGCTGCTGGGCAGCTGCAGCCACAACTTTCAGTCACCCACGAGCCCAAGAACACAGAGGAAATAACCAATTCACTTACAACCAATCTGTTTTCCACTTTCAGTACAGTATTCAAAATTACATGAGATGGTCAACACTTTATTACAAAAGAGGCTTTGTGTTAGATGATTTTTGCCTACCTGTAGGCACATGTAAGGCAGTGTCAGCTAAGCTATGCTGTTTGGTAGGTTAGGGGTATTCAACGCATTTTCAATGTACAATGTGTTTATTGAGACATAACTCCACAGTAGGATGAGGAAGATCTGTACCGTTCATCAGGGTGTGATTCGAGAATCACATGCATCAGATCATACAGGGTACATTTTAAAAACATAAATTCCCAGGTATCACCCCAGACCTACCAAATCTGAAACTCAAGAAATTGTGCCCTGCAACCTGCATCTAAATGAGCTCCCAGAGTGACTCCCTTGCATACTAAAGTTTAAGAACCACTGCCCCACAGCCTCCAACACAGGTCTACGTATAGCTCAGTAAATACGTGACTGTATTAGAATTTGGGGCCACAGGAGAGAAGAATATATTCAGAAGGGAAAAACATGAACATAAAGTTTGAATGTGGCTTATTAGGAAATGAAACACTGAACAGAGATAGAGGCAGTCTAAGGGAACAGAGAAAGTAAACATATAAAAATGAAAGTGATCGCAAGCTCACTAAAAAAACACCACAGAAGAGATCAGATACTGAGAAAAATGCTGCAACACACACACACACATACACACACACCACACACACACACACACACACACACACACACAGAAATTAAAAGATGAGTGTCTTCTATTTTAAAAGGCAAATGGCCATTCCTTTATTTTTACAAATTCACAAACACTCTGCCTAAAAATGCTGGAAAAGGTGAGTGAAGAAAAGGTTTTCTTACTTTGTATTCACAAAGGAAAACAAACAAAATAGTTCTTTCTAGCCAAGGTCAACTTTTTTTTCTTTTTTTTTTTTTTTTTTTTTGCGGTACGCGGGCCTCTCACTGTTGTGGCCTCTCCCGTTGCGGAGCACAGGCTCCGGACGTGCAGGCTCAGTGGCCATGGCTCACGGGCCCAGCCGCTCCACGGCATGTGGGATTTTCCCTGACTGGGGCACGAACCCGTGTCCCCTGCATTGGCAGGCGGACTCTCAACCACTGCGCCACCAGGGAAGCCCCAAGGTCAACTTTTTAAAAAACAAAATCACTAGAATTTTTTTCCCTAACATCCTTTATTTTATGTTTTTCTAATAAAAATTATATATATTTAATTATAATATACTATACAAAATGATGTTTGGATATACATATACATACATCTATATAATGATTACTATAGCAAAGTTAATCCAATTAACACATCTATGGCCCCACACAGTTACTCTGTGTGTGTGTGTATTGAAAGCACCTGTAATCTACTCTCAGCAAATTTGCAATATAAAATACAGTATTTTTAAATATAGCCCTCATACTCTACATTCAATCCCTAGAATTTATTCATCTAATATAACTGCAACTTTGTAACCTTTGACCAACACCCCCATTTCCCCACTTCCCTGCCCCTGGTGAGCACCATTTTAAGTTTTACTTCTATGCATTCACCTTTTTTAGATTCCACATATTAAGTGAGATCATGTAGCATTTTTCCTCGTGCCTGGCTTATTTCACTGAGTATAATGTCCTCCAGGTTCATACAGTTTGTCATTCATACATACAGCCTTCTTTTTAAGGCTGAATAATATTTCATATACACACACACACACACACCACACCTTCTTTATACATTCATCCATTAACAAACACTTAGGTTGTTTCCATATCTTGGCTATTGTGAATAATCTTACAATGAACATGGGAGGGGAGATATTTCTTTGAGGTACTGATTTCATTTCCTTTGGATATATACCCATAAGAGAAATTGCTGGATCATATGGTAATTCTATTTTTAAGTTTTTGAGGAACTCCATACTGTTTGCCATAGTGGCCACACCAGTTTACAGTCCCACCAACAGTGTAAAGGGTTCCATTTTCTCCACATCCTGGGCAACACTTGTTTTATATATATATATATATATATATATATATATATATATATATATATACACACACACATATATATATATATATATATATTTTTTGATAACAGCCATCCTAACACGTGTGAGGTGATATCTCATTGTTGTTTTGATTTCCATTCCCCTGACATCCTTTATACTCTTGATACAGACAATTAACTTGATCCCCCCCCCAAAGAGCTATAATTTATTTTTGTACTTTAAACCATACAAATACATGGAAATCCAGGTTTATACTACGAAAAAATAGATAAAGGTAACCCTTTACTTTAAAAGTTAATTTTTAAGTATTGGTATTTTTCCTTCAAAAAGGAACAAATAACTTTTCAGTGAGACAAAGAATAAAAAGGAGAATTGTTGTGCTGTAAAGTCAACCAGCCATGACACAAAACTATATGTTGCTAAAATAATATAATAATTTGTAGTAGAGAAAGACTGGGAAAAACCTAAATACCCAAACAATGAAAAACTGTCTAGGCAAAATCTTCAAAGACCAAACCAGTACAATAACATGAGGCCATAAAAAGTCACACAGAAGAATATTTAATATCACGGGTAAATATGCATGATATAAAGCAAATTATTTTTTTTCCTCAATTATGTTAAAGTTTTACATAGGCAAATATTAGGATGACTCAACATTTCAGTTAGTTACCTTATTTTCCATTATCTTCTTAGTGAATTTTTCTAGATTTTCAACTTTTCTAAAATGTACATTAACTTATAATGATGAAAATAAATATATAAAAATATAGGATGGTAATATTTTGTTTATATTTTTCAAAAAGTTCATTTTCCACTGTGAGATCCTTTTCTCTTTTCATTATATTTCTACAAAAATTGTAGTTTTCTTAGAACAAATTAAAGAGACTTTTTCTATTCACGTTCTGTTCTTTTCTATTTAACTTGACTAAATTTGTTTTAATTTTGGTAATTATTGTTAATGATCATGAGAGAGTGATTTCTAAAACTGTGGTTTGTTTTTTTTTCTACAGAAATTTATTTCCTATTAACTTTTTATGGTGCCAAGGCTAATGGATGTATTAAAATGATGGCTGATTAACTGCTTACTTCAAGAACCTGACTAGGGCAGGGATTTCATTAATCTTCAAAGAACACAATCGTGGCCAGAGGCTTTTGATGCCCATCAACTTGTAAAACATTTTGTTTCTTTTGTTGTAGAAAATAAGTATTTGTTAGCTTACAAAATGTATATGTGGAGAAAACTTAATTTGCTCTTTGAAGCTATAAATTAACTCAGCAGCCTTTTGCTCATTTATTGCCCACTATACATGCATTCATGGTTAGTTGGCCCACAAAAAAGAAAGCATTTTATCTTCATATGATAGGTTCTCCTATGGCACATGTGATCCACACACAATGAGAAGTTCCATCTCTCAGTGGCTAAAAAGACAGTAATCCAGGAATCAGGTGTGTGAAAACTTGGTGACTCTCATGTTGCCTTTGGATCTCATTTACCCTAAATGTATACTACAAATTACATGGCATTTCTTCTCCTAATAGCAGCAAAAATGCAGTACACATTTCTACATGCCAAGTGCTAAGAGGTTCCAAGGCATTATTGCATTTGGTTCTCACTGCTTCTTCTGGCACTTAAAAAAGCTGAAAATCCATTCCTTTTTTAAAGATGAATTTTAAACTTTAACCTTGATTTCCTGCTTTCTTCAGAATGCTGTTTCTTCTTTCTTCTCCATGAAGATGTCTAACTCAAAACTATATGCTTTGTTGATCAGAGTTTCTTGTCATCTTCTTAGAGCTTTTACAAGATAGACAAGTGGGTGGAAAGGAGGTAATAGGCAGTCTCCACTGGCAGGGTGTATGTGAAAAAAGTACTCAGTAATTTGAACATGGGACTAGTGAGAAAGCACAGAATGCTTTCCATGCTATCACTTATCTGAGCTATACTGAGTTCAATCTAACAAAAATGTTGACCGTGTAATCTAGCCTTGGCTACAGTGGGGACATCACCTCATTCTGCTTCTTGCTCCTTTTGGCTTTAGGGGAGCAAAATTTGCCACCCCAAAATATCTCTTTGGCATGTGGATTATTTTGAAGCAAAAATAATCAAGGCCCAAAAGACTCAGGAAGAAACTTTGACCTTTTCCCTTAACTGCCTAAAGGGATTTAGATAGAGGGCCTGTTCCTGGAATAGAGATATCTGCAAAGTATATGGGCTGGGTGTGCTGGGGGAACTCTAGGCAGCACCTGGAGATCCGTATCCTCTCTGTGTCCCAATGTCTCTTCCTGGCCCAGCAAACATTTGTTTATCACACATCTGTTTTTTCATCTCTAAGTGAATTGCCTTCCTCCCCTTTGAAGTCCCAAACCACTACCCCCAACATCTTCTTTTGTCTTTAGCCGAAGCCGGTATTTAAGTTAAGGGTTTCTGCCATTTTGGCGAGTCACTCAAGTTTTCCTGGGTCTCTCCCATGTATACATGTTATTAAACTTTTGTTTGATTTTCTTCTGTTAATCTGTCTCATGTTATTATTATTATTATTATGTTTTGCGGTACGCGGGCCTCTCACTGTTGTGGCCTCTCCCGTTGTGGAGCACAGGCTCCGGACGCACAGGCTCAGCCGCCATGGCTCACGGGCCCAGCCGCTCCGCGGCATGTGGGATCTTCCCGGACCGGGCCACGAACCCGTGTCCCCTGAATTGGCAGGTGGACTCTCAACCACTGCGCCACCAGGGAAGCCCTGTCTCATGTTATTTTAATTCCTGGACCAGCAAAAGGAACTTAAAAGGATAGAGGAAAATCTCTTTCTTCTTGACATGGCATTTTAACACAGTAAACATTGTAAAATTAATAAACAGAAATCTCAATTTAATAGATTTGGAGGACCAGAAGGGGGAGCTCTTGTGTCCTGTGATGATACTAGAGCCCAGCAGGAAGAAGAAACACCCCTCTGCTTTCCCAGCAAAGACTCAGTCAATGAAAAGCCATGGACTGTTTGTTTACTACAGCCCTCCCAACTTGCTTTTCTCCTCTATAGAGTTCTCCTTCCCTTGCCATGGGGGGACTATCACATGGCTTGCCGTGCATGGTTGCAGATCCCAAATGGCAATTCTCTATTGATCCTGAAGAAACTCGACTTTGCTGGAGAAATATCTGGCAGTTTATTTATTTCAGATCAACATTATAAAGAAGAGGTTATCAGCCAGGCAACAACATCCAATCCTGAAGGATAGACCTCACAGGGCAGCATCTCTTAAGGCATCATCTCACCCACAGGATCAGAGTAGCCTTGTGATTCACCATCTCAGTCTGTGCTTTGAGCAGTCAGCAGTGGAATTATTATTTCTTAGGGGTATGAGCAGATTTCACTTACACATATTTCCATTTTCAGCTTTATTTATTGATATGTCTTTTAAAGTGTTGGCAAAAAATATGAAAAAGATTGTTTACAGTCTTGATTTTGGTATAGAAAAGAAAATATGAATTGCAAACTAATGCAGGAAGGAAAAATGAAGCATCATGAAATCAAATTAACCTACAAAATGTAAGCAAACAGAACATGATGAAGTCAAAAATAAATATATGATTCAAAGCCAAAAGCATTAACCACAAATCTTGGCTTCAATTAACCAAACTCAAATTGTAAAAAAAAACATTGTGTCAAACTATCATTTTTACAAAAAATATAAAAATTGCTCTTTTAAAAAGTAAGATTATATAGATACTGAGAATTTAAAAAAAAAATACTTACTAAGGAACTCACAAGTGGGAAAAGGCACCAAAATTGGCAAGCCATAATTATTGTAAAGGGTATCCATTTATTTATACATTTATACAGGCCATTAAGAGATCAGACTAACTCAAAAGATCACATTTTCTTTTCTTTCAACATGCTATTTTAGACTAGAAGGTGGCACTGGCAGGAAACTTAAAATATTTGCATTTGATGGTTTCAACTACTAGATATTTTCTTACCCTGTGTTACCAAATATTCTTCTGTTATTCTTTATTTAATAAGCTTAAGAATTACTATCATACTGGTCTCATCATGCCATGCTTAACAATATTCCACAAGTGGGGCAATATCTAAGATAAGATGGAATTATTAAGTATTTCAAAACATAATAATACTGCCAAATGGTATCAGGATCTGTCTGTAGATCTCAGGGTCTTACTTGCAAGATACTAATGTCAGATACCACCTACGCACCTCATCTGGTGTGCTGAGATTACCAGATAGGGGGTAAAGGCAGGGGTTGCAAACAGCTATATTCCCATTTCCCAATCTGTATGTGATGATCTAGTCCTCATGGTTAGACCTTTTGCAACTCGTCCTCCACTTCACTGGGGACTTCTGGCTTAAATGATCATATAGTCATATTTATAAATCTAGACTATCACAGCAAGTAATGATACCAAGCTGCCATGTCTTAGGCTCCAAAAACAAATCCACAATCTACAGATTGTGGCTGTATCTATATTCTGCAACAGCAGGTATTTTTTCATCAGTGTTTCTGCCACTTAGTAATATTGTGTTGTTTATTTTCAATGGCAAAAGTTTTTATTTATTTACTTTTTAGAAGAAGGTAAAGAAGCCATGTGAAGCATAATATGGTAATAATGGGAAGAATCACTAGTTCCAAAAGGTGCATGCCCTTCATGAAAAAGTAAGTGGAACTTTTTAAAGAGAAAATAAAGGAATATTCAAGAAGCTGGCTCTCATTCCCTAAGACCTGGATTCAAAGTCATGCTGAATGCTAATGAGAAACTTGATACTAATACTCACTGATGCAGATGCATAAACAGAAAAGTTAGGAAGTGTTCAAAAAATTAACAGAGAATTTAAAAATATGTGAGGGATATAAATTAACTAATGCACTCATTTGAAATGGCTTAAATCACTAAACTATTAAAAGTCCACCTAGCAAGAAACAAACAAGGGAAAGAAATTCCATGTTTTTCTAAATTGACAGAAAAGAGAAAGACGTTCAAGCTTTTGGTATTATGAATTATAGTTGGTGAAAAATTTCAGAATAATGTATGGTTAACTGAAATATTACAAATCATGCATAAATTTTCATCACTCCTTTCTACAGTTTTCATGGATATGCTTAATTTGCTGTGTAAATCTGAGTACACTAATATATGTCTTCTGGAAATAACACTATATCCAGTAACCACTCACTATGCTAAGATTGATTATGCTTCCACATGAATAGCTCATAATAAAATAACTTGCTATTAGCATATAAAGGTGTAATTTAAGTTACAGAATAATATGGTAAGGATGGTAAAATGTAAATCATTTTGAGAATTTACCTTTTGGATGCCTTCCCATCATAAAAGTTTTGGACTTAACCCATTTCTGTCAGATTTTATTAGGAATAGAACTACAGATTCTCACTTACAATTCAGCAAGCTCCCAAAGTTTTATTTGGAGGATGATTTATTCAAAAGAACTCCAAATAGAAAGGACCTTCAAGATGGCGGAGGAATAAGACGTGGAGATCACCTTCCTCCCCAAAAATACATCTACATGTGGAACGACTCCTATAGAACACCCACTGAACACTGGCAGAAGACCTCAGACCTCCCAAAAGGCAAGAAACTCCCATCGTACCTGGGTAGGGCAAAAGAAAAAAGAAACAACAGAGACAAAAGAATAGGGACGGGACCAGCACCTCTGGGAGGGAGCTATGAAGGAGCAAAAGTTTCCACACACTAAGAAGCCCCTTCACTGGCAGAGATGGGGGCGAGGGGTGGGGTGGGGGGAAGCTTCAGAGCCATGGAGGAGAGTGCAGCAACAGGGGTGCGGAGGGCAAAGTGGAGAGATTCCCGCACAGAGGATCGGTGCTGACCAGCACTCACCAGCCTGAGAGGCTTCTCTGCTCACCTGCCGGAGTGGGTGGGGGCTGGGAGCTGAGGCTTCAGCATCAGAGGTCAGACCCCAGGGAGAGGACTGGGATTGGCTGCGTGAACACAGCCTGAAGGGGGTTCGTACGCCACAGATAGCCAGGAAGGCGTCCAGGAAAAAGTCTGGAACTGCCTAAGAGTCAAGAGACCATTGTTGCAGGGTGCACAAGGAGAGGGGATTCAGAGCACCACCTAAACAAGCTCCAGAGACAGGCACAAGCTGCAGCTATCAGTGCAGACACCAGAGACGGGCATGAAAAGCTAAGGCTGCTACTGCAGCCACCAGGAATCCTGTATGCAACCACAGGTCACTATCCACACCTCCCTTCCCAGGAGCCTGTGAAGCCCACCACTGCCAGGGTCCCATGATCCAGGGACAACTTCCCAGGAGAACACACAGTGCACCTCAGACTGTTGCAATGTCCTGGTTCCCTTGCTGCTGCAGGCTCGCCATGTATTCCATACCCATCCCTCCCCCCGGCCTGAGTGAGCCACAGTCCCCTAATCATCTGCTCCGTTAACCCCATCCTGTCCTGTCGGGACGGGGAACACATGCCCCCAGCCAACCTACATGCAGAGGCGGGGTCAAATCCAAAGCTGTACCCCAGGAGCTGTGTGAACAAAGAAGAGAAATGGAAATCACTCCCAGCAGCCTCAGGAGCCACAGACTAAATCTCCATAATCAACTTGATGTACCTGCATCTGTGGAATACCTGAATAGACAATGAATGACCCCAAAACTGAGGTGGTGGACTTTGGGAGCAACTGTAGACTTGGGGTTTGCTGTATGTGACTGACTAGTTTCTGATTTATATGTGTATCTTAGTTTAGTTTTTAGAACTTGTTATCATTGGTGGATTTGTTTACTGGTTTTGTTGCTCTCTTCTTTTCCTTTTCTTATTAATTTATTTTTTTATTTTAATAATATATATTTTTTAATTTTTTATTTTAATAACTTTATTTTATTTTTTCTTTCTTTCTTTTTTTCTCCCTTTTCTTTTGAGCCGTGTGGCTGATAGGGTCATGGTCCTCTGGCCAGGTGAGAGGCCTGAGCCTCTGAGGTAGGAGAACCAAGTTAATGACACTGGACCACCAGAGACCTCCCAGCCCCATGTAACATCAATCGGCAAGAGCTCTCCCAGATATCTCCATCTCAACACTAAGACCAGCTCCACTCAACAACAAGCAAGCTCCAGTGCTGGACACCTCATGCCAAACAACTACCAGGACAGGAACTCAACCCCACCCATTAGCAGAGAGGCTGTCTAAAATCATGCTAAGTTCACAGACACCACAAAACACACCACCGGACACAGTCCTGCCCACCAGAAAGACAAGATCCAGCCCCACCCACCAGAACAGAGGCACCAGTCCCCTCCACCAGGGAGCATACACAACCCACTGAACCAAAGTTACCCACTGGGGGCAGACACCAAAAACAACAGAAGCTATGAACCTGCAGCCTGCAAAAAGGAGACCCCAAACACAGAAACTTAAGCAAAATGAGAAGACAGAGAAATACGCAGCAGGTGAAGGAGCAAGGTAAAAACCCACCAGACCAAACAAATGAAGAGGAAATAGGCAGTCTACTTGAAAAAGAATTCACAGTAATGATAATAAAGATGATCCAAAACCTTGGAAATAGAATGGAGAAAATACAAGAAACGTTTAACAAGGACCTAGAAGAACTAAACAGCAAACAAACAATGATGAACAACATAATAAATGAAATTAAAAATTCTCTAGAAGGAATCAATAGCAGAATAACCAAGGAAGAAGCACGGGTAAGTGATGTGGAAGATAAAATAGTGGAAATAACTACCGCAGAGCAGAAAAAAGAATGAAAAGAATTGAGGACAGGCTCAGAGACTTCTGGGACAATATTAAAGGCACAAATATTCTAATTATAGAGGTCCTAGAAGCAGAAGAGAAAAAGAAAGGGACTGAGAAAATATTTGAAGAGATTATAGTTAAAAACTTCCCTAATGTGGGAAAGGAAATAGTCAATCAAGTCCAGGAAGCACAGAGAGTCCCATACAGGATAAATCCAAGGAGAAACACACCAAGACACATATTAATCAAACTATCAAAAATTAAATACAAAGAAAAAATATTAAAAGCAGCAAGGGAAAAGCAACAAATAATATACAAGGGAATCCCCATAAGGTTAACAACTGATCTTTCAGTGGAAACTCTGCAAGCCAGAAGGGAGTGGCAGGACGTATTTAAAGTGATGAAAGGGAAAAACGTACAACCAAGATTATTCTACCCAGCATGGATCTCATTCAGATTCAACGGAGAAATTAAAACCTCTACAGACAAGCAAAAGCTAAGAGAATTCAGCATCGCCAAACAAGCTTTACAACAAAGGCCAAAGGAACTTCTCTAGGCAGGAATCATAAGAGAAGGAAAAGACCTACAAAAACAAACACAAAACAACTTAGAAAATGGTAATAGAAACATACATATCGATAATTACCTTAAATGTAAATGGATTAAATGATCCAACCAAAAGACATGGACTGGGGCTTCTCTGGTGGCACAGTGGTTGAGAGTCCACCTGCCGATGCAGGGGACATGGGTTAGTGCCCTGGTCTGGGAAGATCCCAGATGCCACGGAGCAGCTGGGTCCATGAGCCATGGCCGCTGAGCCTGCGCGTCTGGAGCCTGTGCTCCGCAACGGGAGTGGCCACAACAGTGAGACACCCGCGTACCGCAAAAAAAAAAACAAAATTTTAAAGCAACATCTGAAATTCTCCTATATCAGCAGTTATTGAGTATCATCCATATGTGTGTGGTTAATCATCTATGACAATCTTAATAGTGATGACAATTCCAGGAAGCACACATGAAGTACAATAACCAGATGCTAATGGTTTATGGGTATCCTAGAGAATAGGGAAAAACTGATAATAAATAGAATGAAGACAAAAATACAAATTACTATAGTAAAAACAGTTCATGAAGTCAAAATCAGTCATCTGCTATTAACAAACTCACTATCTATTGATATAGAGTAGTTTAGAAAAAAGAATAAACTAAATTTGACTTCCTTTCAGTATTTATTGACCAAAGTGGTCTGATGTTAGCCACAATGAACAAGAAAATATTTTGCACAATTAAAATGTCGGTTTTCTGGGGCTTCCCTGGTGGCGCAGTGGTTGAGCATCCGCCTGCCAATGCAGGGGACACGGGTTCATGCCCCGGTCTGGGAAGATCCCACATGCCACAGAGTGGCTAGGACCGTGAGCCATGGCCACTGAGCCTGCACGTCCGGAGCCTGTGCTCCGCAATGGAAGAGGCCACAACAGTGAGAGGTCCGTGTACCGCAAAAAAAAGAAAAAAACAATGTCAATTTTCTATGATGTTTAGCTATTTTAAATTTTGAAATTTAATATTTTGAAATATAATAATTTGAATAATTTCAATATTTGAATAATTTTGAATAATTTCAAAAATTTGAAATTTTGAAATTTAATAAATAATAAATTTATTAAACTACCTGCTTAACACCTGTGCCTGTTCTTTCTGAGGAAACACGCTCATTGTAAAGGATAAAGTTTGGAAACCATTTAAAACTGTACGAGCCACCAAAATATTCCAAAATTTTTAATTTCGGTGAAAATCATTTTTACCATGCTTGAATAAGTCAGCTTATAGGAATTTTGTCTCATCTCTTTATAAAATTCCCCTTGGGGATGAAAACAAGCTTGGAAAGTTTCCGTCAACAGTGTAAATTGAGAGTTCATGTTAAATTAGGCATTGAAAACTGCAGTTTAGGATGGAATTACCATCTCAGCCATTACCACAGGGTTCCATAGTACATTTACAATAGCTATGTTTTGGATTAACATCATATTCAAGTACTTTCTACATTTTTTTTTCATTTTTAAACTTAACTACCATGCTGCAAGAGATCTTAAAAAATCAAGCATATTTTCTACTTTCTCTTTATTTTTCAAAGCCCAGATAATAATATGGCAACAATTATCATAGGATACAATACAATACAATACATAACAATACTCATAGGATAATAAAGCACAAAATCACCATTAAGAACACTGACCAGTAGAAATGACATTCTCCTAAGCTCATTAATCTTTTAAAATATACTTTTTAAGATTATTTTTATTAAAGTATAGTTAATTTTCAATGTTGTGTTAGTCTCACGTGTACAGCAAAGTGATTCAGTTATACATATACATATATATGTATATACATATTCTTATATATATATTATTTTTCAGATTCTTTTCCATTATACATTATTACCAGATATTGAGTATAGTTCCCTGTGCTATACAGCAGGTCCTTGTTGTTTACCTATTTTATATATAGTAGTGTGTATATGTTAATCCCAAACTCCTAATTTATCTCTCCCCACCCCTGCTATCCCTTTTGGCAACCATAAGTTTGTTTTCTATGTCTTTTGAGTCTATTTCTGTTTTGTAAATAAGTTCATTTGCATCAATTTTTTAGATTTCACATATAAGTGATATCATATGATATTTGTCTTTGTCTGGCTTACTTCACTTAGTATGATAATCTCTGGGTCCATCCATGTTGCTGCAAATGTCATTATTTCATTCTTTTTTGTGTCTGAGTAACATCCCATTGCATATATATATACCACATCTTCTTTATTCACCTGTCGATGGATATTTAGGTTGCTTCCATGTCTTGGCTATTATAAACAGTGCTGCTATGAACACTGGGGTGCATGCATCTTTTTGAATTAGAGTTTTAAAAAACGTACTTTTAAAAGACAGTATAACCTAACACATAATTACAATTGGGTTGCTCCAGAAAACTGTATCTTAGTTCTACTTAGCTTGGAGTCTTGCCTTAGTGAAGAGTGAGAGAGCAAAAGCAAGAGAGGAAGAAAGATTCTCATTAAGTAAGGAGGGTACTAACTGTGATAGCAAAGAAATCATTCTTCTAGTCACTCAACAAAAGTTTACCAAATCACTATTGCATACCAGGCCAAGACAAGGATATACAGAGAATGAAATTTATGGTCTTGTGGGTAATTAAGACAACACACGCAAGCACGCATGCAAACTAAAACACACACACGCACACACACGCACACACACTAAAACCAGGAATTATAATACTGCAGGATGATACATGACAGGGGAAGTGAAGCATACTCTAGGAATACAGTGGAGACCTAGCCCAGTTTTGTGGGTAACAAAAAAGCTGAAGAAGGCAACCTCTAGAATAAGAACTGAAGGATGCCTGGGTGCCAGCCAGCCTAAAGGAAGAGAATTTCCAAGCACATGTGAAATGAGACACCACAGAGTTCTAGAGATTGAAAGAAGTTCTTTCTGGATTGAGGGTAGACATTCAGAAAGAAGTGATAAGAAAAGGAGCAAACTGATAAATGAGAAAAGGTCTTATAGAAGAATTTGTACTTAATTTAAAGCGGTCAAAAATTGTTCTAGGAAACAGTACTGACAAATTCTGCTTATTCTTTCCTACACTGCTAACATAATCACTTGAGACATTATCTAGAATTTACAAACGAGCAATGAAATCAATTCTTGTTTCAGAACAATAAAACAACAACAGATATTTTTGGTATAAGTATGTCTCAAATATTTCATGGGACATACTTATACTACACAATGATTTGTTGTTTATCTGAAGTTCAAATTTACCTGGGTGCCCTGAATTTTTATTTATTAAATTTGGCAACCATGGCCAGCAGGCAGTCAAGGGAGAACTTATTAGGATAGTCAAGTTAGTGGCACAAGACTGATAATGGCTGTGTATGGTACCTATATTCAAATGCCAGTTTGAATAATAGGAAATTTGTAACATTTTGAGAAAATTTAATGAAGTTTGTTGTGTCCAGCATTATTTTTAAAGCCCGCAAATCCCTTTGAACATTGATAATTAAGAGGGTGGGTTGAATTGAACATAAGGTCAAGAAAAATTATTTTTCTAAAGAAAATATAAAAATTCATTTACTGGCAATGTGAAAGACATTAATTTTCTCTACATGTATATATACAAATATACATATGCAATATGTATGTTATACATGAGTACTATACCTTTTACTATAAAGATAAAATATTACAAATTTCACTACAAAAAACCAAAACTTTATTTCTTAATTTGGTCACTAGGTATCAAAACATTGACACATTCTTAAAAAGCTCATGAATATTTTCATCCATGAAATCCCAAACAATTGTTATAGTTGTCAACACTTCATAAAACAACTACTGCAACATATAATTACGTTTTACTACTAACTAATTTTGCAAGAATGAGGCAGGCAAAGAGTATATACACACTGCATTTCTTTTTAAGGAAGAGTGTTTATTTAATCATCAACAAATATTTATCAAACATTTTCCAATTCAAAGGTAATGGGAATATATGTGTGAACCACACTGACATCATCCCTGTCCTGATGGAGTTTTCCACCTAGTGAAGGAGTCAGGCAAAGCACACACAAAGAAACACATAAGACAATTACAGATAGTGGTCAGTGCTCTGAAAGAAAGAAACAGATAAAGCATAGAGAAGGTTGGGCAAGAGGCATGTACTTTAAAAAAAGAAAAAAAGAGTAGTCAGGAAAAGTCCTCTGTGACATCAGGGAAATGATTAGACAGGACCTGAAAGGTGCAAGGGATCCAGTCACAGCATTAGAAGGTTGGCATCATCCTATGCAGAGGAAGCAGCTTGTGCAAAGGCGCTAAGGCAAGAAAGAACTCAATTCATCCAAGAAACTGAAAGAAGGGCTCTGTGGCTTGAGCATGATGATCAAAGGTCCACAAGGACTAGATGTAGTAGTTTGTAGTACTAGTTTGTAGCAGGGGACAAGTAAAGACACGGTCTGAAGTGTTAATTTTATCTTAAAATGCAATGAAAACACGGGCACAGTCTTAAGCCGGGGAACGATATGGTCAAATTATACACTGCTTTCAGTGATCACTCTGATTGCTGTTAGAGTGTCAAGGAAGTGAGCAAAAGTGGGATTGGCAGATTATTCAGGAAGTGACTACATTGGTTGTGGTGAGAAAGGACTTGGGTTTGGAATCAGGACTTTAGCAGCAAGAGTTGAAGAGAGGTGGGCAGATCTGAGGAAAGACAAACCAGAGAGAATCCTTGGCTGTGAGAACGGGGCGCTGTGAAAAGATATGAGCTGAAGATACAAATTTGAGTGTTGTCAGCATATTGATAATACCTAAGGCCGTAAGGATGGGCAGAATCATCTGGGAAGAGAATGCAGAAGAAAGAAAAGAGGAGTCCCAAGTCTAAACCCTGAAAAACAGAAACATTTAAAGCTGAGGTACGGAAACAAGATAAAGCAAAGACAGAAGGCACAGCCACTGAAGCCAACATGTCCGTGTTACAAGGACTGAGAGTTATGTCAGAATGAAAGAAAAATAGCTGGTTAGATTTTCCGTTACTCTTCTTGGCTTTCTTCCTTCTTAATTGTGTGAAAACAAAGCTTACCTTTGTACTTTCAGCAGGATGACGAGAAAGGGAAAAGCAGGTGTGTTAACATGCCCCAATCCTTTATCTCAGATCTCTGACAAGCTTTAATTAGTTTGCTAGTTGAGGGCTTCCTGAGTAAATGCAATTCTGTCACTTCCTAGGCATTCTCATGCTGGGTGTAATGGATTTTTTTGGTCTCCAGTTCAGATAACATTTCTATGTTGTCCAAAATAGTTATAAGCAATTTTGTTAGTTAACTTCCTATAATTTCTCCCTTATATTTTTGAAACAGTATGCATAAGATTTCACTAATTGTCCTGTTTCAAGAACATAAACACTCATCATTCTTCTCCGATATTAATTTTTAAATTTAGCTTTAAATTCCATTTTCCCATTTAAAATAGCTATATTCACTGAAATGGAAAAATACAAGAGAAAAAATACTATTAAGGCTTGAGGTTTTGCCAAACAAAATAAAAGAGTTACTGCTAAGTTTAGGTGTTCACATGCACTGACCATTTAGGAGAAAAGTGGGTTTTTAGTTTAACTTATTCATTTGAATGTTAAGGAATTTGTTTAGGTCATGTTTGCGTCTCAGCAAACAGCTGGTTTGGGAAAGAATCAGCTGATGTAATCAAGAAAAGGCAGGAATATCTGACTGTGAAACTATATTCGGTTATCTTCTGCTTGCTTCCTTTCCTCTGCCTGTTTAACTTGGGAATTGTCCCCTTCCCACACCTTCAATTTATTTCTTTACTCTCTTCCCTTTTCACTCTATACATTCTTGGTGGTTGATGTACTAGCAACTTCCACTTCAGTATTTTCAGCTAATGTATCCCGTAGGAGCTGCGTCTTTTATTATGTGATCTAAGTCTCTCCTTTTTTCATCTGTAAATCGGAGAAAATAACATTGACTTTACCAAGTTGACTCAAGGAGTAATGAAAACTTCTGGAAATACCTAGCGTAGTATCAGGCACCTAGTAACTACTCAAGAAACATTAGGGCCTTTCTCCCTTTTCTCTTTAGAGGCTCTAGATGATCTGTGATCTGTTCCATACAAATGAGAAGAGCTCCAACTAAGACCAGAGCAGTGAGGACTGTTCAAATAAAAGACAAGACTCTAATGAAAGTAATTTAGAAAGTTTAGTTCAGCAGCTTGGACCACCCTTATGGTGAGCCCCAAATAATTACATGTAAGGGAAACCAGGATTGGTGATCTTAGGAAAACCCCCCAAACCTCCTTTTTCTTTAGGAACAAGAAATTAATAAATTGAGGTAGTAGTATGTAGAGCATTCATTTCATAGTACCTAAAACTTCTCTTTTGTCCTATACTAAATGGGATTTCTTTTATTAGCATTCATAAAATAATCACTGGGTTTAAACTAGAAATTTTCTAAAGTAAATAATAAAGTATCATAAAGTAAAAATAAAGTATAATATAATATACTTTATATAATAAAGTAAAAATAATAAAGTAAAAAATAATCACTGGGTTTAAACTAGAAATTTTCTAAAGTAAATATTTTGATGGAAAATAAGTTAGTTGTGTCATTCTTAATATAGTTAGCTTATATTTTACAACCATTACAATGTCTTAACTTTCATTGTCCTGGGCTAATGAGAAGGGAACAGAGGTAGATGCTTCCTGTTAACTGTGAGTATATTTGTGGTAAAAAAAAAAAAGGTGAAATGATGCCATGGTGTCCTCAATAGTTATGATTTGTAGTAGCTGGTCCTAAACGTGCACATGGTAGTGTTTACGAAACACAAGACATAGAGCTAAAGTAGTCACCATCACATCTATGTCATATGCAATGCTTTAATGTCAGCAGAACATCATCCATCAAATTAATGTTCATTTCATTTTTTTTTTGTTTTTTTGGTATTTATTTTGTAAATTTCTTTATGAATAAAAATATATGCATACATAATTTCATGTTTGTAATACTACTTTAAGTCCACTCTAGGATTTGGGAGGATGTTTTTGGTTTTGATTTTGGTTTCGGGTTTAAAAGGATTCCACACATTACTCAAGTTTCAAAACTTGGCCAACACAGCTGGCCTCATCTGGTGGCAAACATCAAAATTTACAACATAATCCCAAAACAGAAATTAATCTAACTCCATACTATATACTACTTAATTAAATTCCTATTTCAGAAGTGACGAATACATATATATGCATCAGCATACAGTATTTGTTTTTCTTTCTCTGACTTACTTCACCCTGTATGACAGACTCTAGGTCCATCTACCTCAGGGGTGAAGTGAGAGTAGCATCAACATATATACACTACCGAATGTAAAATAATTAGCTAGTGGGAAGCAGCAGCATAGCACAGGGAGATCAGCTCGGTGCTTTGCGATGACCTAGAGGGGTGGGATAGGGAGGTGGGAGGGAGGCTGAAGAGGGAGGGGATAAAGGGACATATGTATGCATATGGCTGATTGACTTCGGTGTACAACAGAAACTAACACAGTATTGTGAAGCAATTATACTCCAATAAAGATATATTAAAAAAAATGAAGTTGATACGTTATCAAGATCCAAAAAAAAAAAAAAGAAGTGACAAATACAATAACTGTCAAGAATTCTACCATATGACTTCAATTCAAAGAAGTACTTCCAACATAATTAACTACTTTAGGTTTATGTACCAAATGTAAAAAATAAGTGTAATTTAAGATATGTTAATATGGATGAAACCATATTTGTAAAACAATAAAAATATGGGAGACACAACAGGGAGGACGTATGGGGGTATATGTATATGTATAGCTGATTCACTTTGTTGTAAAGCAGAAACTAACATACCATTGTAAAGCAATTATACTCCAATAAAGATGTTAAAAAAAGAGTAAGAAATATATATATAGACTTTCAATTAAATATTAATATATGTCTTAAAGGTAAATTCCCAAATCATAATCTCATTACTTGTATGCGAATCCTATATTTAATACATGTTACTTTTTTCCTTAACAAGAAAAGGTACAGAGGTTTTAAATAAAGTTATGGTGTTTCAGTTCATTCATTCACCCAAAAAACTTCTATTAAAGACAGATAAACTGAAACATTTTCCAAAGCAAGAAAAATAGCATCCAAAAATTAAAATGGGAATTGGTATGAAAATAACTTAAAAACAAAAACAGAAAAATACTTGGAAACAGGTTAACCATACTATATCTAAATTTGATCAAATAAATAAACAAGCTTACTGGAGTTCCCATCATTTACTTTTAGTACATCCTTTACTTTTCATACAATTCTAATCCTCTGACAAAGATGAATGATCAACTTATTGCAACGCTGTAGTATCACCATGGAAACCATCCAAATGTATTAATCTTTGAATCTCATGAATAAAACATGAATTATGGTAGTTTCAATAATGATATTTTCTGGACAGATGGAAAAAGGGTACACTGAGACTTCATTTTATACTTTGATTCTTTAGGTAAATTAATACATAAAATATTTTGTGAACAGTGTAAGAGAGAGTATGAAATAGCATAAAAAGGCACACACTGGCTTAATTCTCAGAAGTTACTTCATTTCTGAGTGTCAGCTTACTTCTGCAATCACTTTCAGCTTTAAATCTTCTGATTTTAAATTTAAATCTGATTCCCTGATTTTAAATGCACTGAAGAATTTAACTATTGTTGTGTGTCACACAGAGGTAACTCCTGTATAAGGATTTAACATCAAAACAGGGAGAAAATCAAGTATTTTTTAAAGTATAAAATTGAATTTCTTAATTTAGAAACAATATTTTAAGTATATGATGTTCTAATTATTTAGCTTTTGAGATAATTATTAACTTTTTGAGTAAAATTTTAAAAGACCTAACTATAGAAGGCACTAGCGCCTAACCTAATAGGGCCCGATGGACATTACTGAAAATAATACTGGAAATGATTAAAGAGAGCTCCTCTTCTCAGGAGGTTCTCGCCCCATCAGGCCAATTTAGAACAGCTCATTAAACATCAATGGTATTCTTTTATCAGATGCTTAGGGCTATTTCTTAAATTGCATATTCATCTTTTATAAGGAACAAAATTCCAGCAAATTTCAATCTGTCCTATTGTGATGGGCTGAGCTTCATTAGCTTACTGAAATGGTGAAGGCTGAATTTCCAATAATTTTAGAGGTTTCTGCTTTATTTACCTTTGATTAAAGGTAATACACAAATAATTCTTCAAAATCTACATTAAAATTCTTTTTTCTGAAGAAAATATCCAATGAAACCCTACTTCATAAATGGCACCCACTTTCTAATAACAATTAATTACTACCAAGTAAGCCATTACTATCAAGTAATGAAGCCGTTACTATCAAGCCAGTACTACCAAGTAATAAAGAACATTGCATTAAGAGCAAACCGATAGCACTATGAGAATACCGTCAGGTACTTCAACAATCACTTCAACACACAATCTCATGTACTACTTTAATAATCCCATGAGGTATCTATAACTTACATATGAGGAGAGATTAAGTAACCTATTCAAGCTTTGATTCACAATCAAGCCTTCCTGACCCCAAAGCTTGTGTATACATAATCACTACTTCAGTGGTGTGAAAATAATTACACATTAAAATAAATAAATGCACATTAAATTTGTGCATTAAATGCACAAAAATAAATGCACACTAAAAATCTACAAGATTAATGTGCTTTTCATATAGGGAAAATAATTGGCTTTATGTATTCTTTAATTACAAAGAGAATATTTTCCGGTTTTGATTTCTAGCTGTTTTGCATAGATAAAACTATTTATTCTTTGTATATTTATTCTATATCTGGCCATCTAATCTTATTCTCATATTAATTTTAATGGTACAATAATATCATAAAAGGAATATTTTATCTGTCCTATTCCTATGTTTACATGGTATATTCTTTTGTCTTAAAAGCTTGATCTTATTCCTGTTTAGAGTTTTTATTAGAAATGACTGCAAAATTCTGTCAAATGTCTTTTTAGTGTCTCAGGTTATAATCTACTGAGCCACTAAAATACTTTTATTTGTTTCCTGATAATAGACTATCATATTCCTTAAAAAGTCTTATTTTGTTATACATATGCTGAACTTTTGCTATACTGCTGGATGATACTTTCTATATTTTATGTACGTGTTTTTATTTTTTTGCATTTAAATTCAGAAATGAGATCGAAACTATCACTGTCCTTTTTTTAAAGTTATTTTATTTTTTTATTATTATTATTACTTTTTTGCGGTATGCGGGCCTCTCACTGTTGTGGCCTCTCCCGTTGTGGAGCAGAGGCTCTGGACACGCAGGCTCAGCAGCCATGGCTCACGGGCCCAGCCACTCCGTGGCATGTGGGATCTTCCCGGACTGGGGCACGAACCCGTGTCCCCTGCATCGGCAGGTGGACTCTCAACCACTGCGCCACCAGGGAAGCCCTGTAAAGTTATTTTAAAGTGTCTTGAATTTTTAATATTAAAGTTATGATTCTTCAAGAATTATTGAGGAGGTGTTAATCTTTTTCTATGGTTGAAACAGAAATTTAAATGACAATACAATTATCAGTTCTTTAAATATGTGATAATACTCAGCTAGGTATCCATCTGTTCTGGTGTTTATTGAAAACAGATCTTTAAACAGCTTTCCAATATTTATATGGCTTATTCCAGTTCTCCACTTCTTCTTAGATAAATTTTGGTTATTTCAACCTTTCTCAGAAGTTATTCCCTTCCTCTAGGTTTTCATGTTTCATAGGTATAGATTTGCAGGTAATATTCTACTATACTTCTTTTAATCTCTCTTGTTCCTAGAGTTCTTTCTGCTTTCCCTTTCATAATCTTATGTATACTTTCTCTATATATTTTCCATAATTTGTGCCCTGAAGAATTTATATTGGCCACTTCAAAGAAGAATCAAATTTTGAATTAATTTAACCCTTTTAACTTTTGTATTCTACTTTAGTGATTCCAGTTTTTATTGTTATTAAATACTGATTTCCTAGTTTCTTTTGATGTTCTTTTCCTAATTTTTTTCTTAACATCTTTATTGGAGTATAATTGCTTTACAATGGTGTGTTAGTTTCTGCTTCACAACAAAATGAATCAGTTATATATATACATATGTTCCCATATCTCTTCCCGCTTGCGTCTCCCTCCCTCCCACCCTCCCTATCCCACCCCTCCAGGCGGTCACAAAGCACGGAGCTGATCTCCCTGTGCTATGCAGCTGCTTCCCACTAGCTATCTACCTTACGAGGTAGTGACAAAGCCTCTCTCTCGCTTTGTCAGTTTACCCTTCCCCCTCCCCATATCCTCAAGTCCATTCTCTAGTAAGTGTGTGTCTTTATTCCTGTTTTACCCCTAGGTTCTTCATGACATGTTTTTTCTTAAATTCCATATATATGTGTTAGCATACGGTATTTGTCTTTCTCTTTCTGACTTACTTCACTCTGCATGACAGACTCTAGGTCTATCCACCTCATTACAAATAGCTCAATTTCGTTTCTTTTTATGGCTGAGTAATATTCCATTGTATATATGTGCCACATCTTCTTTATCCATTCATCCGATGATGGACACTTAGATTGTTTCCATATCCGGGCTATTGTAAATAGAGCTTCAATGAACAATTTGGTACATGACTCTTTTTGAATTATGGTTTTCTCAGGGTATATGCCCAGTAGTGGGATTGCAGGGTCATATGGTAGTTCTATTTGTAGTTTTTTAAGGAACCTCCATACTGTTCTCCACAGTGGCTGTATCAATGTACATTCCCACCAACAGTGTAAGAGGGTTCCCTTTTCTCCACACCCTCTCCAGCATTTATTGTTTCTAGATTTTTTGATGATGGCCATTCTGACTGGTGTGAGATGATATCTCATTGTAGTTTTAAGTTGCACTTCTCTAATGATTAGTGATGTTGAGCATTCTTTCATGTGTTTGTTGGCAGTCTGTATATCTTCTTTGGAGAAATGTCTATTTAGGTCTTCTGCCCATTTTTGGATTGGGTTGTTTGTTTTTTTGTTATTGAGCTGCATGAGCTGCTTATAAATTTTGGAGATTAATCCTTTGTCAGTTGCTTCATTTGCAAATATTTTCTCCCATTCTAAGGTTTATCTTTTGGTCCTGTTTATGGTTTCCTCTGCTGTGCAAAAGCTTTGAAGTTTCACTAGGTCCCATTTGTTTATTTTTATTTCCATTTCTCTAGGAGATGGGTCAAAAAGGATCTTGCTGTGATTTATGTCATAGAGTGTCCTGCCTATGTTTTCCTCTAAGAGTTTGATAGCTTCTGGCCTTACATTTAGGTCTTTAATCCATTTTGAGCTTATTTTTGTGTATGGTGTTAGAGAGTGATCTAATCTCATACTTTTACATGTAGCTGTCCAGTTTTCCCAGCACCACTTATTGAAGAGGCTGGCCTTTCTCCACTGTACATTCCTTCCTCCTTTATCAAAGATAAGGTGACCATATGTGCATGGGTTTATCTCTGGGCTTTCTATCCTGTTCCATTGGTCTATATTTCTGTTTTTGTGCCAGTACCATACTGTCTTGATTACTGTAGCTTTGTAGTATAGTCTGAAGTCAGGAAGCCTGATTCCTCCAGCTCCGTTTTTCATTCTCAAGATTGCTTTGGCTATTTGGGGTCTTTTGTGTTTCCATACAAATTGTGAATTTTTTTGCTCTAGTTCTGTGAAAAATGCCAGTGGTAGTTTGATAGGGATTTCATTGAATCTGTAGATCGCTTTGGGTAGTAGATTCATTTTCACAGTGTTGATTCTTCCAATCCAAGAACATGGTATATCTCTCCATCTATTTGTATCGTCTTTAATTTCTTTCATCAGTGTCTTATAATTTTCTGCATACAGGTCTTTTGTCTCCTTAGGTAGGTTTATTCCTAGATATTTTAGTCTTTTTGTTGCAATGGTAAATGGGAGTGTTTTCTTGATTTCACTTTCAGATTTTTCATCCTTAGTGTATAGGAATGCCAGAGATTTCTGTGCATTAACTTTGTATCCTGCTACTTTACCAAATTCATTGATTAGCTCTAGTAGTTTTCTGGTAGCATCTTTAGGATTCTCTATGTATAGTATCATGTCATCTGCAAACAGTGACAGCTTTACTTCTTCTTTTCCGATTTGGATTCCTTTTATTTCCTTTTCTTCTCTGATTGCTGTGGCTAAAACTTCCAAAACTGTGTTGAATAAGAGTGGTGAGAGTGGGCAACCTTGTCTTGTTCCTGATCTTAGTGGAAATGCTTTTAGTTTTCCACCATTGAGGACAATGTTGGCTGTGGGTTTGTCATATACAGCCTTTATTATGTTGAGGAAAGTTCCCTCTATGCCTACTTTCTGCAGGGTTTTTATCATAAATGGGGTTGAATTTTGTCAAAAGCTTTCTCTGCATCTATTGAGATGATCATATGGTTTTTCTCCTTCAATTTGTTAATATGGCGTATCACGTTGAGATGAGTACTTAGTTTATTTTTATTTAATAAAAAAGGCATTTAAAGTTAAAATTCTGTACTAAGCACAGCTTTACTGGGTATGTATATTTTGTCAAGAAGAGATCATCTTCTTCCTTAAGTCATATATAGTTTGTAATTTCCCTTTGCTTTTAAGAGTTATCTAAGAGTGTGTTTTAATTTCCTAACAATTTTTTTTACTTTCCTAATAAAGTTGCCTAATGTAATTTTTCCATTTCCTAATAAAGGTTAGTATCACAGAACGTGGCCTATTTTTTTTTCAGAGGAATATATTTTTTTTTTAATAGGACGAACAGAAGCTCAGTACAAACAAGAGTAACATGCTAACATGTTAAGGTGTTCCATGGGTTACAAAATATCAACATCCCCCAAGAAAAATACAGGCTAAGAGTATCTGCATGTGGATACTGGCTGTGTGATACAGACATTGAGCTTGTCAGAGCCTCACTTGCCTCATCTGGGAGAGAGAGAAGATGGCCAGAGAAGCTCCAAGTATGTAAAGTATGAAGTGAACATGGCCTATTAAAGAACTTTACCTTCTTGAATTCATAAAAGTTCAGGCAACTTTTTCAAGGTCTAAAATTCCTAAGATGAGTCTTTTCTCACTTGAAATTGCATGATTTCCATAATGTAAACATTTTCCAAAAGGAATCTTGACATTTCAGCATTGTAAATGATAAATATGCAACCTCATATATATTATGATACAAATGAGGAGAAGTTTTGTTTACTACTTTAAATACTTATCAACAATAAATTCCTAATATAATTTTTCTTATGACAGTGAGTGGATTTTATTGAGAACTCCTTAACTTCTGGTATTTATTTCATCCTTATCCAGCTTTATCAGAAACTGTAGGAAGGCTATGGGCATACTGTGTCACTGAATATAGCAATGAATTTTATTCCATTCATAAATAAGTTGTATGTATGTGTTTGATTCATATGGGGTCTTTGTTTAGTTTAGTTTTCTCTCTCATTTCCACCTTTTGTTTTAAATGTTGAGCATGGAGTTTATATTTAACATTTTCTTATCTCTCCTTACTTATTCATATGTCCTCCAAGGGTTAACAATCACATCAGTCATTAAGATTTCATTTCAGGGAAGGGAATGGTAATCTTGATAACACAGCCATAATATTATGGGGAAACAGTATCTAGAAAACCCTGTCATAAAAGTCACAATTTTTGAGAGAATCATTTTTTCTTTTTAAATCAGTGTAGTAAAACTGGGAAGAAAAGTAAACCATTTAGATATTGGAAGATGTTGGTAGGATGTTAAGACTAGTTATAGTGCTAAGTTACTGTGTGAAATTCAACAAGACTTTTAAGTATTCTACTGTAATATGTGAACAAATATGAATTAGACAGTTAACTGGCTTTATTTTTAATAAATATTTTTAATGCATTACCTTTATCTGACAAAAGAATTCTAAATAATTGGACTGAAAGATATATGGAAAAAGACTACAATCTTTAATTGTAATCTTAGATTGCTGTACTTTAGATAAGTCAAATACAAGAGCAAAAGTATAAAGGTATGAAAATTTTAAGAAATAAAAGACAGTTTACGTGTAATATTGTACTCACCCATGCTGCATTCACTCATGTCCTTCTCACTGACTTAAACGGTATTGGTGTATGGCTAGTATTAGCCTAATAATATAACCATCTCAAAAAGAAAAATGGAGACTACATTTAATCATCGCACCAGGCACTATGTTCTAATTATTGTTTCATTTCTTCCATATGATAAGGGTTAAATATATTGACATGTAATCTGAAGTGAAAATTCCAAAGCTAGGAAAAGGCAATCTGCTTTTATAACTCAGCTGCCAGAACTACATTTCAGAGCAGACCAACTCCAAAATATCTCCTAAACCAGTCTTTTTCAAGCTATCTATGATGAAAGGCCATATATTTGTTATTGCAAAAGTTCACAAACCAAAGCTTTTGTAAAGTACAACAAAATAAATAATTCAAAAGAAATTTAAAGATAAAATAACAAGCCCAAATTTTATCATTAGATTCAACAGACATAAAATTACTCTATAAAACTGCCATAAATTTTTCAAAGCACTTACTCTCAATTTCTGTGCTTACTGCTGACCAATAACAAATAATTCATGGATCAGCCTTAGTCCACAGACCACAATCTCAGTAGTCAACACACTCCCAAATCTAAGAGTCTATCAGTATTAGGTGTTTCCTGAAGAAATTTGTATAGCACTAACAAGAATCGTGACCAAATGGAAAATGGGCATAAACCTAATGAAATGTTTCAACAGTTACAAACAAACATGTCTACTTCCTAATCCTTAGAACTTGTGAATGTGTTACCTTAAATGGCAAAAGGGACTCTGCAGACATGATAAAGGTTAAAGATCTCAAGATGGAAAGATGATTTTAGAATATCTGGCCCCAATATAACCACAGGGTTTCTTATAAAAGAGGCAGGAGGAGATATGATGGTAGATGCTGAAGTCAGTGGGAGGGGTTCGAAGATGCTATGCTGCTGGCTTTAATGATGGATGAAAATACCATAACCAAGGATATAGGTGCACTCTGGACACTAAAAGAGGGAAGGAACTTCCTCCTTAAGGAGAACGGCCCAACCAACACCTTAATTTTAGGACCTCTGACCCCCAGAATTGTATGATAATAAATGGGCGTAGTTTTAAGCTACTAAGATTGTGGTAATTTGTTATAGTAGGAATTGGAAACATACAGACATAAACATTTTGGCTCTGGGAAGTAGGGTGCTGCTATAACAAATACCTAAAAATGTGGAAATGGTTTTGGAATTGACACTGGGCAGAGGCTGGAAAAATTTTGAGGAGCATGATAGACAAAGCCTAGATTACCTTGAATGGACAGTAAAAATATGGATGTTAAAAGCCCTGCTGGTGAGGGCTCAGAAGGAAATGAGGAACTTGTTATTGGAAGGTGGAGGGAAAAGAATATTTGTTATGGAGTGGCAGAAAGCTTAGCTGAATTACTCCCTATAATTACATAGAAATCAGAATTATAAGGGATGAACTTGGGTATTTAGCTGAGGAGATTTCCAAGCAAAGTGCTGAATGCAGTGGCCTGGTTTCCTCTTCTTGCTTATAGCAAAGTGTCAGAGGAAAGAAACGAATTGAGTTAAGAATTATTAAGCTAAAAGGAACCAGGACCCAATGACCTGGAAACTTCTTGACCTATGCAGATTGCAAGAGGTGCTAAAACTAGAGGTCTCACTTTCAGGAAAGTGTGGCTCTGGAGAAAAAGTCAATCGTGTGTCTGGACAACCTTTGCCTAGTACCTTGGAAGGATTAAAACCTCAGAATGTTCATTCACGGAGGGAGCTCTTGCAAAGATTAGGCATGGGATTCATAGACACCCTCAGTCATTTCCACAGAGGCCAAAAATGGAGATGAGATTATCCAGGAAAGATCTGTGAAGCAGCCTGTTTTCTAATAGAGAAAACCCCAGAGATTTACAAAAGAGAACCACAAGTTTCTCAAGAATGTTACATCAGTAGAAACACTGCCAATCTAGACTAAAAAAAAAAAAAAAAAAAAAAAAACAGAGAAAGATGAAATTCAGAAAGGCTGTGTACTCTCAAAATTATACAGGCAAGAAATATCCAGGTGAAAATATGTGATATCTTTCATGAAAAAAGAATAATGATTCTTAGGGTGAAGAACCAGGCCCAGAGGGCAGAGCCTTGAGCCACAGAGGATTATTCCCAGGCTCTGAAATATAACTGAGTTTGCCTAGTTGGATTTCTAAATTGCTTGAAACAGGTAACCCATTTTTTTCTTCCACATTCTGCCTTTTTAAATGAAAATATCTGTAACTGTTAACTTATGCCTGTCCCACCAATGCATTTTGAGAGCATATAATTTGTCCTTTAATTTCACTGGTACACAGACAGAGAGAAATTTTGCTTGAGGATGGATTATAACTAGAACCTTACTCATACCTAATTTAGATGATGAGATTTGGAATTTTTAAGCTGATCAATTTTAGATGAGATGTTGGTCTTGAGATGATACTATAAAGAGTTGAGACTTTTGAGGATCTGGGATTTGGTGAATGTGTTTTGCTTGGGAAGGATGTGAATTTGGAGCGGTGGCCAGAGGGCAGACTATGGCAAACTGAACAATGACCCCCCACAAAGAAGACGTCTGTGTTTTAATCCCTGGAAACTGAACGTGCTACCTAAAATGGCAAGAGAGACTTTTCAGATGTGATTTGGTCATGGATCTTGAGATGAGAAGATTATTCTAGAGAATCTGAGTGGGCTCAATGTAATCATAAGGGTCCTTATAAGAGGGAGACAGGATAAGATATGAGGACAGGAGCAGGGGTCAGAGTCAGAGAGATATTCGAAGATGCCACATTGCTGGCTTTCGATATGGAGGAAGGGGCCAAAGAAGAGAGCAGCCGTTAGAACATGGAAAAGGCAAAGAAATAGATTTTCTGCTAGCGCCTCCAGAAGGAATGCAGCTCTGCCAATACCCTGACGTTAGGACCTCTGACCTCTAGAACCATAAGATAATAAATTTGTGATGCTGTAAGCCACTAAGATTACAGTAATTTGCTATAGCAGCTAGAGGAAACCAGTATGTGGCCTCTATTTAACTTGACATAGTATCTCTCTACAAATATACCATTAAAATCTTGAATTTTCACATTCCATGAAATTTAGTCAATATAGCAAAGAATATGCTTCACAAGACACAAAAATTAATTTTTAAAATTTAAAAATCCTAAGGATATTTTTTCTGTTAACAGTCCTCTTGTGGAAATGTGACAACATAAAAATGGAACATTTCATCATTCTGACATGATGAATTTTCCCTTGTGAACTAAAGAAAAGGTAATTCAATAAATATACTTTGCTCTTAAATAGTCAATATCATTCTTCCTAACTGCATTAGCATCTGAAAGTAAGCTAGGAATGATTTATTTAGACTTTGAATCCATTACCGCAAATGAGAGTCCCCTTCACCAAAGCCCCCTCTTTAATTACTTCATCTACTTAATTTCAAAAATCATATGAAGAGTTTTTTTAAAAGCACTCCAAATCTTATTGGGCAGAAAAAAAAGAAAACTGTCCACAGTTCAAGCAGGAATACATATTCAGTAACTAGCATTATGGCATGATTTATTCACATGTAAGGATTTCTAAGTGCTTTGGAAAGTCATGATACAATTCCAACAGAAATATACACATGTAACAAAGTATTTCAAAGCATCTCTTACCTGTGTAACAAGGGGCTCCAAAAGTCTCTCCACTGTTAGAGTCCGGATTTCCAAACTTTTGGGGTCCCATTTTAATATGATAGGTGAAGTTGCCGAAGTCATGCTCCCTACAGAAACACACATTATCCATTAGAAATAAGGATCACAGAAAGAATCTGTTACCTTGTGGGTTCAAAATGAATAAGTCACCAAAACTTAGAGCATGTTTGAAAATTATCTGTCTGGTCCGACCTTATAAAGTTAGAGATGGGGAAATCAGAAGCAGAACTATGTGAGGTAGTGATGTTGGGTTCAGACTGAAAATGGATATTTCCTGAGGGCACCTGTATACATTAGACAAACTCTTGGGACCCAATTAACACTGAAATATTTCACTCACTCAGTGTTTAGTACACATATCCACCTGCTATATGCTGGGAAAGACTTGACCTTGCCCTCGAGTAGCTGATAGTTTCAATGCAGAGGTCGGCCACCATTATGCCTCAATGTGACCTGTTCTGTGACCAAGGAATACAGAGAGGGCCACAGGAGAACTGAGGAAAGGACACCAAAGTCAGTCTGGGGAGATCAGCAAAGACTTTCAGGAAGCACAGTAAACCCATCATGACCACTGGATGAGGGACCCTAGGTCCTAAGGAAAGGCTTCGTTGTGTTTTTTTCACATCATAATTGACCACTGAGGAGACTATGCTCCCTTGGACAGCTGAGTTTCTTTCTCTTCATCAGGAAAGTTACCTTGCAAAATGAGTGGCAGTGATTCTGAAAATTAGCTTGCTGCTATTTACATGCTCTCTGATGACTCACTGCATTTACACTCTTGTCCCATAAAGTGAGTGTCTGATAAGGTTATTTATTGCATTCTAGCACAATCCTCTCCTACCCAAGAACCACGGGTGTGCAGGTAGCAGCCTCACACGTATCAGGCACACAATATGGTCCTGGACTCAATAGAGTAAAGTAGACGCTCTGCCAGGGGTGTGTTTCTCACTGAGAAACTGACTGCTCTTTACTGAATATATTTTGACAACTACCCACAGGACAAGCAACCTTAGATGGTACAAACTGAATCTGAATCACTTGCTTTAATACCGTCATAAATCAAACTGTTCATAGCTGTTCTCTTCTTTTGAATCAATGTCCCCACTCAATTCCACTCTTAGAAATCAACATAGATGATTATTTCTATTAGAATTAATACTAAAAATAAGGTCTATCACAATAGACACACGTCTCTTTACTGACCTGCTAAAGCTAGTCCTTTTGCAAACATTCCCAACAAATTTGCTTCAGGAAAAGAAAAAAAAAAGGCAGAGACACAGTGTGCTGGTATTTTACCTCTCTCTAAATGCCATATTTTAAATAAACTAAGCATAGCAATCCAACCATATAGACCGATTTAGATTTGGGTTCCTTCACAACAACAATAGTTGGCACGGATATGCTGCCTGTACTCCAGAAACCTAAAAGCACTTTACACATTTCCCATTCACACTACCAACTGCCACATAGCAGCTCTGACATGCCCAGAATTCTGCTGCTGCAGCACACCTTCCTGTGCTGTAGAAGGATGAAAACACCAGATGCTTTCTATCCACACAGGATACCTTCATCCCTGCCAAAGCCAGCCCTACCTAAGTAACCCAGTACTTAGGACACATGATTGCAAGTCTCTGAGAAGTTCCCTGAAAACCTCTTTCCAGCTCTGATGGAATAATGAGTGGCATACTAACGATGATGCACACGGAGGTCCTGTAGGAAAAGATAACTAGTAGTGGAGTAGTGAAGTCCTTTTAAGACCATAGTGAAAGGCACTGAGTGGGACTGTGCAGAGAATCACCACTATTACACGGGCACACTTGTGCACCTAAGCTGGTAGACCAAGGAAGGCACACAACATCTTTATGCATGTTCCAATATATTACTGTAAAGAAATGGCACTCAAAAAATGCTGAAGTGAGAAACAAAAATGCTGGGGCACTCACATTAGAGACACTAATCTAGCACGCAGGAAGCAAAAATGGGAGATATTGAACAAACACCTCAAGCCAACTGTGAGCCAAGAAACAGAGTGAGACGGAGCGGAGCCTTGGATCCTGAAGGTCAGAGGCCTTATAAATCTAAAACTGAAAGGACAAGAGTGACTGAGCAAATCGCTGGACTTAAATTTATTACTTTGGGGAGCAATCTTTCAGCCACTTCTTTTGACACAGGTAAAATTCAAGTGCACAAGGCAAGGAAAGGCTAAATGGTATGAATCTGTTGAAGGGGAAAACCTAGTCGTAGAAACCACACATTCCTCTGTGTGAAACAAGCAAATCGACTCAAATAAGAAGGCAAGAGGACAAACGAAGTGTGGAGTCACATACACCAGCCTCTCACGTTCCAAAGGAACACGCCTCAAATCCATACTACGCATCCGTACAATTCATGCAGACTGTTTTGTCCACAAAAGAGATTCTGTGTAAAGAAAATATACCTTTTTATTCAATGATTAAAATTCAAAGAAAAAATTACATATTCTACTTGCTTTGGTTAGGGAAACTTAGACTATTGACTAGACACAAAGAGTGAAAAACAGGGGTTGTCAAAAACAAAAGACAACAGGGTTGTCCTCGTCCATACATTGCAATTTTACAAGCCCAAGAACAAGCTCTTAGCAATTTACTTAATCTCTGAGCAAATATTCTCCTTGAAAAGTATCAAATTGCATATACATGAAAGGTGATAAAACAACCTCTATGGTAATAACTTAGATAATTTCAGACTCACTCCATGGGGGTGAGGAAGAGGCATGGGTCAAGGTGCTAGCAGCCACTCATCACTCACAACAAAAAAAGCAAAACCTGACAAAAAAGACTAACAGTGTAAAACAAGCTCCCTTATGAGCAGCCAAGGGTCATGTGCTTTGCTAATTTAGACAGTGTCCTGATAAATAGAAAATCTCTCAAGGTACCTATCCCAAGGAGTGCCTTCAAATGACAAATATGTTAATGCAATGAATAATTCACTGCAGAAATTCCCCATTGCCAGATGTTCCTGGAAAAAATGTCTTTGAACCCTCTGCCTCAACCTTCTGAGTTCTCACCATTCTTTCTACTGTTCTTTTGCAAAACAATGGTCCAGGATGCTTTTTAGTTGCCCAGGAGGCCACCCAAACTTGCCTTCCCTCCAAAGGACTCCAGCTTCAGGTTCCCTTCAGGAATTTCTCTCTTTATCAATCCTGAGCACTACTGCCAACAAACTCTGTGAGGCTTTCTTGGAAGACAAGCTAGCTTTGGTTGATAGGCAAATTCATGAGAAGTTAATGACTGATAGTGGGTTTATTCACCTATCTCCATATGTATGATATTGAGTCAGCTACTTAACCTAAGCTTCAGTTTCATCACTTGTAAAACAAAAATGGTAATAACCTTATACAATTTATGAATTTGTCCTGAAAATTAATGAAATAATTGCATATGCAAATAGTGATAGTTTTACTTCTTTGCCATGTTGTCCGTATGATTATCACCCTAGCCAGTTCAACACATCGATTGGAGTGGGGGCCCATGGAGACCCTGCAAGGCAAGATGTTTTAAAACAAAGCTTTGTTGAAAAAGTGAGATATGAAAAAGAGAGAGAATTTTCTAAGTTTCTTCAGTATTTCAAGAATCAAGCCTGGAAACACTGAATCATACTGTTTCTTCCATAAGTAATAATAACACTGGCTAATGATCTGACATTATTATTATCTCCCATTTACAGACAGGGAAATTGAGGCATAAAACAGTTCAGAGAGTTACCCACGGTCACAAAATTTGAACCTAAACTGCCTGGCTTTAGGGTCTGTGCTCATAAGCACTATGCTTACTGCTTCTAAAGAAGAAGCCCTAGGCTTGGGTCTATGCCAGCATCACCATGGTACTTCTGAACCATGGGAAAAAGGAGAGATATGGACAGGAATGGAAAAACCAGGAGCCACCCCCTTCTGGAGAATGAGGGAGGGAGGGGCTGAGGAGGGAAACAAAGGACAGGAGCCCTGCTGCACAGGTGGAGCCCATGGGAAATGCAGCTTCACTTCCTGGTGAGGCAGGGCAGGTCCTCAGTTCAGTTTCCCCTAGCCACCTTTGGACCCTGGGCAAGAATGGGATGCTGGTGGTGGGGCTGGGTCACCTGGTGAGCAACACAGCACACTGGCAAAGCTGAAAGAAAGACCCTGTGATGAGTTTCGCCAAGTAAACAGAATTTTGGTCCCCATGACCTTGGATCCCTCGTGAATATGTTACATTTCATCGTAAAGGAGATTTTGCAGATATAATTAAGGTTACTAATCACTGGACCTGAAAACAGGCAGATGACCCTGGATTATCTATGTGGGCCCAATGTAAAGCTGAGCCCTTAAAAACAGCTTTCTCCTGGCTGTGGGTAGAAGAGGCAGTCATACAGATGCAGCAGACAAAGACGTCAGGCAGGGCAGAAGAGGAAGGCAGAGGGATTCAAAGTGTGAAAAGGACTCAACCCACCACTGCTAGATGGGGCTATATGGAAAGCATGAAAAGAAATGTGGGTAGATTCTGCAAGCTAAGAGAGGGCCCTGGCTGACCGCCAACAAGGAAACAAGGACCTCCATTCTACCATCACTGGGTACTGAATTCAGCCAAAACCCTGAATGAGGTTGGAAGTGGACTCTTCTCTGGTGCCTTCAGCAAGGAACTCGGCCCTATCAACACCTTGGTTTCAGCCTTGTAAGATGCTAAGCAGAGGACTCAGACCAAGTCCACCTGGGCTTGTGACCTGCAGAGAGTACAAGATAAGAAATCTGTGCTAAAAAATAAATAAATAATAGAAAAAAAAAGAAATCTGTGCTGTTTTCAGCTGCCAAGTTTGTGGTCAATTTTTATGGCAGCAATAGGAAACTATGACAGGTGGCTCTAGAATCTGTGTGTGTATCACAATCACCTGGAGGGCATCTTCATACACAAACCCATCCAGAGAGTTTCTGATTCATTAGGCCTGGGATGGGTCTGAGAAACTGTTTTATTTTTCTTTTCTTTTTTTTTTTTTTTGCACTTGTAACAAGTACCCAGATGATACTACTGGTCCAGGAATCACACTTTGAGAACCACTGTTGTAATCACAGTTCACAGCCACACACGTCAGCAGGGAAGCAGTGATGAGGAAGATATGGGATATCTCTGTGGAGATCCTGGGACCAGAAGCAATAACACTGCTGTTATTACAATTATCACTGGAATCATTATTATATTTTCTGAAAGGTACTTATGCTTTTTAGGGGATCCAATGCCTTGAAGCGATTCTTAACAGGGAAATGAAATGGCATACCAAAATCATTCGGGTTTTTTTAAACCACATGTGTGCCAATCCCCAATATCCCCCAAAGTTCTGACAGTTTCCCCAGAAGATGCCTTTTCTACTGAGAATCACTGCCGTAGTAGTGATCCCTGTGAAGAATGTAAAGTAACAGCGGGAGAGAGTCACATCCCTCAGTTCACCAAAAGCAGAAATGAAGGTCAAGGTATAATCGCTTAATAGAGAATAAATGTTTCCAAAGAAACTGTATTCCTAAGTAATTTGAAGTTATTTGAGGGCTACAAAAATAAGTCTTCCAAAAATGTTATCTAAAATACAATAGCAGTTCTCATTTTCTGTTGTTAATAAAGGAAGGTACCTCTAATATTCAGGCCCCCTATTGTAAGAGGGGCTTTTTTCTATAGTTGAGAAGAGGATGTGTGTATGTGCATCACAGGCAGGAGTAGAAGTTGAGAAACAAAACAGAGAAGGAGGCACCTGATTATACTTCAAACACCCCTAGAGAGTAAATCTAAATGGATGGTGAGGGGTATTCAGCACTCTTCCTGGTAGTACCCTGGGTATGGAAATGGCCTAATCAAGTAGCTTAACTATGGGAAAGTCCTGCTTCTTATTTTCCACCATTGGCTTTGCTCAACTTCAGCTCATTTTCTCTTCCTCTGACTCTAAGGAGGCAGCGTGTCGCCCATCACTGTCCTCTACGTGATAACCATTCAAAGCCCTTGCTCAGTGAACTGACAGTTGACCCAAGATGCAAGTTGCTGCTGCAATTAGAAGATCCATCACCATTTTTAACCAAAATTGAAGCGATGTGTAATTTCCAACTGTTCTTTGCTATTTGCAGTGGAAGGGGGTGGGGCAGTTAACTCTAACACTACCCTCAAGTACTGCAATATCTTCAAGACTTCTATTTATGGTAAACCCGTACCTTTTAACAAAACACAGAAAGAAACACTGCTGAGCAAAAACATCATTCTAATAATTTTAAAAGGTTGCAATAACACTTCACGTCTAAGCAAAAATGCCTACTAAAGAATACCTTAATATTTTTAAACTCATATTAAATAAGTATTAATCTATTAAATCCTCTTCAGAGTCTCCTTTTGCTTCTACCCAGATAAACAAAATGTCACCAAAAAGGAATATATGAAGAAAGCTCCACAGCCTGAAGGCCGTCAGGGTGACAAATTTAGACTAATAGTATATAGCCTAGAGCTTGCTGATTAAACAAGAAATAACCATGTCCATATCTCACTGAAATGAGTTTTTATACTTAAAATAGCATACATATAAAATTTAAAACTATGTGCCAGCTTAATAGAAATTTACTACTCCTGGTGTATACTAATAGAAAGCCAGTAATTTGAAATTCAAAATGAAAACTAGTATCTGTCATATTCATTTCCTTGCTTTTCACTACATTCGTAGTCTCATCATTTAAATTCATTTTGGAGCATAAACAGGCTCAGTCTACTCCTAAATTATGGCTTGTTTTCCATTCAGATGTGAACATATGTGTTATTCAGATAAGCAGTGCTGAATCTATATGCTGTTAGGTTTCCGAAGTCCCAACCAGCACTCTGTTTTTTCTAAACAAAATATATCTGACCAAAGGTTAACACTGTTCTACCTATTATCCTTTAGCAGCATTGCAATTCTGATTTAGGCAATAGATTCCAAAAACTGAAAATAAGAACCGTTAATATTTCAGACAACATATTTTTAGAAATTATCTTTATAATCCAAAAGTAACTTCAAATTATTTAATAGGAACATATTATTTAATTAGCAATTTACTTATTCTATGTCCTTCTAACTTCCTGTAAATTAGAATTCCATATGCAATGATTATATAACTTTAATCTTCATAAAAATCTCAACGGGCTTCCCTGGTGGCACAGTGGTTAAAAATCTGCCTGCCGATGCAGGGGACGCGGGTTCGTGCCCCATTCCGGGAAGATCCCACATACCCCGGTGCGGCTGGGCCCGTGAGCCATGGCCGCTGAGCCTGCGCATCCGGAGCCTGTGCTCTGCAACGGGAGAGGCCACAACAGTGAGAGGCCCGCGTACCACAAAAAAAAAAAAAAAAGAAAAAAAAAGAAATCTCAACATTTCAGATTCAGATTACAGCAAAATAAACATACACTGCTCTCCTTATCTTTCATCTTGCTGTATAATTCCACCCAAACTAATTTAGGGAAACATTCCTTTTCTAGAACAAAGTAACTGCTTAACTCTCTTCTCCAACAAGTCCCAAGTCTTTGTAACGAGGCTGTCATTCCACTTTCTGACCATGGTCTAATGGATCTTATTTCTTTAACATAAGTCTTCTGCTCTAATCAGGTTTGGACCACATTATAATGTAGGGTTCATGCCACTTCCCCAAATCCCCACCTGGAACATATTCCTTGTCATCCTCCAAAATCCAGACACTGATTTCACATTGTGTCTTCTCCATAAACCCTAAATTGCTACTGGATTTACAGTCAGTAACAGAAGACCTTACTTTTTTCGTAACTGGCTCATTGTTAAGAAATTGACGTTAGTTTTACATGACCCACTAGATTTTAAACTCATTAGGGCACAAATCAAGTTTTTGACCTCTTGTCTATCACATGTACAATAGGGAATTACATCCTTCATAAATGTTTGCTTAAGTATACATATATAAGATGTCCCAAATACCTATCTAATTTTTTTCAAATATCAATTTTTTATCTTTTTTTTTTTTTTTTTTTTTTTTGTGGTACGCGGGCCTCTCACCGCTGCGGCCTCTCCCACTGCGGAGCACAGGCTCCGGACGTGCAGGTCCAGCGGCCATGGCCCACGGGCCCAGCCGCTCCGCGGCATGTGGGATTCTCCCGGACTGGGGCACGAATCCGTGCTCCCGGCATCGGCAGGCGGACTCCCAACCACTGCGCCACCAGGGAAGCCCAATTTTTTATCTTTTCAATAGTAGAGTCTATTTCCTAGGAAGTAATAAATTTATAAATATCTTTTGGACATATTTTTAGATATAGGTCAGTACTTCTTAGAGACCTAAAACAAGTGATATCTTGGTATGGTTTAGAGAATATAAATTTATACAGTTTATTTATAAACTATGTTACACTTATATTTATGTTTAAATTTATATTTGGGTTTCTTTTTATTTACATATTTTTAAAAAATACACAGTTTCACTATTTATTTTAACTGGATCACTAGTTTTTATTTATTTTGCTTTAAATCTGGGTATCATTTTGTTCAGGAAAAAGTAACCTGAGGGCTTCCTTCAGTAAAGTAGTGAGGTCTGCCTTGGTATTTGATTCTCTGCTGAGATCCACGTGGTGAACTCTTTGTGAAGGATTGTACAAGCTCTGCAATTTGGCCCACAATAGCCCTTAGGAAATCTTCCTTCTCCTCATTGACCCAAATTGCCTTTTGTCCCCAAGGCCCAATGACTTTTCCTTTCTCTGAATGCCATCAGTATTACATCTAATCAGAATAGCTGCCACATATTTAATTTGAATACAGACTGCCTTGTGCTGCTCTCTATAGGCTTTAGATAAATTTTGTCCTCTCAAATACACTCAGGGACAGGGACTCTGCCCCCTTTACAATGATTAGGACAGTACTGAACATTTAGTAAAAATGTTATGAGTACTTGTGGACTTGATTCTTTGCCAATTTCAAGTCTCACAGTCAGACACACACACAAGCACACATAAAATGACTCTAGTTAAAATACAATACCACTGCTCTCATGGAAAAAGGAGATTTTCAAGTCCGAATGCACCACTTTAGATACCACTTACCTGAAAAACGAAAGTGGTTTTCCTCCCTCAGAGTGCCTTCCATATTCTAGCAGAAAAGTCAAATCCCATATGCTCCAATTCTCCCTTCCTTCATCCACTTATCCATCCATTCACTCATTCACAGCAAATGTACTAACCAGCCAATGTGAGCAAGGCCCAGGTAAATGCTGTGGGAAACATCAAGGTGTATCAGACTTGTTAATGCTGATTGGTGAGATGAGACTGGCAAGAACCATTCACCGAGCAAGGAGTGTTCAGAGAGTGAGCTTGGCTGAGAATGGACACTTCTAGGGCCAGTATCCTTCCATTTCACCAGGGCACTTAAATCAGGTGGTAGGTAACCAGCATCTCTGAACTTTGCATGCCCTGGTGGAGCGATATTGAGTAGTTTGTGCAACAGAATAATGGGGAAATACTGAACACCCTTTTGAACTGCTGCCAGAAAAATGCCAAAAACAAAAGTGGGCAAGAGTATGAAAAAGTATTCAAGTAACCCCAGGATGGAGATTCAAGAAGATAAAGTAATCAGAATATTAGGACATGATATAAATAAATACAGATATTTAAGTAACAGCTATTTTAAATTGTTCAGTGATTATAACAATACTTAATTAGTACTTAAGGATTTGTATTTTTAAAGCAAGCTCCGGTGTGTTATTATATTTTATTTTATTTTTTGGTTGTTTGTTTGTTTTGCAGTACACGGGCCTCTCACTGTTGTGGCCTCTCCCGTTGCAGAGCACAGCTCTGGACGCGCAGGCTCAGTGGCCATGGCTCACGGGCCCAGCCGCTCCGCGGCATGTGGGATCCTCCCGGACCAGGGCACGAACCCACATCCCCTTCATCGGCAGGCAGATTCTCAACCACTGCGCCACCAGGGAAGCCCTATTATATTTTATTTTAAAAGTCAAAGTTAAATCCATTGATGTGCTGGTGAGTTAACAAGGAATTAAGTTGCAGAAACTCAAATGATTTAAGCCTAATACCGCTGCCTCTTTCAGTTTCCCATTTTAAAGTGGCTTATTCACCCATCAGGTACTGCTGTGCATCTGTGGCAGCTTAGTAAAATGGGAGATGATTCACCTGCATTGTGTTATCCTTGCCCCATTCAATTGAATTACTAGACTTGAGAGGTCATAACACATTATAGCAATTATATTTGCTTAGAAGTCTTTTGTAGTGAAGATTGATATTTCAGTACCAGTGGTACTCAGCATATATGCCTGCTGGTAAATTACCTTATTAAGCTTGTTGTTATAGAAAATCATATGTGAAAAGAGAAACAATAACCCAGGTTTCCTTTTGGTCATCTGTGGCATTAAATTTTGTGCTTATGAGACAAAAAAGTACCTCATGTGATATGCTTTTGTAAATACAAAAATAAAATGTACCATGGCACTTAGGAAATGAAAATGGGCTGTTGAGTCTGTACATTTCAAAGTAGTAGTCCTTTCCATTTAGTTCATGATATTTACATTTCACAGCAACAAAGATTTCTCTGAACCTGGCCCAAGATTTCTCCTGGTCATGGGCCAAAGTTTATAATCATTAAGAGTTTCATGTTTCTATCAGCAAATCCTGGTGTACAGGAGTTAAAGGGAGCCCTTGATCACTGAGACTGACAAGATGTGTACAACAAAGTAATGTACGAAGACACTAGTATGTGGTGAACACTCACATATATTACTACCTTACGATATCTTCTATTTACCCTGAGGTCAATACGATAGTATCCCAGTTTTATAAGATAAGAGAACTAAAGCACAAGAATGTTGTTATTTTCCCAAAGTTGATGGAATTCAACCAAGATTTGTTTCAAATCTGTTTTCCCCACCATAGAATGCAAACTTCCCTAGGTTAAATACTTTACTTCACAGGGGGCAGACAAGCTAACAAAGTACACAGCTTCAAGTAGCTTCACAGAAATATGTAGATAATAAATCTTAATAGGCTATTTAAGGTAACTAAAGCATTTGAGGACCATTTCTGACCTTACTTTTTGTCAGAGAAGACTAGACCTTTCTGACACACATCTCTTGGCATTGTTCTCAGGATACAAGTGAATAGATAATGCATCTTATACAATATGGCAGTTTTTTTATTGCTTGCAAGTTCAAAAAGACTTCATCAAATAACTGACTACTTATGGGTACCAGCCATCTTCATTCTGAGGTGACAAGAATCACCTCAGGTGAGTCATCCATAAACTTATCAGCATATTTTCCCACTCTGTTCTCCTCCCCTGTTGCCTTCTTGGAAGATAGGTTTGGTCCCTCTTTTCTACACCCCTTCCCTTCCTGCCTCCTAAGGCCTCGATTCCATCAATCACAACCTCTACTTTGCATCTTCAATTCATCCCTGATTGCTGGCTCCTTCTAGTCAGTGGGAAGTCCTTGTCCAAGTAAAAACTGAACATACAAAAGAAAAAAAAGAAACTCCATCCTACTCCTTTCTTGACATCTTCTGCTTCCCTTTCCCTTCACAGCCTGGTTTCTTGAGAGGGCGGTCTACAACGTTTGTTCCATTTCCTCACTGCCTACCCATTCCCCATCCCACACAATCTGGCTGCTACCCTCACCATTCCACTGAAATTAGCCTGGCAAAGTTACAAATGATCTCCTAGTTGCTTAATTCAATGGACGCTGTGTGCTTCCCCAGCTTATATACTAAAATTGGAAAGATGTGGAGAAGATTATCATGGTCTTTGGACAAGGATGACAAGCAAATTCATGCAGTGTCTCATATTTTTATAGTAGGAACTAATTTTGTTATATATAGACATATATCTAGATAGAGAATATATTTACATATAGGAAAAAATCTAGAAAGACATACATCACAATTTTAGCAATAGTTCTGTTGGGTGATGGGATTTATGGCAGTTCCTAAATTATACATAATTATGTATATTTCCACTAAATATATATATTTTCACTATATGTATATCTATCCATATATATTTAACTTACATAATGGTTACATATACCTTATCTAAATAAAGATAAATCTATCACCTCAAAATATCCAGTGGCCCCTTTTCAGTTCTTATCTTACTTGACCTCTGAGCAGTATTTGACAATATTAATATTGTACTCTTTCCTTGGCTTCAAGGACACCACTCTCTCCCGGTCACCACTCTCTCCTGGTCTTCCTCTACCCTCTTGACAACCTGTTCTTAGACTTTCCATGCTCTACACGCAGTCTCTGGGTGGTCTCATTCATGTCTATAGTTCACATTATGTTGAAAGCTCCCAAATCTATTTCTCTAGCTCAGGGCTCCTGCTCGGGTTTCAGCCTCTTATAAGCAATTATTTATTAATACTAGTTTTCCAAACACTTCGAAGTCAACATGCTTAAAAGTGAACTCATCAGTTTCCCCCCAAACTGGTCCAACTCCTATGTCATATGTCAATGAATAGAACCACTCACTATCCATCAAGCCCTGTCAGAAATCTAGGAGTCATTTTCAATTCCTTTCCTTTTCCTTACCTCCTACATCAAAACACTCATCCGGTCAAATATATTCTACCTCTAATATTTCATAAATATCACTTTGTTTTTCTCCATCACTACTACCTTGATCAAGGCTCTCATTATTTCTTCCTTAGATTATTGAGAAGCCTCTTGACTGGTCATGTTGCCTTCAGTCTTAGCCCCTCTGATTCCTCCCCTATTCTGCAGTGATTTTTTTTCCAAAATATAAATTACATCAGGTCATTATCTATAGAAAAGCCTCTGATGACTTCCACTGCAAAAGGATAAAGTTCCAATTATATTTACTTTCCTTCAGTATTGACTCATTACTCAGCATTCATCCACCTTGCATCTTAAGTTTTTATGGACTCTAGATTTAGTGAACTGCTAGTTGTTCTCCAAATATATTATATTCTCTGATACCTCTAAACCTTTGCCATGTCATTCCTTCCACAGGGAAGCTCCTTCCCCATTTTCTTCCCTTGACTTACTCTCAGTTATCCTTTGAAACTCAACTCAGGCATCATTCCTTGACCTGCTCAGACCCACTCTTGTTCTGAGAGCACATTATGCTTCCCTCCAGTGTGCCCTAAATCACACTCTACTTTAATTGTTCATTCATTTGTCTTTATCGCATTAGAATGTTGGAATCCTTGAGGACAGTACTGAGAATTTAATTTTTTTAATAAACACATAAGTAATGATTGGTATAAAAGAGGCTGATGTGATGTGAGGGAGATACAAAACAAAGCCTCTTGAACAAATTTACCCACAAAACATTACTGTGTCACTCTTCAAAATCACTAAAGTAAACATAGGTGCATCTAAAGGTATTTGTTCAACCCCAATACTGACAGCTTGAAGAGTTCAAAATTCAGGAACAACTCCAGGAAAAAAATTAGAACTTGAATTAGAGCCATCCCCACTGACAAGCATAAGGTCTTTTGAGAAGGCACTTTGCTGCAGGAATGTCTTGATGTAATGCAGGGAACATAGCACAGGAAGTGGGAAACCTAGTTGTTTTTTTTTTTTTTCCCCTAGTTTTTACTTATATCTTTACTTTCCAGCCACCCAAATGATTTTCTTGGCAAATCACCTGCTTTACCTGAAATTATAGGGCAGCACGTTTGTGAGCCAGAAAGAACCAGATAGTCTTCTATATTCCCTTTAACACTAAAATATTCACAACATTTCAGTGAGAATGCTTTTCAACCAACTATTTTCAGTTTTTTTTTTTTTTTATATTTTCAGTTTTTATAATACAAACCATATGACACACTAACTAGGTATGATTATCTGGGGGCTTATTGAAGATGTTCCTTAAGGACTACCAAGTAATCTTTGTTAACCAAATTTAAATACTGTCTTTCACACACTGGTATTAGGGACCTCACAATAGGAAGTATGACTCTACATTGGCTCTTCAATACTAGAGAGAGATTACCTGTAATCAGTGGGTAGAACCTTGATTCAGGCTCCTCTCTCTCCTCTGACCAAAGACAGGCATGCATGAATACTCCCTCTGACTAGATAAAAACAGAGGGAAACAAATGGCCTCAAATAGCATTGGTATAAATTATAATATAACTGATACGGAAAATACTGCACCTCACAGACATTTCCTTCCACAAATCCCTCAAAGCTTGCTGCTCTTTCTTTCAAACACAGTCTCAGTTCGTTCAAATATTGTATATCCACAGCTTTCAGTTAGGGCTTGATCCTTCTCCAGCCCGAGAAAGAATCATAGTCTTTTTCCATGGCAATTATGTGGAATTCCACATGATTGGAATTTCCACTTTGCCATTTCTTAGTTTAAGTTTGGGTTTGTCACCAAATGAGATCTAACAGCAAGTTAGCTAAGGACTTCTGGGAAAGGTTTTCTTAGGGAACAGACAGACATGTTATCCTTCCCTGTGCATTACTATAACTACATGTGACTGCTGCATCCATTTGTGATAATGAGAAGAAATAATGACCACAGCTAAGGATAACAGAGTAGAAAGAAGGAAGCCACTTGGGTCTTTTATGACAATAATACATTCAATTAGCCAAGACTGAAACTATCCTGTCTTTAGAAACGGTAGGTATGTTTTCATATTATTTGCAGCCCAAAACGCTCCTAACTGACATACTACTGATTGTTTTCAAGTATTCTTTATGTTGAAATTGGCAGACTTGCAGTACATACAAAGGGGCTGGCAAACTACAACCCAAAGGCAAACTCTGCCCACCACCTGCTTTTGCAAATAAAGTTTTACTGGAACACAGTCACCCCTTTTCATATTGTCTACAGTTGCTTTCTGCTACAACAGAAGAAGTGTTGAGTAGTAACAGAGACTGTGTGACCCACAAACCTGAAAATATTTAGTATCTGGCTCTTTACAGAAAAAAGTTTGCCAGCCCCTATTCCATATCAGCAGATCTCAGCTCGGGGCTGTACCACCAGATAACATTTTCCAAGGGCCATTGTGGATATTCCAATCATCATGAAGTTCTACAGGGTCAGGGTTGATTAATGTCATGCAAAGTTGAAGTCCCATGCTAAAAAGGATACCCTCACCCAAAATATCAATAGTGACCTTGTTGAGAAATACTACTTATACCTAAAATAACCCTTAATTTTATGCCATGTCTTGGGCCACATGAATATTTTTTTCACACTACACCTACCACCACAAGTGTGGTAAGTTTACCAGCTCAGGTAAATAACAAATTAGAAGTACATTGCAGAACACACTATTGATTCTCATTAGATATTTGTTGATTAATTAGAGGAAATATATGTATCGTTACTTTAGGAGATACTTTTAAAATTAAAATTTTCTGTTTTAGGGGCTCATTTAGATATAAACAGAACACTCCAAGTTCTGTTCTAAAATACAAGTTGGCTCAGCACACAATTTTTATTGAAGCATACTTTATTTTACGTTCATGAATTTTTAAGTGCTTTCTACTTTCAATTTTACAGAGTGATTGTAATTTCTTTGGAGTTCCTTTTATATTAAGCAGTATTTTATAAATAATGATAATTATTCTAATTCCTGCTTTAATAAAAAGACCTTAAAATATTTCATTGGAAGGAATTAAATTAGCCTCAGTATAGAGACCTGAGATCTGGAAGAAAAGCACATGCACCTGAAACCACTGGAACTGTTTCATAATCCAGAAATATATACCCCTAACTACACAGTCAGCTGAAAGTGAAAATTATAGGGGTATAAAAATATGTGAATTGCATTCATAAAAACAATTCAAGGGATATAAAACAAATCTATCTTCAGTGGAATATACCAGAGGCCCTAGAAATCTTAACTCACCTAAAATTGTTATTTCAATCAAGATACTGCAAAACTAATGCCTAGGAAAATCAGGCTGAGGCACTGCTTCAGTGAGACCAGAATGATGATGGAGTTAGTGGTTTAGGCATTTAGAAAATAAACAGATAGCACTTCACCTTTTCAGACTTGAGCCAATTGTTTTTTTCTGCTTTGCAGAATATGGAAGACAATAAGAGGAAGGCATTAATGTGCTCTGAACTTCATTTGTCACAAATATTATCCCAGTTTACTACTAATTCCTTTCATGTTCTTTGAGAGTTAGGGCTTCTTGTATATTTATAGGCCAAAACCACCTAAAGATTTCCTCAGCATTCATGAAAGAAGTGTCACCAACTCCTCTCCTAACTAAAATGGCTGCGCTGTATATATGAAAATGATTCACTATGAAACAACCCCCTGGTTAGACAGCAAACACTGTTAAGGTACTTCTGCCTGGGAGACAGGCAGCGGTTCTGTGACTCTGGGCAGTGGAAAAGTCATTTCAGCTTGGACCCCAAATATGAATAACCTTGCCCACACAAAACACACAAAAGAAGTGTAAAAAAAAAGTGTAAGAGTATACACCTCTCGTGGGCATACAGGACATTGATCCTAACAAGCATGTAGCTGGTGGAGATAATACATGCAGGACGATACACCCACATTGGCAGAACTGGTTGAACAGACAGATAAAAGCAAAATTTAGGACTTAGCGTATCAGGCATACAGCATTATGAACACAGCATAGGAGAGAAAAGGGAACCCTCCAAACGACTGTGCTTGGAGAGAATGCTGAGAAATACACCAAAGAAACTCAGAGCTTCAGTAAAATGCAGCAGCAAAAAAAAAAAAAAAAAACCTGCCATGGAACACACAAAACAGGATCCCACAACATAGGAGAAAAGAACACAGCCAGGAACAGAGCCTGCACAATGAAGCGTTTTAACCAGTTTTCAGTGACCAAGAAGTGGAAATTGTTATCCCAATATACTATTGATTATTTGTACTTTGTTACATTTATGTGTATAGTACAATGTACATAATTCTCAGTTTAGAGACAAACTCAACCATTTGCAAAGGGAAAAAAACTTTAGTTGTAGAAAGAAGTTGAACGCTCACCCACACCGTGTTGTTTGGTACATGTACCTGGATCAGTGGCTCCTCCATCTCAGTCACAATCAAGGTTTTAATGCCCCAAAGGGGCAAAAGTTAGGTTAAGTGACACCACCTTTAAACTTTGAATCATACAAAATGATTCATAATAATTGGAAAAGAATTAGGAAATACATATAAACAAAAAGAAAGGTTTTCCCAAATTCCGCTCAACATTTTGATGTATTTCACACCAGACTGTTTGTTTCTGTGTCTCACACTGTGTATGCTGAAAGTTCTTCTTTAAAATTGGAAACAGCATGTACACTGTTTTAAACAACCTTCCTTGTTTGTTGTTTCTTTTACATGGTAGATTGGTTTTCAATGTTACTGTGTTTCTGTGTATAAAAGCTACATAGTAGGCTATTTTATTTAATTTTCTGGCCCAATTCTTTGTGGTTAGACACACACAGCGTCTCCCCATTGTTGTAAATGTGGCTGGGATTTAATTCACAGAGGGGACTGAGTTATGGAGAAGTCAGTGCCATTGAAAGAAGCTTTATTACAGTTACCAAGAAAAGGAGGCATGCTATATACCACAGGGCCACATGGGGAAGCACAGGGGTTTGTCAGGAGGCAGAAAGGGATGAGGGAAGAGCAGGGTCCAGAGATTTTATCATGGTTTCCAAGGGAAGAAATGGGTGACTCAGGATAGGTAAGTCTAAGTAAGTGTAGAATTGGATAATTTGAATCATTTCAGCAGGCTCTGAACTATAGGGGAGGGTCCACAGTTGTCTGATACCTAGCCCTGGAGTGATTTAGGACAGGAGAAATATTGGCTTGGTGTGTGAGAGTTAGATAAATTAGGTGGTTGCATCTGTGGGCTTTGGATTGGTTGGTTTACACATGAAAGGCATGCTCTCAGGCAAGTTATTTACTGTCTTTATGAATCAGCCAGCCCTGGGAGGGAGGCTCTCTCCAGGACTAGTAAGGCACCAAGATGATAAAACATCATAAAATACAAAAAATATATAAAACATGATTACTACAGCCATACAAACAGATACTTAGTGAGCATCCCTTCAGCAGTCTCTCCTCCCTGTATCATCTGTCAAGACACTAGGATTCAATCCACCTATATCACTGATGCCTTCATCACCTGGCACCATTCTTCTTTAACCTTTGGTGCGGGCCTCTCACTGTCGTGGCCTCTCCCGTTGCGGAGCACAGGCTGCGGACATGCAGGCTCAGCGGCCATGGCTCACGGGCCCAGCGGCTCCGCGGCATGTGGGATCCTCCCGGGCCGGGGCACGTACCCATATCCCCTGCATCGGCAGGCGGACCCTCAACCACTGCGCCACCAGGGAAGCCCGGTATTATTCTAGATGACCTCAAAGTCCTATGTCTAAATCATCTAACATTCCAAATTGTCCAGTCTCTGACTTTTACTTCTCTCCACCTCAGCCACTCATTCCACACAACTACTTCCTTGGCCTATCAATCATCAGAACCAGCACCACCCCAAAAGGTAGTGCTGGAAGCTATAATGCCAAAGGATTAAGGGTTTAGGAATTCTAACAACTAATTAATCAACTCAAAGCTACGTTCTTCTCATGTTAAAAAGATTACCAAAATATGCCCAAGATTAAGATACCTGAAAGGGCATCAATACAAGTTTGGGAAACAAGTACTCTTCACTCTTCTGCATAGACAGTTTTTTGTTTGTTTGTTTTTTTTTTTTTTTTTTTTTTTTTTTGCTGTACGCGGGCCTCTCCCTGCTGTGGCCTCTCCCGTTGCGGAGCACAGGCTCCGGACGCGCAGGCTCAGCGGCCATGGCTCACAGGCCCAGCCGCTCCACGGCATGTGGAATCTTCCCGGACCGGGGCACGAACCCATGTCCCCTGCATCGGCAGGCGGACTCTCAACGACTGCGCCACCAGGGAAGCCCTAGGCAGTTGTTTTGAGGGCAAACTGGTACTCTACTTTTTCAATTGAAATTTTTAATTTTCATATATTTTACCTCTGAAATTCAAATTCCAGTCATTTATTTCACCGATAAAATTTATAAAACATGATTCTCATTATGTTTATGTTCTCATAATGTTTGGGCAGCTGCACAAAGGCCAATGTGGCTAGAGCACAGAGGAAGAGGGAAAGGGAAGAGATGGGACAATTTGGAGTGTTAGATGATTTAGACACAGGACTTTGAGGGAATTTGAGAACTGGGAAGCGGACAGGTCACAGGAAGGCTCACAGGACAAGGGCAAAAATCTGGACTTTATTCTCAGTGCAAAGAGAAACCAACATGGGGTTTTTAGCAGTAGAGTGAACCCCAAAGGCAGAGTTGTTGGGTTTCTGAAAGATACGCCTGAAGGGGCACAGCTGTGAAGAGGGGGAAAAGAACAAAGCTGCTGCCAATGAGATAAGAGAGAAAAATCTCTTGAAAACAATGTAAAAGGATAGGAATAATATTGTCAAGTGGAAGAAAATAAAAACAATAAAGAAGTTGGTGAAGTTGGGAGAAAGTAAGTCAGAGGTTATCTAAAAGCTATAGGAGAAAAATTCCATTGGGGAAAATATCTTAACAACAAATTAAGTGATATCCCTGGCAGAAAAGAGAAATCAGAGGAATAATCTGTATTGGTTCCCTGGAACAAAAACTAATTCAGTCTGGACCATACTCTTTAGAGAAATGTTAATAATTCTTTAATGCAAAAATAATAAAACTTTTATAAAGAAAAAAATTCAGTTGTTCCACAATTGACAACTTCACCAACTTCAGGCAACTTCTCTGATTTTAAATTGTTAATTTAAAATAAATATGTTTTTGAAATTGGAAAAACCTATGTCAAGATATCAACTAAGTTCCACAAGGACCTGAAGAATGACTTAAAATCGCAAATAGACTATTTTTTAAAAAATAAATCTACACTATGGAACTATACATTCAATCTATTGAGCAAAGAATTCATCATTCCATATTATAACATCCTTACTATTTGGCACAATGTCAAGGCTATTCAAGCAATATGTATCCTCTCATTAAGTAGAATGTCTGTGTTAAAAAAACATGTTTTTAAGACATCAAGAATCAAAAACCTTGAACAAGAAATGTTAACACTTTCAGGATGTGTAGTTAAATACTAAATTAACTATAGCTCCAAAAATAAATCATCAACTGAATGTGTTTAGACAGGGAGTTACGTGAAAAATTTCTAAGTCATTTGAAGCACAAAAGATGAACCATCAAAATATACCAGAGTGGAATTCCATTTTGATACCAACAACAGAAAGTATGATTTAACAGAGAAGTACCATGATATAACAAGGGAGTTCAACCGTATGTTTATGGAGACAGAATTTAAACTGTGATGTAATCACAGTTAAGATATATCCAGCCAAAAATAGTGAAATTGCACTTTATCTGTTCTACCAGATTGGTCACACACCCATTGGAAATCTGCTACTAGGAGGAGGTGGCAGGCAGCTCTGTACAGGGTATTTACAGGATAATAATCATCCCACAAATTTCCCCTAAAGTTGCTGTGAGAACATGGATGTGTAGCACTATCATTATGTGTGTCAAACCCTCCTTGGCATATTTCAAACAACTCTGGGAGCTTCTATACTCCTTGAATTCATATGCTAACTTGTTTTTATGGTTTATGGCAAAACAGAAGGCCATAGCTGAAATAACTAAGAACGATAGGCTTTTAGAGTTGGAAGAAATCTGGTTTTTTGAAACAACACATTCTTCCCTTGGAAAAACCATCTGTATCTTTAGAATCAACTCTGTAACTCTTTCCTTCATGTTTAAATGGTGATCTCATAATGTAGGACCAAAATACATTCCCAGAGCTACAGTATCCAGAGCTTCTGCCACAGAAGCAGTCTTGAGGAGAAAGAGTTACACAGAAGGTAAGACCCAGGGAAAGGAGAACCTGGGAAACATGCATCTAACTACACATCTTTACCAAAATGAATCAATATTCACTACCTAAGCAAAAATATTAAGTATTTAAAATTGCTAGTTATATAATATTTCTACAAGTGTTCTGGAAATGTTTCCTACTGTAATATCTCTATCTCCCTGCCCCAATCTCAGACCCCTCCATATAGCCTACTGCACTAGCCCCAGAGCAATTCTTCTAAGCTACAATCCAATGTTGTCTTTTAAAAGACAACCTAAAATCCTTCAGCTACTTGCCATCGTCTCCTATCACACAAGGTTGTTCATCATCTAGCCCTGCTTTCCTGTCCACGCTGCTCTTCATGCCTCCTCCATCATACTTTCCAGCTTCACATTCATTTTCCACACCTTTCCCATCTCAGCACTCCACACACACACACACACACACACACACACACGCATACACACACACACACAAACACACAAACCCATTTGCTATTCCTAGGACACATATGCTGACTCAAATATACAAGATTATGCAAAACCGCTCTCTGTGTGGGTCTCTCTTGCCCAGCAGACAAACTCCCACTGATCTGCCACGTCTCAACAAAAGCATGCTTTTTTCAGTCTTCTACGTTTCTTGGTTCACAAAGCATTTCTAGGCAGAGATTTGACTACTTGGCACAGCAAATTATCCTTTACTTTAATTAGGTGTTTATATGTTCTCCCCTCAAACAGGCAGAGTCTCATGCATCTTCACATCCTGGAACCAAACGCACTGTCCATTATACAGGACACTTTTAAATCAATGTGTCAATGAAATCAATAATTCAGTGCATACATGTATCTATGAACTTGAAAAATCCATTTCTACTTATTCTGATTTTACTATATATGCTTGCAAATTAGAAAATGATGCAAAATAAAACAGCTCTATTTCATTGGAAGATGACAGCATTCCCCACTATACAGCAAATAAAAGACAATCCTTATGCCCTGGACATTTATTACATCTTACAGATACTTAAAAGAGAAAAAGAGAGGTAGAACACTGAATTCATCTTTCATTATTAGTTGTATAATAATATTGGAAGACTACTCATAACCTTAGAGTTTTAAGAAGTGTGTAATTTTTCTTTTTTAGCTTTAATTTAGATACATATATATTTGTTTATTAAGACTTTATTTTTAGAGCAGTTAAGAGTACAACAAAATTGAGTGGGAGGTACAAAAATTTCCCACATATGCCTTGTGCCCCCATATGCGTAGCACTCTCCATTATCAACATCACTCACCAGAATTGTACATTTTTTTACCAACAATGAAACTACACTGACTCATCGTAATAACCCAGAGTCCATACTTTACCTTAGGGTTCACTCTTGGTGTTGTATTATCTATCGGTTTGAATAAATGTATAATGACATACATACATCATTATAATATACAGAGTGTTTCCACTACCCTAAAAACCCTCTGTGCTTGCCTATTCTTCTCCCACCTGGCCCCCTACTGCTCCTGGCAATCAAGGGTCTTCTTATTGTCTCCATAGCTTTGTCTTTTCCAGAATGTCATATACTTGGAATCATACAATAGGCAGACTTTTCAGATGAGCTTCTTTCCCTTAGCAATATGTATTTAAGATTCCTCCATGTCTTTCATGGCTTGATAGCGCACTTCTTTTCAACACTGAATAATATTCCATTGTCTGAATGTATCCCAGTCTATTTACCTGTTAACACACTGAAGGATATCTTGGCTGCTTCCAAAACTCGGAAGTAACGAGGAAAGCTGCTGTAAACATCCTTGTGCAGGTTTTTTTGTGTAGATATAAGCTTTCAACTCCTCTGAGTAAGTACCGAAGGACGTGATGGCTGCATCTTATAGGAGTACGTTTAGTTTTGTACAAAACTGCCAAAACTGTTTCCCAAAGTGGCTGAACCACTTTGCATTCCCCCCAGCAGTGAATGAGCGTTCCTACTGCTTCACACCCTCACCAGCATTTGGCGTTGTCAGTGTTCAAAACTGTGGCCATTCTAGTAAGTGTGCACTGGTACCTAATTTTTGTTTTAATTTGCATCTCCCTGATGACATATGCTATGCAGCATCCTTTCATACACTTATTTACTATCTGTATATCTTCTTTGATGAGGTACCTGTTAAGATCTTTGGCCTATTATTTAATTGGGTTGTTTGCTTTTTATTCTTGAGTTTTAGGGGTCCTCCGTATATTTCTGATAACTGTCTTTTATCAGATGTGTCCTCTGCAAATATTTTCTCCCAGTCTGTGGCTTATCTGCTAATTCTCTTGATAATTATCTTTTGCAGAGGAGAAGTTTTTAATTTTAATGAAGCCCAGTGTATTTTTTTTCTTTCATGGATTGTGTCTTTGGTGTCATATCCAAAAAGTTATCACACACCCAAGGTCATCTAAGTTTACTCCTGCTATCTTCTAGTTTTATAGTTTTGAGTTTTATATTTAAGTCTCCAATTCATTTTGCGTTAATTTTTGTGAAGAGTATAAAGTCTGTGTCTGGATTCATTTTTTTTTTTTTTTGTATGTGGATGTCCAATTTTTCTAGCACCATTTGTTGAAAAGAGCATCTCTGCTCCATAGTATTACCTTTGCTCCTTTGTCAAAGACAGGTTGACTATATTTATGGTGGTCTATTTCTGGGCTATAAATTCTGTCCCACTAATCTATTTATCTGGTCTTTCACCGATACCACAGTCTTGATTTCTGTAACTTTATAGTAAGTCTTAAAGTTGGATAGTGCCAGTGCTCCAACTTTCTTCTGCTCCTTCAAAATTGTGTTGGCTATTCCGGGCCTTTTGCCTCTCCATACAAACTTTAGAAGCAGTTTGTTGATATCCATATAATAACTTGGTATTTTGATTGGGAATGCATTGAATCTATAGACCAAGTTGGGAAGAACTGACATTTTGACAGTATTGAGTCTTCCTATCCCTGAACTTGGCATATCTCTCCATTTATTTAGTTCTTTGATTTTGTTTATCAAAGTTTTGTAGTTTTGCTTATACATTTTGCTTATGTATGTTTTGCATACATATTTTGTTAGATTTTTACCTAATTATTTAATTTGGGGAGGTACAAATGTAAATGATACAGTGTTTTCAGTTTCAGATTTCACTTGCTCATTGTTAGTATATAGAAAAGCAAATGACTTTTGTAGATGAATGTTGTATCCTACAACCTTCCATAATCATTTATTCATTCCAGGAGGGTTTTTTTTTTGTTAATTCTTTTGCATTTTCTACATATATGATTGTCATTTGCAAACAAAAATAGCCTTATATCTTCTTATCCGATCTATTTACATGTTATTTCCTTGCCTTGCCTTATTGTGTTAGCAACATTTTCCAGTATGATTTTGAAAAACAGTAGTGAGCAGGCACCACCCTTGCCTTTTATCTGATCTTAGTGGGAAAGCTTCAATTTTCTCACTATTACATTTGTTGTCAACTGTAGATTTTTTTTGTAGATATTCTTTATCAAGTTGAGAAAGTTCCCCACTATTCCTAGTTTACTGAGAGTTTTATTAGCAATGGGTATTGGATTTTGCCTAATGCTTTTCTGTACCTATTGATAGGATCACGTGATATTTCTTTTTTAGTCTGTTGATGTGATGAATTACATTATTTGATCTTCAAATACTGAGTTCAACTATGTTATTACTGATTTTACTGCCTGCTGGATCTGTCCATTTCTGAGAGAGGTGTGCTGAAGTCTCCAACTATGACAGTGGATTTATTGGATACATCTATTTCCCCTTGTGGTTCTAGTTATTTTGCCTCATTTGATGTTCTGTATTTAGGTGCATACATGTTAATAAGTGTTATGTCGTCTTGGATAACAGACCCTTTTATCATGATATAATGCCTCTATTTAACCCTGATAACTTTCCTCCTTTTGAAGTCTCCTTTATCTGAAATTAATAAAGCTATTCCTGCTTCTTTTAATTAGTACTAGCATACAATTTTTCTCCACCCATTTACTTTTTTTTTTTTTTTTTGCGGTACACGGGCCTCTCACTGTTGTGGCCTCTCCCGGTGCGGAGCACAGGCTCCGGACGCGCAGGCTCAGCGGCCATGGCTCACGGGCCCAGCCGCTCTGCGGCATGTGGGATCTTCCCGGACCGGGGCACGAACCCGTGTCCCCCGCATCGGCAGGCGGACTCTCAACCACTGCGCCACCAGGGAAGCCCCACCCATTTACTTTTAATCTATATGTGTTTTTATACTTAAAGTTGGTTTCATATAGACAACATAAAGTTGGGTAATGCTCTTTGATCCATTATGACAATCTCTGTCTTTCAATGGTGCATGACATTCTAATATTGTTGATATAGTTGGATCAGTATCAACCATATTCATTCACTGTTTTCTATTTGTTGCCCTTGCTCTCTGTTCCTATTTTTGTGTTCCACTCTTTTTCTGCCTTTGGTGGTTTTAATTGAGCATTTCATATGATTTCAGTTTCTCTCCTTTATTAGCATATGAGTTATACTTCTTTTTCTTGCAATTGTATTTTAATTTTTTAACCATTTTTAAAATTAAAAATTAATCCATGTTTATTGTAACTGGTGAAAAAGGAATAAATATATGAAAAAAAGTGAATAAGTTTAGCCCAACTCATTCTATCACCGCGTTCCTTAGGAAACATGGAAACTATCTCAATTGTACTCTTCCACGGTCTTTCTCAGAACACACAAACATCAACAATGTGTATTTATTGGGATACACTCAGAAAAGATACAGCCACATCAAAAATATGTGAAAAAAATAGACAATTTTCATTTTAAAATATGTTCATGGGCTTCCCTGGTGGCGCAGTGGTTGAGAGTCCGCCTGCCGATGCAGGGGACACGGGTTCGTGCCCTGGTCCGGGAAGATCCCACAGGCCGTGGAGCGGCTGGCCCCCGTGAGCCATGGCCGCTTAGCCTGCACGTCTGGAGCCTGTGCTTTGCAACGGGAGAGGCCACAACAGTGAGAGGCCCGCGTAACGCAAAAAAAAAAAGTTCATTATTTCTGTCAATATTACTGGTCCATTCCTCTATTCTCCTGTGTCCTAATTTATTCTAAAATCTCCTAACAGGTCCCTTTTCTCCAATCCACAATCTACAATGTATTTTTCGTGCTACAGCTAGAGTGAGCTTTGTAAAATTCAAATATGATATCTAATTTTGCTTTTTAAACCATTTTAATGGCTTCTCATTGTTCTAAGGATAAAGTTGAAACTCCTTACCACTGCTCCTATGTCTGTTAGGATTGGCCCCTAATTTATACCCTCAGACAAATATCTCACTTATATCATCAGTCAGATATCTTTACTGTAGTAATGAAGTCATTCTATTCTCCACAACTTGAACTTGCCATGTGCAAATTTCACAAGTCCTGTGTGTATGTAGTTCTTTTTCTCAAAAATATGTGGTTTCACTTCCCCCACTCCATTCTCCACCCCTGGGCTAATGTCTAATTATGGTTTAACATCAAATTTACACATCTCTTATACAGAAAGCCTCACCTGAAGTCCCTGCTCTGGGACTGCTGTGGAATCCTGTTTCTAAGCACAAAGCACATTCTATTAAAACTGAAAATATGAGGGTCACCATAGAAGGCTCACTTGCTGTCTTATATAAAATGCTGTTTAAAGATGTGATTGCTGAGATTAACTTTCTAGCTCACAGACCTAAAAGAGGATGTAGACCTCATAGGAAATTTGTTTTCTCACCAATCAAAACACATGAAGCAGAGTAAAATGCCCTAATACATGCATGCAACGACTCCTTCCCTAATTTCCCCAAACTGAGCCAGAAAGAATAGAGATCTCATCCAACAAGCCCAGGAATCTCCAAACCTGTCAGAAGGCCAATGAGAATCTCTGAAGGTTGCAGAATATAAGCTCATTAATTAACCACCTGCAAAGGGCGGATACCTATTCTGAGCTAACCATGATTCTCAATTTATCTTCATCACAACCAAGGAAGTACCTGGAGGATTTGAGATTGCTGTCACTTTGGGACTGAGGCATGGGTGTCCACGTGGCCACTACAGTCATCAGTTTGGCTCTGATGCCAATGGTTCTTACTTCAGGCTCAGGAGTAAGAGAGCCAAACATATACAGATCCTGGTCTCCTCATGCTTCCCCTGGTTCCTTCTTGGCATGTAAACCACCAGGAAACTGGTCCTCCCCATTGCAGTGACTTTCAGACTATTTGACACCAACCCACAGTAAGAAAAACATCTTCCATGTCCACCCAGGGCACAAAAACATGTATCTGTATAGTCAGAATAAAAGTTTTACAGTACCTACTTTTTCAGATGCTCTTTTCTGTTTTATTCTATTTTTTTAATCATTAATCAGGCCTCAGCATATTGATTTCACAGCCCATTAATATGGATTTACCCCTTAGTTAGAAAAACACTGGTATTTTTTAAAGAAGTGTAAGTATCTTATTTACAGTATTGAGAGCCATAATCTTCTAGTTCTCAATTACAGCAATTATCATATCACAATCTATGACTCATTCATCAAACAAATATTAATTGAGACTCTATTATATGATCCAAAGAGTCCTTTGTTGATCATCCTCTCTCTTTCTGTGTATCTCATTTTATAATATCACTCCATCAATGGTTAAACTCTAGCAATGCTGAATTTACCTTAAATTTCTTTCCTATCTTTTGATATTCTGTGCAAAACAATCATGGATTGTCTCCCCAAATATGTCAATTTGCAGACCATTGCTAACCCTTCAGGACTTTGGATTCTACCTCTCCTTTTGTGTGCCTTCCCTAACACATCAGGGAATGATTTGGCTCTCCTAGTATACTCTCCATGCAGCAATATACTGGCACATACTGCCATAAGAACAGTAATTATGCTCCAGTGTAAAATTACCTGCATAGCCAGCCCCTGAAACATGAACAAGGGCCATCTAGATGATCCTATGGCCATCCTGGGTCAGAAATCCCTTTCCCCACCTGCCACGCACACCCCACACAGTAATACTCCACAGAACTGCATACTTATCACCATAACTATAGTTAATTACATTTTATTCCTAGTTCCCCTTCTAGAGTATATACTGTTTGATTACAGAAACGGTGTTCCCAGCAATTATTCTCCCAGGATCTGGTACAGAAGTCAAAGTTTAAATCAATATTGATTTAATTAATTAATTAACGCTCACCACCAAAAACATACTGGTGACTTAGCTTCTACATGCTAGTCTTGAACCAGCGTCGTCTACTTGATCGAAATCCTCCCCCACATTACCTTTCCTAAAATATCCTCCCAATTGTACTGTGTTCCCTGAATTGCTCTTCTTTTCACATTTTCCAATCCCTTCTCCTGGCTCGGCTTCATCTACTTCCCTCACCTGGTAAACATTCTTCAATTTTAATTACATGCTTATTGTGATGAATCACAATTGAAGTAATTTTAGAAGGTGAGATATTCGCTAACTATAAAGGAAAAAAGCCTTATGAAATTCAAGTATCTTTCCTTGCTTATTACCCAAATTTACAGCTGTTTGCATAGCTCTACCTAATGAATATAGCTATTTTCATATCCAGCTGAATCCCTAATCTCTTTCTTGTTTCTGTTTAAAACTGTCTATCCTCCCCCAGAAATCAGGAAATAACCTTTCTTTTTTAAACTTGATTTGCCTAGAGCTTCCCTCACATTTGCTATGGAAGAAATATTAAAACATATTTTGGGAGTTCCCCTAAAAAACAGTAGAAGAAAAGAAGGAAAACAAGTAGGGGGCAGGTGAGGGGAGAGATGGGGGGTGCGGGAGGAGAGAGAGAGAGAGAGAGAGAGGGAAAGAGAAAAAGAAAGAGCTCTTCCACATGGCTCAAGAATTCTTTTTTTTTTTTTTTTGCGGTAAGCAGGCCTCTCACTGCGGAGCACAGGCTCTGGACTCGCAGGCTCAGCGGCCATGGCTCACGGGCCCAGCCGCTCTGCGGCATGTGGGATCCTCCCGGACCGGGGCACGAACCCAGCAGGCAGACTCTCAACCACTGCGCCACCAGGGAAGCCCTCAAGAATTCTTTCACAACTGATGGAAGTCAAATTATGGAGATACTACTAAGAATGTGCCTGAGATGATGGATTGTTCCAGGTTTTGTCCAAGCTCTAATAACCTAAATTGTAAAATTTGAAACAAAGTAAAATCACAGTGAAATTAATCTTCCAGCTCTTTCAAACTAAACTGAATTTCCTTTCCTTCCATTTATTGTAAATCATGAAAAATTTAACTTCTTGCATAAAAATGTTTATTTATAGAATATACTGTATACATTATATATTTTTTGCATACTTGTCTGCAATAGTAAAAATCAGTTACTTAAGATTAAAGGTCTACATTCTATAATTTTAGTAATTTCCCTAACCCCATGTTGAATCTAAGAAGCCCATATAAAAGAACTTGTTAAATCTGTAATGATTATAAGACATTTTATGTCCAGAGTCATGCAAATTTCAGGCTTATGGTATTTCAAAAGGATATTCTCATCAGCATTTACTTGGAATGGAAGGAATGGATGGGTTGTGATAGGAGAGACTCTTACAAAAGCCTGGAAGCACAAAAGGCTGATTAGTCTGTCTTACTGTTTTCTGTCCTAAGTCCCTGGTAAAAACTCTCCATGGGCTACTTGCCCCTGTAGGTGTATATGCCCAAGTCTGTATAGATAACGCTAGCCAGCCTCCCAGGAAATGCAACAGTCACAACTGCACAGCAAATGGATGAGCACACATTTCTCACCATCATCAGAAAAATGTCAAGTACACACACAAAGTTCAGAACATCCTCTCTGCATTCAATAGCTAACACAGCGTTATTAGCTTTAGGACAATCAAAGGCTTTTCTCGTAACAACAAAAATGAAATGCTGGTAGACTATGATTCATGAACATCTCCCTCCTACAATCACCCCTAAAAAGCTTATTTATTTCAAAACAATAAAAACCTACTAAGATGGTTTTGCAACAATATTTATTGAACTCCAGTGTTAGTCCTAGCTCTCAGTCCATCATCGGTGAGTTACACAGTTAGTGGGCAAACAAAAAGTGACGCTATTAAGAAAGGATAATGTCTCATTAAAAATTAGTTTGCTTCTATTATTCAAAGAACTGTTTTTTAGTTTATATGAGTGATAGTGAGGTATCTTCTACAGACCTGGCTACCAAAATTCTCCCTCATGTCCCTCCCCTCCCTTCCTCCCCTCCCTTACTTTTCCCCATCCCCCTCCCCTTCGTCCCCTTCCCCTTCCCTTTCCCCTTCCTCTTCCCCTTCCCCTTCCCCTCCCCTTCCTCTTCTTACTCTCTCTCTCTCTGGCACAGTGCATGAAGACTGGGAAAAAGGACTCCAAGGCCACAGGGGATGGTTCACCATGACAGAGAAAATGTCTACATCTTTGAGTCACCCTGATAAATAGTCATCCAATTACAAATGCCTGTTCTGAACTCTGCTTGCATTGAAATATACTGAAATGAGGAGCCAGGGAGTGTTTATTATGCATTTAACTTTCCCTAACTAATATACCAATTGAAAAAATAGTGTTTTCATAGCATTGTTATTTAGATAAATGTTTTTGTTTGTTTGTTTTCTTTGCTAGGAGGGATGTTAAAAATGTCCTTTATCAAACATCCATCATAGTTTAAATGATCATGAAATAAATTCTTTCTCCTCTTAAGAGCTGTTATGTAATTTATGTATGGTGTTTTCAGAGTCTAATGCATACAGCTTGGAAAGACTGACACTTTCAGCAAATAAAGGGAGGAATACACAGGAAATTCATAAACAAAGCAGGAAATTTAAGAAAATGAAATAAATTCCAGCCACTGGATCCCTAATAATTTCTTAAATACTGAGGCAGACTCATTCTTCAAATTCATATTGAACATTGGTAAAGATTGGAGAGAACTGAAAAAGACTCTCCATTTTTAAGGAGCCTTTTTTGTTTATTTGTTTTGAGTGAAGAATATACCTTATTCAGATTTCCTCAGTTTTTACCTAATGTCCTTTTTTCAGTTCCAGGATCCCATCGAGGATAGCACTCTGCATTTCATTGTCATATCTCCTTAGTCTTCTCTAGGCTGTGACAGCTTCTCAGATGTTCCTTGTTTTTGATGACTTTGACAGTTTTGAGGAGTACTGGTCGGGTATTTCATAGAAAGCTCCTCATTTAGGGTTTGTCTCATATTTTCTCATAATTAGACTGGGGTTATGCGTTTTGGAGAAGATGACCACGGATGTAAAGTGCCACTCATATTACATAGGCTATCAACGCGACATCACTATTTATGTTAAATTTTATCACCTGGCTGAGGGAATATTTGAAAAGTTTATCCACTGTAAAATTACTCTCCTTTTCCATACTGTAGCCTTTAGAAGGAACTATGTGCAGCCCATGCTTAAGGAGTAGAGAGTCACGCTATATAAATTAAAAAAAATGTCTGCATGGGAAATTTGTCTATTCTTCAACACTTATTTATTTATTCCATCATGTACTTACATCAGAATGGCCTTATGGATATTTTACACTTTATGTTATAATACAATAATAGTTTATTTTATAGCTCCAATTGTCCCAACGTTGGCCACAGGGAGCTCTCTCAATTGGCCCCTGTGTCTCTTTCACATGTCCCCATTGTTGTGTTTTCATTTGATTATTTTATTTTTTAACATCTTTATTGAAGTATAATTGCTTTACAATGTTGTATTAGTTTCTTATATATATAACAAGGTGAATATATATATAACAAGGTGAATCAGCTATACGTATACATCTACCCCCATATCCCCTCCCTCTGCGTCTCCCGCCCACCCTGTCTATCCCACCCCTCTAGGTGATCACAAAGAACCTAGCTGATCTCCCTGTGCCATATGGCTGCTTCCCACTAGCTATCTATTTTACGTTTGGTACTGTATATATGCCCATGCCACTCTCTCACTTGGTCCCAGCTTACTCTTCCCCCTCCCCATGTCCTCAAGTCATTCTCTACATCTGCATCTTTATTCCTGTCCTGCTACTAGGCTCATCAGAACCTTTTTTTTTTTTAGATTCCATATATATGTTTTACTATATGGTTTTTGTTTATCTCTTTCTGACTTACTTCGCTCTGCATGACAGAATCTAGGTCCATCCACTTCACTACAAATAACTCAATTTCGTTTCTTTGTATGGCTGAGTAATATTCCATTGTAAATATGTGCCACATCTTCTTTACCCATACTTCTGTCAATGGACATTTAGGTTGCTTCCATGTCCTGGCTAATGCAAATAGTACTGTAATAAACATTGTGGTACATGACTCTTTTTGAATTATGGTTTTCTCAGGGTATATGCCCAGTAGTGGGATTGCTGGGTCATATGGTAGCTCTATGTTTAGTATTTTAAGGAACCTCTATGCTGTTCTATATAGTGGCTGTATCTATTTACATTCCCACCAACAGTGCAAGAGGCTTCCCTTTTCTCCACACCCTCTCCACTGTTTTTGTTTGTAGAGTTTTCGATGATGGCCATTCTGAGCGGTGTGAGGTGATACCTCATTGTAGTTTTGATTTGCATTTCTCTAATGATTAGTGATGTTGAGCATCCTTTCATGTGTTTGTTGGCAATCTGTATATCTTCTTTGGAGAAATGTCTATTTAGGTCTTCTGCCCATTTTTGGATTGGGTTGTTAGTTTTTTTGATATTGAGCTCTATGAGCTGCTTGTATATTTTAGAGATTAGTCCTTTGTCAGTTGCTTCATTTGCAAATATTTTCTCCCATTCTGATGGTTGTCTTTTCGTCTTGTTTATGGTTTCCTTTGCTGTGCAAAAGCTTTGAAGTTTCATTAGGTCCCATTTGTTTATTTTTGTCTTTATTTCCATTTCTCTAGGAGGTGGGCCAAAAAGGATCTTGCTGTGATTTATGTCAAAGAGTGTTCTTCCTATGTTTATCTCTAAGAGTTTTATAGTGTCTGGCCTTACATTTAGGTCCTTAATCCATTTTAAGTTAATTTTGGGGTATCATATTAGGAAGTGTTCTAATTTTATTCTTTTATATGTAGCTGTCCAGTTTTCCCAGCACCACTTATTGAGGAGGCTGTCTTGCCTTCTTTGGCAAAGATAAAGTGGCCATATGTACGTGGGTTTATCTCTGGGCTTTCTATCCTCTTCTATTGATCTATATTTCTGTTTTTGTGCCAGTACCATATTGTCTTTATTACTGTAGCTTTGTAGTATAGTCTGAAGTCCGGGAGCCTGATTCCTCCAGCTCTGTTTTTCGTTCTCAAGATTGCTTCAGCCATTTGGGGTCTTTAGTGTTTCCATACAAATTGTGAATTTTTTTGTTCTAGTTCTGTGAAAAATGCCATTGGTAGTTTCATAGGGATTGCATTGAATCTGTAGATTGCTTTGGGTAGAATAGTCATTTTCACAATGTTGATTCTTCCAATCCAAGAACATGGTATATCTCTCCATCTATTTGTATCATTTTTAATTTCTTTCATCAGTGTCTTATAGTTTTCTGCATACAGGTATTTTGTCTCCTTAGGTAGGTTTATTCCTAGGTATTTTATTCTTTTTGTTGCAATGGTAAATAGGAGTGTTTTCTTGATTTCTCTTTCAGATTTTTCATCATTCATGTATAGGAATGCAAAAGATTTCTGTGCATTAATTTTGTATCCTGCTATGTTACCAAATGCATTGATTAGCTCTAGTAGTTTTCTGGTTGCATCTTTAGGATTCTCTATTTACAGTATCATGTCATCTGCAAACAGTGATAGTTTTACTTCTTCTTTTCTAATTTGGATTCCTTTTCTTTCTTTTTCTTCTCTGACTGCTGAGGCTAAAACTTCGAAAACTATGTTGAATAATAGTGGTGAGAGTGGGCAACCTTGTATTCTTCCTGATCATAGAGGAAATGGTTTCAGTTTTTCACCATTGAGACCAATGTTGGCTGTGGCTTTGTCATATATGGCCTTTACTATGTTGAGTTAAGTTCCCTCTATGCCTACTTTTTGAAGAGTTTTTTATTATAAATGGGTGTTGAATTTTGTTGAAAGCTTTTTCTGCATCCATTGAGATGATCATATGGTTTTTATCATTCTCTTTGTTAATATGGTGTATCACATTGATTGATTGCATATATTGAAGAATCCCTGCATTCCTGGGATACACCCCACTTGATCATGGTATATGATCCTTTTAATTTGTTGTTGGATTCTATTTGCTAGTATTTTGTTGAGGATTTTTGCATCTATGTTCATCAGTGATATTAGCCTGTAGTTTTCTTTTTTTGTGACATCTTTGCCTGGTTTTTGTATCAGGGTGATGGAGGACTCATAGAATGAGTTTGGGAGTGTTCCTCCTTCTGCTATATTTTGGAAGAGTTTGAGAAAGACAGGTGTTAGCTCTTCTCTAAATGATTGATATAATATGCTTGTGGAGCCATCTGGTACTGGGCTTTTGTTTGTTGGAAGATTTTAAATCACAGTTTCAATTTCAGCGCTTATGATTGGTCTGTTTATGTTTTCTATTTCTTCCTGGTTCAGTCTCGGAAGGTTGTGCTTTTCTAAGAATTTGTCCATTTCCTCCAGGTTGCCCATTTTATTGGCATATATTTGCTTGTAGTAATCTCTCAGGATCCTTTGTATTTCTGCAGTGTCAGCTGTTACTTCTTTCCGTTTCTAATTTTGTTGATTAGAGTCTTCTCCCTTTTTTCTTGATGAGTCTGGCTAATCAATTTTGTTTACCTTCTCAGAGAACCAGCTTTTAGTTTTATTGATCTTTGCTATTGCTTTCTTCATTTCTTTTTCATTGATTTCTGACCTGATCTTTATGATTTATTTTCTTCTGCTAACTTTGGATTTATTTTGTTCTTCTTTCTCTAATTGCTTTAGGTGTAAGTTTAGGTTGTTTATTTAAGATTTTTCTTGTGTCTTAAGGTAGGATTGTATTGCTATAAACTTCCCTCTTGGAACTGCTTTTGCTGCATCCCATACATTTTGGGTCGTTGTGTTTTCATTGTCATTTGATTCTAGATTTTTTTAATTTTCTCTTTGATTTCTTCAATGTTCTCTTGGCTATTTAGCAGCATATTGTTTAGCCTCCATGTGTTTGTATTTTTTACAGTTTTTTCCTGTAATTGATATGTAGTCTCATAGCGTTGTGGTCGGAAAAGATACTTGATAAGATTTCAATTTTCTTAAATTTACCAAGGCTTGATTTGTGTCCCAAGATATGATCTATCCTGGAGAATGTTCCATGAGCACTTGAGAAGAAATTGTATTCTGTTGTTTTTGGATGGAATGTCCTATAAATATCAATTAAGTCTATCTTGTTTAATGTATCATTTAAAGCTTGTATTTCCTTATTTATTTTCATTTTGGATGATCTGTTCATTGGTGACAGTGGGGTGTTAAAAGTCCCCTACTACGATTGTGTTACTGTTGATTTCCCCCTTTACAGTTGTTAGCATTTGCCTTATGTATTGAGGTGTTCCTATGTTGGATGCATAAATATTTACAATTGTCATATCTTCTTCTCGGATTGATCTGTTGATCATTATGTAGTGTTCTTCTTTGTCTCTTCTAATAGTCTTTATTTTAAAGTCTGTTTTGTCTGATATGAGAATTGCTACTCCAGCTTTCTTTTGGTTTCCATTTGCATGGAATATCTTTTTCCATCCCCTCACTTTCAGTCTGTATGTGTCCCTGGGTCTGAAGTGGGTCTCTTGTAGACAGCATATGTACAGGTCTTGTTTTTTTATCCATTCAGCCAGTCTATGTCTTTTGGACGGATCATTTAATCCATTTACATTTAAGGTAATTATCAATATGTATGTTCCTATTACCATTTTCTTAATTGTTTGGGTTTGTTATTGTCGGTCTTTTTCTTCTCTTGTGATTCCTGCCTAGAGATGTTCCTTTAGCATTTGTTGTAAAGCTTGTTTGGTGGTGCTGAATTCTCTTAGCTTTTGCTTGTCTGTAAAGGTTTTAATTTCTCTCTCAAATCTGAATGAGATCCTTGCTGGGTAGTGTAATCTTGGTTGTAGGTTTTTCCCTTTCATCACTTTAAATACGTCCTGCCACTGCCTTCTGGCTTGTAGAGTTTCCACTGAAAGATCAGTTGTTAACCTTATAGGGATTCCCATTCTATGTTATTGTTGCTTTTCCCTTAGTGCTTTTAATATTTTTTCTTTGTATTTAATTTTTGATAGTTTGATTAATATGTGTCTTGGCGTGTTTCTCCTTGGATGTATCCTGTGTGGGACTCTCTGTGCTTCCTGGACTTCTGACTATTTCAACTAAAATCTCTTCAAATATTTTCTCAGTCCCTTTCTTTTTCTCTTCTGCTTCTGGGAACCCTACAATTCAAATGTTTGTATCTTTACTATTGTCCCAGAGGACTCTGAGACTGTCCTCAGTCCTTTTCATTCTTTTTTCTTTATCCTGTTCTGCAGTAGTTATTTCCACTATTTTATCTTCCAGGTCACTTATCCGTTCTTCTGCCTCAGTTATTCTGCTATTGAATCATTCTAGAGAATTTTTAATTTCATTTATTGTGTTGTTCATCATTGTTTCTTTGCTGTTTAGTTCTTCTAGGTCCGTGTTAAACATTTCTTGTATTTTCTCCATTCTATTTCCAAGTTTCTGGATCATCTTTATTGTCATTACTGTGAATTGTTTTTCAGGTAAGCTGCCTATTTCCTCTTCATTTGTTTGGTCTGGTGGGATTTTACCTTGCTCCTTCATCTGCTTCGTATTTCTCTGTCTTCTCATTTTGCTTAACTTTCTGTGTTTGGGGTCTCCTTTTTGCAGGCTGCAGGTTCATAGCTCCTGTTGTTTTTGGTGTCTGCCCCCAGTGGGTAAGTTTGGTTCAGTGGGTTGTGTAGGCTTCCTGGTGGAGGGGACTGGTGCCTGTGTTCTGGCAGATGGGGCTGTATCTTGTCTTTCTGGTGGGCAGGGCTGCCTCCGGTGGTGTGTTTTGTGGTGTCTCTGAACTTATTATGATTTTACACAGCCTCTCTGCTAACTGGTGGGGTTGTGTTCCTGTCTTGCTAGTTGTTTGGCATGCAGTGTCCAGCACTGGTGCTTGCTGGCTGTTGAGTGGAGCTGGGTCTTAGTGTGGAAATGGAGATCTCTGGGAGAGCTCTTGCTGACTGATATTACATGGGACCGAGAGGTCTCTGGTGGTCCAATGTCCTGAACTCGGCTCTCCCACCTCAGAGGCTCAGGCCTGACACCAGGGTGGAGCACCAAGACCCCGTCAGCCACACGGCCAGGTACATGGGGAGTTTCTTACGTTTTGGGAAGTTGAGATCTTCTGCCAGTGCTCAGTAGGTGTTCTGTAGGAGTTGTTCCACATGTCAATGCATTTTTAATGTATTTGTGGGGAGGAAGGTGATCTCCATGTCTTACTCCTTCGCCATCTTGAAACACTTTAGTTTGATTTTTGTCCCCTTATTTTCTGGCACTTTAAGACACTCTAGGCTCATGTTGTGTATTTCTGGCTCAAACCTAGAATCAGCCATTTCTCGAAGGAGTCCTGGTTCCTTTTATTGGAGAATTTTATTAGAAACCACGTTCTGAGTGCTGGCATGATCATTGTTTCTAAGCCCTCTCAGCTATCAGAAAATGGAAAACTGCATGTGTATACTAACCCAGGTATATACACATATCTATAAACATTTCTATAGGTAACCACCTTTATCTATATAAGTAAACATGATTTTATTTCAACTGTTTCCCATCTGTGGTTTTCCTCACCAAAACCCATAACTCCAGTCTAATCATGAGAAAAAAATTTAGTGATTCAAATATTCCATACTCCTTTCACAAATTACAATGCAACAGGCAGGCAGTATACTTTTGGTAGGCACTGCCAACAGCACTGTTCTTCAGTGGTCTCATGCCACAGCCTTCAAGGAGGTCCAGGGTCAGGGTCAAAGCCATAGCCATGACCTCAGATCAACTGAGGTGAGGAGTTAGAAAGCTGGAAGGGGCTGGAATGAGTGGGCTTCATAGGCTGTGATCAGGAGTTTGTAAATTATCAATGGGTGATGGAAGTTAGTGAGGAATATTAAAACACACAATGACATAAATAGATTTTCTGCAAATCCTGGCTACAAACATTTTAGTGCTGTGGGTACAGAGAATGACAAAGCCAACTCAGAACACATCACACTGAAAAAAAATATCTTTTTTACTTACTAAGGAAAAGAATCACATAGTATAGCATCCTACTCATGTTACTTATTGTAGATTGTTACCATTTAAATTGCAAAAATAGCTTCAAAAGTCTGAAAATCAAGTGAGTCAGTGAAAAAGAGAATTTTACGTTCCTTTCTTTATAAGTACACCTCCTATCTGCAAGGGAGAAAATGTTCAAGTCTGCCATTAAGTGCTGTATTGCTGGGCAAATTTTCTGGCTCTCATGCAAGATGCATCTGCTTTTAAGTCAGTGACATTATGAGATGCAGAATCTGTCTGAAACATTTAATATCAGTAAAGCAGGCAACAGCAGCAGGGGTATTTTTCATGACACACCTATTGAAATGTGATGCTATGTTCAAACACTTTCTTAATGACAACCATTCACCCACAATATTAAGGAGCCTCAAAGAAGGTGTTTTTAAATCTGGAGATTCAACTCTTGTGTCAAAACAACTCAAGACATAAAGTGAAAATCACTATTTGGAAACTAGAAAAGTAATAAAATTAGAAAACTGCAATAAATGATGGCAGCAGGGCCCACTGCGACCAAGGTTAAATAATCTGTTCTTCAGTAATTATTAAGCCAGTGAGATCTCAAGTCATGCTAGCATTGCTATGGGGGGCACAACCTCGGACATCTGGAGCTGACACCCAATTATCACTCTTGGTGTAGGATCTGGCATGGCAGGGCCCTTCTTCTTCTTCTTTTTTTAATTTTCATCACCAGATAAGGAGAGCATGTGCTCATTCTCTTCAAAGCGGATGGACAATAGTGGCCAGCAGTCTTCATTTAATGCTCATCTACATATTTTTGTGTGCACATCCCTTCTCTCCAGCTGCAAACTGAGCCTCTGGAAGTCTAGCCCGTGAGTGAAACACTTGGGAACTTTCATAGTGTTTAACACAAGGACGGGCCCTTATATGCACTCTTGCTCCAATTTACTTCAAGGCTTAATTTACTGAATGGTAATTTTGGAGTCCAGAAATAAAGAGGGAATATACAAAGTCCTAGAGACTTGGGGAAGAAAAACAAGAAGGGAAGATGAGGGACGCATTCAGGGAACATATGTTACAGAACTTACATGAAAGAACATTTAAGAGCATACACTGTCCTCAGGGTTTAAGAGGCTTATCTCAGGCATTTTTTAAAAAAATTCATTTTATTCAAGTATAGTTGATTTATAATGTTGTATTAATGTCTGCTCTACAGCAAAGTGATTCAGTTATACATACGTATACATCCTTTTCCATATTCTTTTCCATACCTTATTTGAGGCTCTTTAATATTGTGGGTGAATGGTTAGCATTAAGAAAGTGTTTGAATATAGCATCACATTTCAATAAGTGTGTCATGAAAAATACCCTTACTGCTGTTGCCTGCTCCACTGATACTAAATGGCTGATATTAAATCACTGAATATAGTTCCCTGTGCTATACAGTAGGACCTTGTTGTTTATCCATTCTCTATATAATAGTGTGCATTTGCTAATCCCAAAGTCCCAGGCATTTTTTTTCCTTTTTTCTCTTCAGCAAACTAAACCTCCCACTGACATAGGAATTAAATTTTCATACCTGAAAAGTAACCACAAACCATTACCCTTAAGAACTGGTTCTGAACCAGTTAGGCAGATGAACTGAATCCTTTAACTATCATACAAAGAAGAATGCTTGCAGGGAAAAGAAAAGGGAAAGGAAATATGACAAAATCTTAAGCAAAAATTTTAATATACATTGGGAAAACTCACCTATGAGCAAATTCAAACAAAATAGGATCTTCTGAAAAAGATTTTAAAATAAGCACATGGCAGACATATTGGCTGTTGCCCAAAGAACACACCCCTTTCCTCCATGCCCCAGACATTAGGTGTCCAGCCTTGGCACATCCCTCAAGGCTTAAGGCTTACCTAACTCCTTCCTGCTTACCAATCATTAGTCTAAGGGTGTGTGTCTGTGCGTGTCGTGTGTGCAGGTCTCGCTCTGATTAAAGGGACATGAAGGGACTAAAACTGGAGAGATTTTCCTCTCTGATTGCACAGAAAAAAACCTTTTTGACACCATCCTCCTCACTTAGTGCTTTGAAACCAACTTTCACATAGGAACAGGAGAGGAGTTGAGACAGGCACTTTTTGACCCCTAAGAGGAGCTAGCACTCTGGAGTGACGCAAGAAGAACAAGAAGCAGCTGTGGCCCTGATGGCCTCATGGGGCCCCTAACCAAACTTGGCCTGCTTTCCTCCAGACGTCTCATTCATGAACAATAAAGCTGCATGATTTTATCACTATTGGTCAAGCTCTCTGCTATCTGTAAATGCATCCAAATTTATACAGTATGTTTAAAGCCCTTAAAAATATAAAGGAAGGAGTAATAAACATAAATCAAAACCATGAATTATTTAGCAGAATGGTGAATAAGAGTCATATACAGTTATATTATATTTATATTAAACATAAAAATATGAAAATAAAAAATGTAATCACTAATGAAGTAGACTGGATAAATACAAAACTAAAGAGAAAGTAAACGAAAGAAAGCATAGAAAGATCAATCTATGAAAAACAATGAAGAAAGTTAAAAGAGAATATATTAAGCAGCTCCAATATAAGCCTAATAGGAATTCCAAAAACTAAGAAAGAAAGAAATATTGGTGAAGTACTTCCTGAAGAGATAATGGCTGAGAATTTTACTGATTTACTATAATAGATGAGAAAGAAAATATTTTTATTCCTAGAGAATGTGGGGACTTCAGAATACCAAGGAAAAAAGAAAAATATTAGATGCTATTTGGAAGGGAGCAGGAGGAAATGACAGATTCCACAGGACAATGGAATAATAATTACAAATTACATAGGGGATCTAACCACCAATCAAGCATTTTACTAATGAGTTAAATTCTCATTCTAGAGTGACGGAAAGTGTAAGGCCTTTTTGGAAATATAAAGACTCTCACTGAAATATTTATTAGGTAAAAAGAAAAGGGAACCAAGAGGAAGCTTTGGGATGCAGGAAACTATGAAATGCAGGCAGATATGAATAGGTGGTTAAGTAGGCAATCGGTAGATAGATGGTAGAGTAGGAGGGCAACAGCTTGGTCATTGCTATTTTTTACAATGGTAAGATTTTATTTTTTAATTAATTCTATTTTAAACATTAATAGTAATATATGTTAATTGCAACAAAAACTAACCATTGAACATATTGAACACTGCATTCAGAAACCAAAGAGTTAATTTAAAAGTACCTGCCATTCTTTAAATTTCATGTCCACAAACAATCACTGTTCACATTCTGTTGTACATCCTCCATACCTAGGTCTCCTTAGAAATCATAAATATGTAATGATTTGGAGATGAAGAGGGTATTCCAAAATATTTCCATTATGCATATTGTTCAGCTACTTATTTTTCTTAATCTAACAATATGTCAAAGATATAATTACAAGTGCACAATATCATTCTGTTTTATTATTTTCAATGAGTGCATAGTTTAGACGAGGGTTGCCCAACTTTTTCTGTAAACGGCCAGAAAGTAAATATTTTCGACTTTGTGAGATATAAGGTCTCTGTTGCAATGTGTCAACTGTTAGGTTATAGCACAAATGTAGCCACAGTCCGTATGTCTTTCCACTCAGCTCTCCGCTCCCCTCTGTCCCTCTTCCCTTCGTAGCAGGAGCATGGCAAGGCCAGGGTTTCTGGCATGTGGCTAAGGGAAAGTTGAGTTAGGGGTTAGTTTGGATGTCATAGGATATAGTTACATGGCTCAGAGTCACCTGCATGTATCGCTGAGTGACTGTTAGACATTGCCCCACACCCCCTTTCACAGTGCAGAGATGAGGAATTCTCCTCCCATCCATTTGGCAAACTCAAGTGGCACTGTGACAAGAAGGGGCTTGGCTAGAAATTGTAGAGTGATAGGGATGTGCTTTACAGAAGCACATGTACTGTGCCCAGAAGCATATATGTGCATAGTGTAGAAGTGTAAATATGGATAATGGAGGAGAAACAAAGTTTAAAATGTACAATATCAGAACTTAGTCTGGGGAAAATTCCTCCAAACGTCAGAGGTGTAAACCTGTACACAGAGGATCAGTTTTCATTTCCACCTCCGCAAAACAGTTCTCTCCTGTCAAGAGAGGAATGTCAAGAATATATAACAGAGCATGTATAATTTAAAATGCACTACATTTTTATTACTGTTTTGATGGAAATGAAATATTTAATAAAGCTCAAGTATTCCACTGTAAATTAAATCTTGGAATATTTCAGTAAAGCAAGAGGGCCATATGGGCTCAATTTGTTTGTATAGAAAAGTCAGGTGTTTAAGTCATCTTTGAATCCATTTTTGAAAAACTGAAAGAATATTCAGGAGAAAATTTAATGGGTATGGGACAAAGGTGACAAACATAAGCAATGAAATCAAGTCAAAAGAAACTATTCTGACATTTAGAAATAAATTATACCCAACTTTGTCAGATTATGCATAAGCTAACTTTATTAAGAGAAAAAAATTTTCAAATAAAAGTAATTAACAGGTACTTTGGTTATTTGAGAATCCAATTAAAGAAGAGGACAGAATTATGGACATGCTAGAAAAATATTAAATTTCTTGATAATTTTACACAAAATATTGACGTCTACTAAATATGCTTTCTCTTCAGCCACAAGCTAGCTAATGAGTGTCAGAATATTTAGGATTAGTCACTGCTTAGGAAACTTTGAAATCCCCTGAAATCTAACAGCTCATACATGAAAGAAACCTGAGAGAAGTTTACCTAAATTTAAAAACAATCTCATAAATTTATATATAACTTTATCAAGAATTAGTTGTAAAGCTAAAAGATACTTTTCTAAACTCGTAATAATTATACATACACACACTCCAATCAATTATGCTAGAGGAAAGACTGAATTATCTCATTTCTTCTATAGAAAATATTATAAAATTTTGCATATGAAGAGGTGATCAAAAGGTATGCAGCCAAAAATGTGGGCAAAAATATAATATTGATAAGTTAGGTCATTAGTAAGAATATTATTAAGTTTGCTGAATTTTGAGACATTTGTAGTATTTATCAGTCTTTTAAGATGTATTTTGTTGTGACTTTTTCTCATTCTAAATATACATCCACATTTCTACCTGTTTTCATATTCCTAATTCTTATTCATTTTCTTGAGTAATCAGAGCCTGAAACTGAATATTTTCTAGGCCCCACAAAACCAGGATCTTTCCCAGAGAGAGAATTGGTTATAAACAATCACTTCCTAGGAAAATGCTTACAAGTATTAAAACAGGATTTTAATATCTTTAGATCAAGAGCTTTTGACATTTCAGAATAATGAATACACGTAATATAATCCAAAGTGCTTTCTAGTTAGGTTAGTTAATAAACATGCAAAAAATACCTCTGAGCCCAGAAATGAAGCCACACTTACATGGTCAATTAATCTATGACAAAGGAGACAAGAATATACATTGGGGGAAAGACAGACTAATAAATGGTGTTGGGAAAACTGGACAGCTACATGCAAAAGAATCAAACTGGACTACTTTCTCACAACATGCACAAAAATAAATTCAAAATGGATTAAAGACTTAAATGTAAGACCTGAAAATCATAAAACTTCTAGAAGAAAAATACGCAGTAAGCTCTTTGGTATCAGTCTTAGTAGTAGTTTTTTTGGATATGTCCTCCTCAGGCAAGAGAAGCAAAAGCAAAAATAAACAAATGGGACTAGGTCAAACTAAAATGCTTTTGGACAGGGAAAAACTATCAACAAAATGAAAAGGCAACCTATTTAATGGGAGAATATATTTGCAAATGATGTATCCAATAGGAGATCAATATCTAAAATATGCAAAGAATGCACATAACTCAACATCAAAAAATACCCCAAACAACTCAATTAAAAAATGAGCAGAGGATCTGAACAGACATTTTTCCAAAGAAGACATACAGATGGCCAACAGGCACATGAAAAAGACGCTCAATGTGGCTAATCATCAGGGAAATGTGAATCAAAACCACAGTGAGATATCACCTCACACCTGTCATAATGGCTATTATCAAAAAGACAAGAAATAACAGTGTTGGAAAGGATGTGGAGAAACGAGAACCCTCACTGTTGGTGGAACTGTAAATTGGTGCAGCCACTATGGAAAACAGTAGGGAGATTCCTCAAAAAATTAAAAATAGAACTACTATATGACCCAGCAATTCCACTCCTGGGTGTTTATCTGAAGAAAACAAAAACACTAATTCTAAAAGATATATGCAACCCTGTGTTCACTGCAGCATTATTTACAATAGTTAAGATATGGAAGCAGCCTAACTGCCCATCAATAAATGAATGGATAAAGAAGATGTGATTATATATATATAAAAAACTCAGCCATAAAAAAGAATGAAATCTTGCCATTTTCTACAACATGGATGGACCTAGAGGGTATGATGCTAAGTGAAATAAGTCAGAAAAATACAAAATACTATATAATTTCACTTATATGTGGAATCTAAAAACAAAACAAATGAACAAACATAACATAACATAAACAGATATAGATACAGAGAACAAAGAGGTGTTTGCCAGAGAGGAAGATAGTGGGAGGAAGAAAGAAATAGGTGAGGGAGATTAAGAGGTACAAGCTTACAGTTGCAAAATAAATGAGTCATGAGTATGAAGTGTACAGCGTGGGGAATGTAGTGAATAGCAATGTGATATCTTTGCATGGTGACATAACTAGACTTATCCTGGTGATCATTTTGAAATGTATAGAAATATCAAATCACTGCGTTGTGTAACAGGAACTAACATAGTGTTTCAGGTCAATTATACTTCAGAAACAAACTCATAGAAAAAGAGATCAGATTTATGATTATCACAGTCAGGGGTCAGGGAGGGGGAACTGGATGAAGGCAGTCAAAAGGTACAAACTTCCAGTTATAAGATAAGTACTAGGGATGTGATGTACAACACAGTAAATATAATTAATACTGCTGTATGTTATACATGAAAGTTGTGAAGAGGGTAAATCCTAAGAGTTCTCATCACAAGGAAAAATATTTTTTCTTTCTTTAATTTTGTATATATATGAGATGACGACGCTCACTAAACTTACTGTGATAATGATTTCACGATGTATGTAAGTCAAATCGTTATGCTGTATACCTTAAACTTAATACAGTGCTCTAAGTCAGTTATATCTCAATAAAACTGAAAGAAAAAAATACCTCTGAAATGTACTGCGATTTTCTTGTTTTTCAACACCAGGTTATCCTTATATTGTGACTCAGCAGAAATAAAGAGTACAACATAAAATATGAATAGAGAAGACATTGCTGTTAACATTCAGCTTACTTTTTAATGCTATACATCCACCATCAGTCTCACAATTATATGTTTCATTTTCAATCTCTGTGCATTATCTCCTTGGTCAGATCTTTTGGAAGAATTCCTAGGTCTCCCAAAATAACAATTTCAAGAGCAGATTGCTTGCTAAATTGAATTTAGTACCTATTTTCTTCATTTTCTTCTCATAAGGTTTAGAGTAAATGGGATTCTCTATCCTGAACTTACCATGAAAAATGCAAAAATATGAATAGGCAAAAAGTGGGATTTAGCCTACATCTAGCTACCAAGTCATCTCATTTACAGTAATGTGTATTTAATGAACTCAGTACATTTGCTTAGTACTAGAGCTTCACAAAACCAAGGTGCTGATCAGCAGCAGTAGTACAGCCTCGTGTGGAGAGGGTAGGCTGTGCAATTATTAGACTGCTTGCTCTTTTTTGAATCCAGATCCTGCTTGTGATAGCTTGCAGACCTAGAGCAAGTTATTTAACCTGACTATATTTCATTTCCCAACGATAAAATGAGCTGGCAATAATAGTGCCGTTATCATGAGGTTGTTGTGGAGATCAAACTGAATAATCCAAGTATACTGCTTAAAAAAAATACGGTACATAGTAATTAAACCCCTGATAAATGTTAGCTTTTATTATTATCAATCATAATTCCTCTCTATCATTTGGTCTTTAATTGTTATTTAAAGTATTTAAAGTAAAAGCCAACCACATGATATACTACCTGAAATACAGGGAAGCAAGCACAGGAAGTTTGTCTTGAACACAGCAGATCAGATTCAACTATTGTTATATTGTATATTCTTTTTTACACCAAGAATTATATAGGCTGTTGACTAAAGGTATTAGAACTACCTCTAAAACTTGTAGCTATCTCTTCCTATTTAGAAAAAGGACTGTGACACCCCAAACAAGGACCATGTTATGTACACTTTCTGAAAGTTTCGAAACAGTCTTACTGAAAACAGCAGGGTGATAAATAAGCCCAGAAAAATTTGTAAGGCTGATATAACTTCCTAGGTTGAAGCTTGACCACACATTCTCATTCTTAAAAGGAGATATGACTCAGCACGTGTGTAAACAGCATTTATTGGTCTAAACATTAGACAGTGTTAACATAATGGTGGATGTTTTCATCTTAGCAAAACTGGGCCAACTAGAGCATTACCAAAATTGCTTTCAGAACTTATTTGTGATGAAATCTGTTGAAGTCAACTCCCAAGCAAAACGAGTAGTATTGTCATGATGGTTTAAAGATGCAAAATCATGTAAAATTAATTTGAATCACTAACAAATGCCATTGTAGTCCAATGAAATTTATTAATTTTTACATAAGAATGTTTCTTAAAGGTGGATATTTTACATTCTTTTGCCATGCTTACAAATTTAGGAAAACAATACTACACAAATCATATAAATAGAAATCGGCCATTCTCACAAATCTTTAATGAGAATATGAAGATTAACTTCTGATCCAAGGATTTAAATTTTCATTTTTATGAACCCTAGATCCATGACTTCCTCAATTTAAATGCTTCACAGCAAATGTAACAAAAGAGAACTTAAATAACAATTTTCTGTACTGACAGTTAAAATGGGTAATCCATCAGATTTTCTTAACATTTTCCAAATTTGATTCATTCTTTAAATTGCTAGGTTATTTTGCTATTGATATTAGGCCTAAATCACCTTTAAAAATAAAGCAAATGCTTTCTTTATTCCATGCTCTCATCCCCACTAACTTAAGTCAAGCAAGAGAACTTGTTTAAGAGTAATCTGAATACATTTTTTTCCTTAAAACAAGTGTAAGTTAACATTCAATGTGAAATCCTCACTTACCTTTTTAAATAGTGTACTGTATTGCATCCTAATAGTGAATCATTGGTACTACAAAGTGTGGGTTGCCTCTACACTAATGAGGCAAGACATAATATAGAGCAGGTGCTCACACACTGGTTTGTTATGAAAACAGTCTACCTAACAATAAAAACAGCCACGTCCCCCACAAAAACAAGCCACAGATTCTGATTTAGAAACTGCTGTTCAAAAGTATTTGAGGTCAGCATTTATTAAAATCCAAACAGCTTCCCCCTTAGTTACCAGTAAAGCAAATATGAAATGTGTGTTACATTGTATATCTTGGTCTGATTTGGATTAGTCAGAAGGTATTCAGGGAAGAATGACCATTTGGGCCAGTCACTGACATATGGAATATTGCACTCAGGATACATTTATTCTACCAGTACTGTCTACTCAACCCTAAACATGTTTTTGAAATAATCAAACAGTTGCTACGATCACCACATTGGCACCGTGGAAAATGTGCTGACTGTAAAGCATCCCGGAATAACATTTTCTGCACTGTAGGTGAAAACTTGGACTGTTTTTCAGGATTCAAGCAACCAGTTAAACTTTAGCATCTAGGAGAAATCTCCTACATGGGAGAGAGGTAACATATTTGACACACCATCAGCCTTCCCATGTCAATATACTGATTTTTAATCCATGATTAACTCATAATGACAAAAGTCGGAATTAACCTAATTTAAAAGTGTGAATAGTTATTTATATCATTGATTTGTACAATTCAATTGAAAAAATGAAAAACACATTCTTAATAACATCAGGGTTTATGCCTCTCTTACTACAGTGAATTAAATGTCAAAAAAAAGACTAACTGGGCTTCCCTGGTGGCGCAGTGGTTGAGAGTCCGCCTGCCGATGCAGGGGGACGTGGGTTCGTGCCCCGGTCCGGGAGGATCCCACGTGCCGCTGAGCGGCTGGGCCCGTGAGACATGGACGCTGAGCCTGCGTGTCCGGAGCCTGTGCTCCACACGGGAGAGGCCACAGCAGTGAGGGGCCCGCATACCGCAAAAAAAAAAAAAAAAAGACTAACTATGGAAACTGTTATGTGAACGAACACAGTTGCAAGTCCCTCTTCAGATTCGCTCTTTAGAACTTCGAGCCACGTTATCTCACTGCAGCCCCACCTGCAGCCCCACCACCTAAGACTATTCCGCCTTACCTCACTGTGGACATCTTGCCAATTCACAGAAGCTTTTCCTGACCTCCGGACATTAGGTACCTCCAATATATGATCTCACAACACCTGTACTTCACTTTTACAGCACTTTTCACAAATTTAACTGAATAACTGTCTGTTTAATTCTGTACTTAATGTCTTTCTCCTCCCTAGATGAGCGGCTCCCTGAAGGCAGGGATAGCCCTTCCTTTCTTCACTGGGTATCAAACACTCTGGGCAAAGGGCCCTCGGTGCACAGGTCCTCACGTAGGTTGTTGGATGGCTGTTACCTGTGAACCGAGCCAGGCTTACAAAAAGGACAGACATTAACAGAATAGAAGCTTATCTACGTTCTCACCTCAAAACAGCTAATCAACAGTGTGCCAAATTTTTAAATATATTTTTTAAAAAGAATTATTTCGAAACAACTAAAGGTTCATCCCATCTCTTCTCGCTCCTTTCCAGGAGTGACCTCTCGCTTCAGTTGGTGTGTATTGACCCCATATTTTACAGCAAATGATTTCCTTAACTCAGTGGACACCTATGAATTCATTAGGCATGCAGATCATGGTTCTGCTTAATTGAAACTTACATATTTAAGTTATATACATAATAAATGGTATACTATATGTATTCATTTGCAGTTATTATATTTTTGAGATATATCTATGTTGGATACATATAAATCCAGGTTATTGTTTTATGTGCAGGTGTTACTGGCTCTTCAGAGTCATATTGTATCCACTATTTTTCATGTTAACAGCTTTATTCAGGTATAAATGCACATATTCAAAGTCTACAATTTGCTAAGTTGTGGCATATGTGAAACCATAACCACAAGCAAGATTTTAAACATAGCTGTCACCACCAAAACTTTCTTCTGCTCCTTTATAATTTCCTCCCTCTCTCCCATTTCCATCCCTATCCCTTCTACCTAGACAATCACTGATACATTCTCTGTCAAAAGTTACTTTACAATTTCTAGAATTTTATATAAATGGAAGCATATCTTCTTTCATTCCACATAATTATCTTGAGATCCATACATGTTGTTTGTATCTTAGTTCACACATTATAATTGCTGAGTAGGATTCCATTACAGGCTTGTACCACAATTTGTTTATCCATTCTCCTGTTGATGGACATTAGACTGATTTCCAATTTGGGCTCTTATAGAAAAAGCTGCTATAAACATGCACTTGCAAATCTTTGCATAGACATATGGTAGTGTATGTTTAACTTTTTAAGAACTGGCAAACTGCTTTCTAAGTGATTTTACTATTTCACTTTCCCAGCAGCAGTGTATGACAGTTCAAGTTGTCGCACATCCTTACAAAGACACTGCATGATTAGTCTTTTTAATTTTAGCTACTTGAATAGTATATATCACATTGTGATACTGATTTGCATATCCCTAATGACAAAAATTTTGAATTTATTTTCATGTGCTTATTTGCCATTTTTATATCTTATTTTTTTTTAAGTCTTCAAATATTTTGTCCACTTTAAAATTGGTTTATTTCTTTTATTATTATTTCTTATTATCAAGAGTTCCAAATATGTTCTAGATACAAGTCCATTGTCAGATATATAATTTGCAAAGATTATCTTCCAATATATGGCTGGCAGCGATAACAATTCCTTTCAAATTTTTTTTTACTTTTGATGAATTCCCAATTTACTGATTTGTTTCATGGATTTCACTTTTTGTGTTGTATCTAAGTTCACAAAGATTTTTCTCCTATGTTTCCTTCTAGAAGTTTTAGAGTTTTATGTTTTATATTCAGACTATATTCCACTTTAAGTTAATTTTGTTATAGAGTGAGAGTCACAGACTGACGATATTTTGGTATACAGATTTCTAAATGTTCTAGCACCATTTATTGAAAAGACTATTGATTCTCCAAAGAGCTGCCTTTGCACATTTGTCAAAATCACTTAACCATAAACCATATATGTGTTGGTCTATCTCTAGACTTTGTTTTCCTACTCTGACCCACTTGCCCATATTGATATCAATACTGCATTGTCTTCATTACTGTCTGTACCTTTATAATAAGACTTGAAGTCACAAATTGTTAGCCCTCTAACATTGCTCTATCTTTTCAAAGTTATTTTGGTTCTTCTGGATCCTTGGAATTTCAGCATGAGTTTTAGAATACGTTATTTTTACATAATTTTGCTAATTTTTACCAAAAATCCTACTGGAATTTTTATTGGGATTGTGTAGAATCAATCTCCTGAACTGTTGACAGATTTAGTAAATAAAAACACAGAAAGGGATACACTTATTCTAAAACTTTTAATTGTTGCATTAAGTTTAAACTTAAGTGGGTGTCCTGCATTTTATCTGGCAACTCTAATTTGAGAATTAACATCTTAATAATACTGAGTATTTTGACCCAGAGTTTATTTACTTAGATCTTCTTTGATTTCTCTCAGTAAATTTTTGCAGTTTTTAGTGTACAGATCCTGCACATTTTTTGTCACGTTTATCTCTAACTAAGTGATATGTTTTGATGCTATTACAAATGATATTCATTTTTAAATATCAATTTCTGATTTTTCATTGCTAGTACATTGTTGTTTTATATCCTACAACCTTGCTCAACTCACTTGTTAGATTCTGTGTAGATTCCATCACACTTTCTTCATAGACAATCACATTTTATCCAAATTAATTCTTTTCCCAATCTGGATATCTTTCTTTTATTTTTCTTGCCTAACTACACTGGCTAGATCCTCCAATACAATGTTAAATAGAAGTGGTGAGAGCACACATAGTATCTTATTCTTGATCTTGAGAAAAATGTATTCATATTCATCAGTTCTTTACCATTTAATTTTTGTTTGCTATAGGTTTCATGTAGATGCTCATTATCAAATTGAGGAATCTTCCTCTATTCCTAGTTTACTGAAAGTTTTATAAAAATGGATATGATTTTCAAATATCTTTTCTATAGTGATTGAGGTGATCACATGGCTTTGCTCTAATGATTTATTATGATTACACAGATTGATTTCTGAATAGAAAGCCACCTTTGCATTCCAGGGATAAATCCTAGTTGGTAGGACGTACTCTCATTTTTATATTTGGTTGAATTCAATTTGGTGAACTGTATTTAGCCTTTTGTATCTATGTTCATGAAAAATATGGTTCTGTTTTTTTCTCCCTTATGATATTTTCATCTGAAAATTTGGTATCAGGCTGATACTGACCACATAGAATGAGACAGGAATTACTACCATCTCTTCAGTTTTCAATGAGAGTTGTGTAGAACTGGTATTATTTCTTCCTTACATGTTTGGTAGATTTCAACAATGAAGCTAGAGGACCTGGAGATATTTTTGTGGGAAGATTTCTAAATACAAAATAAAATTTTAAATAGCAGATTATTCAGGTTATCTATTTCTTCTTAACTGAGCTTTTGTAGTTTGTGTCCTTCAAGGAATTTATCCATTTCATTTATATTGTCCAACTTATTTGGCATAAAATTGTTCAAAATATTTCCTTAGTATCATTTTATACCTGTAGACTTGTTAGCAATTAAACCACTCTGATGCCTGCTATACTAATATATTTTTTTAATTTTTCCTTTTAAGTCTGGCTAGAGATTTACAAGTTTATCAAACTTTTCAAAGAACCTGCTTCTGTTTCCACTAATTTTTTTCTATTGTTTTTGTTTTCCATTTCACTGACTTCCATTCTGACCATTATTATGTCATTTCTGTTGCTTACACTGGGTTTATTTTGCCCTTTCTTCCTAGTTTCTTAAACTGAAAACTGAGGCAATTAATTTGAGGTATTTCTCTTTTCTGATATGTGTGGAGTGCTGGGAATTTCCTCTCTAAGTCTGACTTTAGAGGTATTCCACAAATTTTTGTTTGTTGTGTGTTTCACAGTTCCTGTTTAAAACATTTAAAAATGTCCCTAAGAAGTTGGTCTTTGACACATGGAATATATAGACATGTATTTAGTTTCTCAATATTTGGAGAATTTTCCAGATTTCTGTTATTGATTTCTAATTTAATTATATTATTGCCAGAAACATACTTATTAATTAACTTATTTTAATTAACTTACTAATTAATTTATGCCTGGAATTCTTTTGAATTCATTGAGATTTATGTACCACAATATGGACTACCTTGGTAAATGATCCATGTGCACTTGAAAAAAACTCTATATTCTGCTGTTTTTGAGTGAGATGTCCTATAAATGTCAATTAGGTCCAGTTGAATGACAGTGTTGTCCAAGTCTTCTATGCCCTTCTGGACTTTCTGTCTACTCACTCTATCCATTAGAATACTGAAAATTCTGATTATAATGTAGATTTGTTTGTTTCTCCTTGGAGTTCCCGTAGTTTTTGATTCATATATTTTGATGCTTTTTTATTAGGTGCATATTTATGGTCATAACTCCCTTTTGATCCCCATATTATAATGAAATGAACTTCTTTATCCCTAGTAATATTACTGGCTCCAAAACCTACTTTTTCTGATATAGTCATTCCAATTTTCTTTTGATTAGTGTTAGCATGGTATAACTTTTTCCATTCTTTTAATTTTAAGCCTTTAAAGTATGTTTCTTGTATGAAGCATATAATTAAGTGTTGTCTTAATCTATAATCTGATAGTCTCTCTAATTGGGGAGTTTTAAATTACCTATATTCAATGTCACTGTTGATACGGTTAAATGTAAGTCTATGATCATGCTATTTGTTTTCTTTGTCCCATTCATTCTTTGATCCCTTTTAATGTATTTTTAGGCCTTTTTCTGGATCGACTGACTACTTTTTATGATTGTATTAGGTTGGCCAAAAAGTTTGTTCAGTTCTGTAACAGTCAGAAAAACCTGAACGAACTTTTTGGCCAACCCAATACTTTACTTTCTTCATTGGCTTATTAGCACTGCTTGATTATTTCAGAGACTGCTTTAGGATTTATAGCATTTTCCTTCAACTTATCACAGTTCACATGCAAGTTATTCTATATAATTCTGCATATAGCATAAGACTCTTACAACACATGTATATTCTCATGGACTCTATGCAATTGGTACACATTTTACTTTCACATATTTACTAATTATACTACATTTTTATTATTTCTGTTTAAACATTCAATGATTTTTGAAGAGATTTTAATAAGAAAAAATTTATTGAGTATTTACCCTTATGGCTACCATTTTCCTTGCCCTTCATTTATTTTGATGTATATTTTTTTCTGGTGTTTTTTTCCTTCATGCTGACGTACATATTTGTCATGCCTTTTAGTGATGGGCCAAGTATTGGTTTCTTTTAGCTTTTGTATGTCTGATATAAAAGGCCTTCTTTTGCCCCCATTTTTTTTTACATACTATACAGTTAGATTCATCAATAACATTGTCCCTAGTTATTTATATTTAAATCATGACAATTGATTTGAAAGAGAACCCAGAGCCAAGTTTATTTTTTTCCAAATATATATATATATATATATATATATATTTTAACATCTTTATTGGAGTATAATTACTTTACAATGTTGTGTTCACTTCTGCGGTATAACAAAGTGAATCAGCTATGTCTATACATATATCCCCATATTCCCTCCCTCTTGTGTCTCCCTCCCACCTTCCCTATCCCACCCTTCTAGGTGGTCACAAAGCACCAAGCTGATTTCCCTGTGCTCTTTTTTTTTTTTTGGCTCACTTTTGTGTGTGGGTGTGTGTGTGTGTGTGTGTGTGTGTGTGTGTGTGTGTGTGTGTTTAACATCTTTATTGGAGTATAATTGCTGTACAATGGTGTGTTAGTTTCTGCTTTATAACAAAGTGAATCAGCTATACATATACATATATCCCCATATCTCCTCCCTCCTGCATTTCCCTCCTACCCTCCCTAGCCCACCGCTCTGGGTGGTCACAAAGCACAGAGCTGATTTCCCTGTGCCCTCATTTTGTTGTTGTTGTTGTTGTTGTTGTTTTTATTGTGGTACACGGGCCTCTCACTGTTGTGGTCTCTCCGGTTGCGGAGCACAGGCTCCAGACGCACAGGCTCAGCGGCCATGGCTCACGGGCCCAGCCGCTCCGCAGCACGTGGGATCCTCCCAGACCGGGGCACGAACCTGTGTCCCCTGCATCGGCAGGCGGACTCTCAACCACTGCGCCACCAGGGAAGCCCCCTATGTGCCCTCATTTTTAAAATACATTTTTGCTGGGTATAGAAGTCTAGGTTGATTCCTTTTTTTTTCCCCTTTGTCACTTTAAAGACCTTATTGTACTGTCTTCTACTTTGCATTGTTTTAAATGAGAAAAATGCTGTCATCCTTATCTTAGTTTCACTGTATTTAACGTTTCTTTCTTTCCTCTGGCTGCTTTTTCTTCTGTTCCATTATGAAAAGTTTCTATTGCTGTGTCTTGAAGTTCATGAATTTTTTTTCCTGTCATGTCTATCTACCATTAATACCATTCAGTGTATTTTTCACCTCATTAACCATAGTTTTCATCTCTAGAAGTTAGTATGGGTCTTTTAAATTTCTTTGATATCTCTACTTAACTATTCAAGTATCTGAAATACACTTCTAATAGCTGTTTTAACATCCATTTCTGCTACTTCTAACATCTATGTCAGTTCTGAATCAGTTTTGATTGATTGATTTTTGTCCTTATTAAGGGTCATATTTTTCTACTTCTTTCCTCACCTTGTAATTTGTGATGAGATGCCAGACACTGTGAATTCCACCTTGTTGGGTGCTGGTTATTTTTGTATTTCTATATATGTTCTTGAGCTTTGTTCTGGGACACAGTTAAGTTACTTGAAACAGTTTCAGCCTTTTGGGTCTTGCTTTCAAAATTTATTAGGCAATACCAAGTTGTTGATAAATCTAGAGTTAATTATTCTTCAATACTGAGGTAAGTTCCTCTTGAGTCCTACAACCAACGTCTCATAATTCATGAGATTTTTCCAGTCTGGCTGGGGTAAACAGGTGTTATCCCTGAATGTGTGTGAGTACCAAGCACACTTCCTTCTAATCCTTTTAGTGATTCTTTACCCAGCCTCAGGTCTTTTCTTCACAAGTATATACTCATCAGGACTCAGCTGATTACAGGAGGGAAACTCTCTGAAAATCTCCAGAATTCTCTCTCCATGCTGCTCTTTCGTCTCCAGTATTCTGTCCTACAAACTCTAGGCACCTCAGTCTCCCCATAATCCCAGCTTGGTTTCCTCAACTCAGCAAGTCCACTGGTGTATGACTGCATTCATATGCCTCCACTGTGCACTCAAAACTCTTGTCAATGTAGAAATATGGGCAATATTATGGCTCATCTCTTTTACTGCCCATCTCTCAAGGTTCACTGTACATTCATGTCTAACGGCCATTGCCCTGAAAACTGTTGTTTCACATATCTTAAGGCAGGAGCTAAATCTTGTCTCTGTCACTCCATCTTAAACAGAAGTGGTAATCCCCACTGGGTAAGCCTCCTGTTCCTCCAAATGAGAACATGGTTTATTTTCACTATTAAAAATGGTTCTGCAATCAACATGCCTATATGTCTCTTTCTGGCTCCTGTTTCTAGGGTATATGACTAGGAATTGAATTTTAGGATCACAAGGTACATACATCTTTAGTCTACTGAAAAATTATTCTCAAAGTCAGCTGTACCAATCCATATTGCCACCAGTAATTTAAGGAAATTAGTGTTCCCCCATACCTTCATCAGCAATCCATCAACAGTAGCAGTTTTAGTAGTTTATACTAATCTGCAATTTGCATCGTCCAGATTATCAGTTTCATATATTTGGGATTTCTTCCTCCGAAATTTGCCTGTTCCAAACCTTAGCGCATTTTTATTTGAAGTATAGTTAATTTACAGGGTTATGTTAGTTTCAGGTGTACAGCAAAGTGATTTAGGTCCATATCTACCTATCCATTCTTTTTCAGATTATTTTCCATTATAGGTTATTACAAGATATTGAATATAGTTCCCTGTGCTTTATAGTATATCCTTGTTGTTTATCTATTTTATATAGTGTGTATATGTTAATCCCAAACTCACAATTTATCTCTCCCTCCCCCACCCCCACTATCCCCTTTGGTAACCATAAGTTTGTCTTCTGTCTATAAGTCTATTTCTGTTTTGTAAATAAGTTCTTTGTATCATTTTTTTGGATTCCACATATAAGTGATATCATATTTGTTTTTCTCTGTCTGACTTACTTCACTTAGTATGATCATCTCTAGGTCCATTAATGTTGCTGCACATGGCATTATTTCATCCTTTTTATGGCTGAGTAATAGTCCAGTGTGTGTGTGTGTGTGTGTGTGTGTGCGCGCGTGCGTGTTTACATATATATATATATATGTATACACACCACATCTTCTTTATCCATTCATCCTTCAATGGACATTTAGGTTGTTTCCATGTCTTGGCTATTGTAAACAGTGCTGCTATGAACACAGAGGCACACGCTATCTTTTTGAATTAGAGTTTTCTCTGGATATATGCCCAGGAGTCAGATTGCTGGATCTTATAGTAACTCTATTTTTAGTTTTTTAAGGAACCTCCATACCATTCTCCACAGTGGCTGCACCAATTTACATTCCTACCAACAGTGTAGGAGGGTTCTTTTTTCCTAAGGATGATTCTTAAAGTATTCATTGCTTCCATGATTATTTGGAGTTTTTAATATAAAATGAGTGATAATCCATTGTGAGTTATGTTTTTCAAATATCTTCCCCAGTACCTGAGGCTTTTCTTCTCACTTCATTATTGAATTGTAGTTTTTGTCACTCAGAAGTTTTAAGTTTTAAAATAGTTGAATACATCATTTTCTCCTTTATCATCTATGTGTGTTTGTCTTGTGCAGGAAATCCTTCTCTAATTCAGGACTTGAAGGCTCTCTTCTAAGATTTCTCTAAAATGTTTACTTTTATAAGTAATGCTCCAGTGAACATTACGGTGTGTATATCTATCCAAATTAATGTTTTTTGTTTAACAGATGAATAGGTAAAGAAGATGTGATACACACACACACACTACACACACAGCCCCCCCCCCCCACACGCACACACGCACACAATGGACTATTGCTCACCCATACAAAAAGAATGAAATCTTACCATCTGTGACAACATAGATGGACCTGGAGGGTAATATGCTAAGTGAAATAAGTCAGAGAAAGACAAATACTTTCATGTGGAATCTAAAAAACAAGACAAAAAAATAAATATAACAAAACAGAAACAGATTCACAAAGAACAATCTAGTGGTTGTCAGAGGGGATGGCGTGGAGGAATGGGCCAAAGAGGTAAAAGGGACTAAGAGGTACAAAGTACCAGTTATAAAATAAATAAGTCACAGGGATGTAATATACAGTACAGGGAATATAGTCAATAATATTATAATAACCTTGTATAGTGCATGATCTATAAAAATATTGAATCACTATGTTGTACACCTGAAACTAATATAATATTGTAAGTCAACTAAATTCTTAAAATTTTAAAATAAAACATTAAATGTTTACTTTTAGCATTAGGTCTTTAATCCATCTCCAACTAATTTTTGATATGTGGAAGATCTAAATTATCTTTTTCCATAAGGATAGCCAGTAGTCCCAGCATCATTTACTCAAGCACTTTTCCATGGCTATGTAATGTCTCTCATTTATATGTAAAAACATTCTTGGCTCTTTTGTTCAGTTAGTCTATTTGACTATTCCTGCACTAATATACCACTGTTTTAACTGCTAAAGGTTTAAAATAAAGTTCCATTACTGGAAAAGCAAATCTTGACTATTTGGGGAATTTTGACTTCTATGAGAATTTCAGATTCATTTTGCCACATTCTATGAACAACCTGTTTGGATTTTTATTGAAACAACATTGAAATTATGGATTAATCCTTGATTTCTCTCATTCACAAATATTATACACATTTCTTGTTTCTTTAGCTCTTCTTTTATGTCTTTCAATAAAGTTTTACAATTTCTTTCCATGAAGGTCTTATAAAACTTTTGCTCGATTTATTAATAGTCTTCAATTATTTGTTTCAGGTATAGAGGAGTGCTGCTGTTTTTTATATGTTGGTCTAATATCCAGCAACCTTACTTTTCTCTAATTAGTTCAAATAGCTTGTCCCTATTTTTTTTTTTTAATTTTAAGAAAACTTGTCATCTTATAATGAACAGTTTTGATTATTTGTTTTGGATTCTTATAATTTTTTATTTTTCATGTCTCACTACCATGGCCAGAATCTTGAGTCAGTGGTAAGTAAAAGGAGTGATAATGGGCTTCAATTTCTCCCAATTTCAAAGAAAAATTATCTTGCCTTTTAGTTGTGTTATTTACTATAGATGTTTAGTGGATCCTCTTTATTACATACCTAGTGTTTTTCCTTTTTATTCTTGAATGGGTGTTAAATTTAACAAGTGCTTTTTCTGGATGGTTAATAGGATGATCATATGTTGTCATTTCAAATAGTATTTTATTGTGATGAATTATTGGTATTTCTAATACCAAGCCAACCTTGCATTCCTGAGATAAACCCTACATGGTCATTATATCTTTCCATTTTTTACATATAACTATGTCTAACTATGCCTTATATTTTTAATTGGAATTGTATCATGCACAGTATTTATTACCTGAGAGCTTCCATGCCATGGGAAAGTTTTTTGTGTCTAACTACATAGCTGAAATATTTATATTTTATGAGTAGCATGCTTTTCAATACCCAGTGTTAAATATTTTTCTCTGTTAAATAATACGGTATTTATCAGGTAATGAATATTTATACTAATCAATACCAATGTCTCACCCAGATATTCTTGAACCACTTTTTCCAATTTTGTGGGCTTTAGGAGCTTCTACATCTAACAGCTGACACAACTTCTATATCTGCACATGACCCCATCCCTTGACCAATGACTGACAGTTGCAGGGTATGAAAGCCCAGCTCCCCAGCCTCAGATCAGGACAATCCTGAGGACTACTCATATGCCAGAGTTCCCAAGGCACCCTCTCGCAGGACTTCACCTGTGGTCATGCTCCCTCCACTGTCCTACTTCTCCTATTCTCCTGTCCATCACCCAAGGAACAATTCCTTAGTAAACCACATGTACATGAATCCCTAATCTCAGGGTCTGCTTCTGGAACCCAACCTCAAAGAATATCTTATAAATAAGATTGTACCTTCTTGGAAAAGTACATTTTAAGGCTTTTGACTTATTTCCCCCTATCGAAGTTGGTAAATTCTTATTTCTATCAGTAATATGAGTTACTGTTTCTCCTCATCCTCACTAACATCAGAGATGTGTATATGCATGTATATATGCACACACACACACACACACATTTTAATCTTTCCCAACTGAAAAACGAAAATGGTACTTCATTGTTATTTATATTTCTTTATTTGATCACTGAGGTTGAACGTAATTTGTACATTTTTACTTCCACGTATAGTGAAACCCTCACCTACTGCATGAATCTACTCCACACAACTAGTCACACATCTACTGTAAATAGCCAAGTGGTGAGGGAGCTCACTGCCTTTTGGTATAGTTTAACTCAGTGTGCAAATCTTACTATTATCACCCCCTGCCTATCAATGGGGAGTGATGGCTAATTAGGTTTTAATCTGCATTTTGAAAGTAACACAAAATTAGTCTAATCTATCTGTCACACAATGACTCCTCAGGTATGTGGAGAAACAGATCACTTTCCCCAGTCTCTGTGTTTCGCTCACTCAAGTTTTCTTACCTCCAGGCCAAAACATTCTTATATCCTTCAATTTTCCTCACAAGACTTGGTTAGGAATTCAATTAACATCTCTTCAAGATCTAGTCAGCCAGGTGCCAAAAAGGATGCTTTCTCAAAAAGTCAAAGCAAAAATGGCAAAGGACACTTTCCCTTAGTATAAGGAAAATTCATTGCCTTAGTAAGTATTAAAGATTTTCTTTGAAATATCTTACTTAAAAATTCTCGGGCTTCCCTGGTGGCGCAGTGGTTGAGAGTCCGCCTGCTGATGCAGGGGACATGGGTTTGTGCCCCGGTCCGGGAGGATCCCACATGCCGCGGAGGGGCTGGGCCCGTGAGCCATGGCCTCTGAGCCTGCATGTCCGGAGCCTGTGCTCCGCAACGGGAGAGGCCACAAAGGTGAGAGGCCCGTGTACCACAAAAAAAAAAAAAAAAAAAATTCTCAGATTTCTCTAAATTGATTTTCTGTATCCTATAAATACAGATACAGTTTCTATTCCCACCATTTCTGACAATTAATATACTTTTCCAATTTTATTTAAGAATGCTGGAGAAGGGCATTCAGTTCAAACATACAATTCCAGTGGCAGTGATGTCCAAAGACAGCCTATTGCAGATAAAATCACATTGAATATAGGTCCCAGAGAATCTTTTTGTAATCAATATTAAAATGAAATTTAGTTCTGTGTATTATTTATTCATAAAAATATTGTAATGAGATTTATTTTTGTCAATGTTATATGTACAGCAACAGACTAAATATTTATTCATATTTCTCTATTTATATCCTTAATATTTACAGGTTTATTTTGCTCATCATCTTAATATACTTTAAAAAATATTTTAAACTTTTAAAAATATTCTAAACATAGAATAGCCCACTCAATACCAAAAAAAACAAAGTCAGGGGACTGACACACCCAACTTCTAGACTTACTATAAAGCTACAGTTATCAAGATGGTGTGGTGTTGGTGAAATAATAAACAAACAGATCAATGGAACAGAATAAAGAGTCCATAAATATATCAACTGATATACATCAACTGATCTTTGGTAAGGGAACAAAGGTAATGCAATAGAGCAAAGATGGTCTCTTCAACAACTGGTGATGGAACAAATGGAAATCCACATTTGTAAAAAAAAAAAAAAAAGGAAAGAAAATGAACCTAGACACAGACTTGGTACCCTCCACGAAAATGAACTCAAAATGGATCACAAATCTAAATGTAGGATGCAAAACAATAAAACTCCTGGAAGATAACAGAGGAAAAAAACTAGATGAACTTGGGTGCAGTGGTGACTTTATACATAAAATATCAAAGGCATAATCCATGAAAGAAAGAATTAATAAGCTGGGCTTCAATAAAATTAAAAATTTTTGATTGCAAAAGACACATCCAACAAAGAACTATTATCTAAAATATACAAAGAACATTTAAGGCTCAATAATAAGAAAATGAACAAGCCAATGAAAATACGTGCCAAAGACCTTAACAGACACCACACCAAGGAAGATATACAGATGATAAATAAGCATATGAAAAGATGCTCCAAATCATATGTCATCAGGGAAATGCAAATTAAAACAACCCACTACACACCTATTAGAATAGCCAAATCCGGAACACTGACACCACCAAATGCTGGTGAGGATGTAGAAAAACAGGAACTCTTATTCATTACTGGTGGAAATACAAAATAGTAGAGCCACTTTGGAAAAAAAGTTTGGCAGTTTCTTACAAAACTAAACATACTCCTATCTTCCAATCTAGCCACTGAAATCCTTGGTATTTACCCAGGGGATTAAACCTGAACAGGGATGTTTACAGTAGCTTTACTCATAATTGCCAAAAACTGGACTGACCCAAGGTGTCCTTTAGTAGGTGAAATTAGCTGGAGTACACTCAGTCAGTGGAATACTATTCAGCACTAAAAAGCACTGGGCTATCAAGCCATGAAAAGACGAAGGAACCTTAAATACTTATTGCCAAGTCAAAGAATCCCATCTGAAAAGACCACACTTTGTATGATTCCAACTCTATATAACATTATGGAAAAGGCAAAACTATGGAGACCATAAAAAGGTTATTTAGGGGGAAAGTTAGGGGAGTTGGGGGAAAGGAGGATTTTAACAGGTAGAGCACAGAGAAATTTTAGGGCATGAAACTATTCTGTATGATACTATGATGGTGGATATGTATCATTACATATTTGTGCAAACCCATGTGTAACACCAATGTGAATATAACAGCACCAAGAGTAAACCCTAATGTAAACTATGGACTTTGGGTGATGACAACGGGTCAGTGTAGGTTCATCAATTGTAACAAATGTACCACTCTGATGGGGGATGTTGATAATGGAGGAGGCTATGTGGCGATGGGGGAATATGGGCAATGTCTGTACCTTCTGCTCAATTTTGCTGTGAACCTAAAACTGCTGTAAAAAATAAAGTTTATTTACTTAAAAAAATTCAGAGGACCTTGCAATGGAAGAGATACAAAGCTGACCTAAGGTCCCAGTGTCCTGTTTTCACATCTAACTTGGGCTCAGTTCCCATTCTTGCAGATCTTCTGATCAACCTCTCTAAGGGACATCTAAAGTTTCTAAGGAGTAAAAAAATGTAGAATATTTTAGTTCTTCACACAAACAAAATGTATATATATATATATATATATATATACACACACACATGCAGCTTATTATATGAATACTTAATATTGTTTCTAACTGACCCATACATCAGAGGCCGCATTAGCATAACAGGGGAGTCCTCTGCCTCTCTAGGCAAAGCAGGACTGCCCAACTACATTTTACAACCACTGAGCAGGGTGATTCTCATGATACTCCAAGATTTACATTCCCTAGTATCCTTCAGGAAACAAGAATAAGGCTCAACAATTCTGTAGAACATCACTTTGGTTTTTGTTTTGTCTGTTTTCTGCAAGAAAAGCCTTGGAGAAGAGCGTAGCACTGAAAGGTGTTTGCACTGGAGACTGGCTGTAGGGCAAGGTTGTTTTGGGTGCAGCTAAGAGCAGGCTAAAGAGAATGCAGCTTGAGCTCAGGGCTCTTTGATTGCATGATTTAGAGATATGAAAGTATCTGGCTTTCCAGTATCATTAGTTAGCAGAAACATGCAAAGCAGCTGCGAAGAAAGGTCTCTTTCTTTCTTCTCCACATGCTCTCTGACATTTCCACTACTTAGAGTTTTCTCGCTCACAAGGTTGCCCTTTTGCTTCTGTTGCCATCCTTCCCTGTCATTCTTTGGGTGTACTGGTCAGCGGCGCTTCAAGGACATCCCTTCCTTCCTTTGCTAGTGCCATTCCCCATTGTTTTCCTATACCTTTGGATCTATTTCTTCATGCTTTCTTCCTTTCTTCTCCATGTGGAACCCATATCATTTGATCTACTGACAGTTTTCTTTCTTCCTTTGATACTCTCTTACTTCACCATTTTTCCTATCTTTACTCTGAGCTACAGAGACAAAGTATCTCCTACAGAGAAGCTTAGTTCTAAAATTCATTTAAACATTCACTAAGTGCCTACTAAGTTCTGGCAGTGTTCTGGGTGTTAGGAATACAGGAATGCACAGAGCCCTTTGGGAATTCAAATAGTTCCAGGCCAGTATGATAACTACCATCTACAAAGCACTATGAAAAGTAAAAGAGAGTAAATCAATGTTTACAATTATGAATGATTTGTGAAAGGCTGCCCCAAAGAGAGCAATTGGGCTTGGTCTGGAAGAATAAATAAAAGGTTGCCAGAGAATAGAAATAGGTAAGTCTAGCACAGTCAGGGACAATGTAACAGGGAAGAACAAATCTGACTTCATATTAGATCTTCTTCTTTTACTTTAACCTTTGTATACTATTGCATTTGCTTTAAGTTAAGAATGTTGCCTATAGCCTGAAATAAACAGGAGAGCCCATTCTCAAGGCTCTGACCTTTAAGGGTATAACACTTTTCCATTAATATAGAGATAAAAAGTTGCAGAACAGAGAATAACATTTGTCTTGTTGAAGGTTTACAGGAACATTGTGACCTGATCTACCTGGACAGATGCAAGAACGAAGGATTCCAACACCAAGAGGTTTGCAGCAACCAACCACAGCCCTCCCTCACCTTGCCTTTAAAAGTGCTTTGCTGAAACTCTGGAGAGTTTAGGGTTTGCGGGGGGGGTGGGGGTGGGCATAAGCAACCTGTTCCCCTTGCATGGCCCTGCAATAAAACCTTCCTCTGCTCCAAACACAAACGTTTTGGTACTGTTTGGCCTCGCTGTACATCAGACACACAAACTTGCATTTGGAACAACAAGGCATGTAGGCATTTAAGAGAGAGCATCATACGGAGGAATAGATCTGTTCCATTTGTTCGTTTAGGGGTTCTGACCAGAACTGAGGTTGGGGGGTGGCTGGTGAAGAATACTGCATATTTCAAGAGCTGGATCATAAAATGTGGAACCATCTAAGAAGTTTAAGCCAAACAGCACACAATCAGGTCAATGTTCTAGAAGTGTAACTGTCAACTATACATTAGATAGATCAGATAGCAGGTGACATCAGGAGAAAATGCCATTCAAAGATTCTTATAATAGCTCAGCAAGGGAAAATGAGGAACTCAAGTAAGGCAGTGAGAGTTAAGACTGAGGATGAGAGAGATGTGAGATAACAATTTTAAGTATCGTGATATAAATAGGGGCTTGAATACAAGGAGAGGAAGGACTCTAAGAGGAACACCTGGTTTCTGTCCTGGGCTCTTTAGTTTCATGGTGAAGGCATCCACTAAGGTAAAATTCTGGAAGAATGTGACAATTGGGAATAGAAAAAGTTTAACTTTAGATGCACTGAATTTGGGATGCCTATGGATGTTCACATCTATGAAATAGCTGGAAAGAGGTCTGAAAGCTCAGGAGAGAGTTTGGGACTAGAAATAGAGATTTGTGAGTCACTAGCACATCCGGTAAACAGTATATAAATGATGGGAATAGATTAAATTACCCCGGGGAACATATATAGAGAAGGATCAGGGTGAGACATGGGACGTGGGGGAAAGCATATATTTAGGAAATGTGAGTTAGACCTAAGAAAGGAGACAAGGAGAAAGTCAGACCTGGAGCAGAACCAGGTGAGAGTGGGATGGTTGATACAGAACTTACGTCAGGAAAGTCAAAATTGGCTATAGTGTGAAATCCTGAAGAGGATCAGAGTGGACCAAGGACAGAGAGCAAATCTTTGAATATGACAAACAGTTAATCCTTGGCTTCCTTGTTCAGTATCAGCAAATTGCAGTCAGAGCCAGAAGGCACTGAATTAAGGAGGAAGACTAACCTTTTCAAAAAAATCTACATGAGAGAAGAAAAGATAAAGAAAGGACCTGGGAATATGAGGAATTATCAGAGGAAGATGCCTTTTATTCATCTGTTTTTTCTGATAAGGATGGTGATGATGATAATAAGGATGTTTTTATTGTTTTTAGAATGGGAGATATTTTAGTATGTTTATAGGCTCAGGATATGGACTGTGCATCAAGGAGTAGATTTAAGATGTAGAAGAAAAAGAAGGATAAACATGAAGCTAGGCAGGAGGCAGGAAGAAGCAAAAAGGATGATCTACTAATGTATCATTTCTGAGAATGAAGAAAATGAGTAAGAGTGGATAAGCTGCTGACAAAATCATAGGTATGGAGGATGGAAACAGAGATATGAGGTCTAAAAGCCTCAATGCCTCAATATTAAAAATGATAAATTTTTAATGATAAACTTGCATAGTTCCTCTTATGTGTCAGGTGCTATTTTAAGTGCTTTCAACCAACATCAACTTACTTGATCCTTGAAAACATCTCTATCAGATAGATGCCATTACTATCCCCATTTTACAGATGAAGACAGAGAGGCAAAGAGAAGTTAAATTATTTACCCAGGATCACAAAATAACTTGCAGAGCAAGAGCCTGAACACAGCCTAGATGTGTCCCTGCTCCTAACTTCTGTGCTATACTGCTGCTCTAAACAATAAGGTATCACGTGGAAGGAGGTGGGGATCAGTAGGGGGATTTGGAAAAAAAATGCCAAGAAAATGATTTGGCACAGACCAATAAAGAACAAATAGAAAGAGAGAAGAATGGATCAAAGTCTTAAACATAAGTCCTGAAACTGTAAAAACTCCTAGAAGATAACAGAGAAAAACCTTCATCACATTGGTCTTGGCAATGATTTCATGAATATGACACCAAAAGCAAGTGCAACAAAAGCAAAAATAAACAACTGGGACTACATCAAACTAAGAAGCTTTTTGACCTCCCTGACAACTTTGAGGTCAAAACTATTACCAGGAGGGTATTTTACTCACACCAGTTTAAAAACATACTCCTAAGTCATGGATTAAGCCCAATATTATTATTATCCCTCTCTTTGATTGACCTTCTGTTTTTGAATATTAATTCTACCTCTCTTTGATTATAGGATTTTAGTATCATTAAAGGGCTACATAGCAAATCCAAAGGTAGATTTAAAAGAAAAAAAAAATCATATAATTCCAAATCATTTCAGGGGATTAAAAAACAACACTAAGAAACTTCTGCACAGCAAAGGAAACAATAAACAGAACGAAAATGTTACCTACAGAATGAGAAAATATTCATAAACCATATACCTGGTAAGGGGTTAATATCCACAATATATAAAGAACTCCTACAACTCAACAGTAAAAAAAAAAAAAAGTAATAATAATGACCGGCTTAAAAATGGGCTAAGGGGCTTCCCTGGTGGCACAGTGGTTGAGAGTCCGCCTGCTGATTCAGGGGACATGGGTTCGTGCCCTGGTCCGGGAAGATCCCACATGCCGCAGAGCGGCTGGGCCCGTGAGCCATGGCCTCTGAGCCTGCGTGTCCGGAGCCTGTGCTCCGCAGCGGGAGAGGCCGCAACAGTGAGAGGCCCACGTACCGCAAAAAAAAAAAAAAACGGGCCAAGGACTTGAATAGACATTTCTTCAAACAAGCCACACAAATGACCAACAGGTATATGAAAAGGTGCTCAACATCACTAATCATCAGGGTAATGCAAATCAAAATCACAATGAGATATGACATCACACCTGTCAGAATAACTATTAACAAAAAAACAAAAGACAACAGCTGTTGTCAAAGATGTGAGGAAATTGGAATCTTTGTGCACTGTTGATGGGATTGCAAAATGCTGCAGTCACTATGGAAAACAGTATGGAGACTCCTCCAAAAGTTGAAAATAGAACTACCATATGACTCACCAGTCCCACTTCTGAGACTGAAGTTTTTTTATCCAAAAAAAACCTGAAATCAGGATCTCAAAGAGATGTTAGCACTCCTCTATGTTCACTGCAGCACTATTCACATTAGCCAAGATGTAGAAACAACCTAAATGGCCATGGACAAATGAATGATAAAGAAAATACATACATACAATGGAATACTATTCATCCTTTAAAAAGAAGGAAATATGCAACAACATGGATGAACCTTGAGGACATTATGTTAAATAAAATAAGTCAGTCATAGCAAGATAAATACTGAATGATTCTACTTACAGGAGATATTTAAAATAGTCAAATTCATAGAGTCAAAATGTGAAATGGTGGTTGTCAGGGCAGAGGGAGGGGGAAAGGGGGAGTTACTAAATCAATGGGCATAAAGCTTCAGTTAGGCAAGATGAATAAACTCTAGAGATCTGCTATACAACACTATTTCTATAGTCAACAACAATTATTGTACATTTAAAAATTTAAGACAGCACATCTCATTTTGCGTTCTTACCACAATAAAATAAAATTAAGTTTTAAATGAAGCAAGTAGGTCTCAGAAAAAAAAGAAAGAAAGAAAGAAAAAAAGAAGGGTATCACTGGAGCACAACTGCAGTTGATGACCATGAACTTGTGGTGAAGCCAACCTACATTGCTGTGTATCTCCTCAGAAGTGCTGGCCACATGCGTACAAGAAGTAAGAAGGTAGAAGTACTGATAGGTGTTGGAATTGTGCTGTAAAGGTAAGGCACAAAAGTAGGGGAAGTAATGGACAGGAGGAAGATGGTGGGTCAGCAATTCAACTGAATTGCCAGAGAGAAGGTCAACAGGGAATAGGGAAGAAAGAGAAACCAGGAGCATGATGGAGTAAGAAGGTTAACAGCCTGGAGATACGGTTCAAGGGAGAAAAGCCTGGGCAATAAGAGTGAAGACACACTGCAAGTGTTGCAAATAAAGAAGGCTGTGATCAGAGTGAAATGCTACACTTAAGAATTCTGAAGGTGAGCGAGATCTAGTGTTGATAGTTATGTATTCACTGAAGACTGCTCCTTGTGTTCTACAACAGTAACCCAACTGTGTCCCAACGTTCTACAACTGTAGCAATGCACCTGAGGTTCAGGAGAAAGTCAAGTGAAAGGCTATATTGTTCAAGGTTTGAGGAACATCTAAGTAAAGCATACTGATAAAGGGGACAATGGAACTGAAATGCTCCTGAGTGTTCATTAGAGACATTCGGCCTCAACAGTGATATCCAGGTAGAGTAGGGAAGAAAATAAATTTGGGAGAGTTCTGACAGACTGAAATTACGGTGGAATTAGAATGTCTGTAAGGGTTTTATAGAAAGGTTAAAAAATATAATTCCATCTTGTCAAACTATTCCTGTGTTTACTTTCTTTGACCAAATGGGCCTTAATCTCCTTGTACGGACAGAAAACTGCGCACAGTTTGGCTTCTCCATATCCTAATATTCTGAGGTTGTTGTGTAAGTACTAAATAAATACTTGCTGGGATGAACACATCACTGAATTTACCACTGAGAGCCTCCTTAGAAAAAGACCCTTTAGGCATCATCTCTTCTTGCAAATCAAAAAGGAAGCTCAGAGAGGACTAGACCTCATAGAAAGATGAGTTAGATACAGAATCAGACCATCTGAGGGCCAGAGACAATCACTGATTACCTCCTTTCTGCTATGAGTTATAAACTTTTTCTTTGGGTCCATACAAAACTTAACACAGCATTACACTGGCATAGGGTATATAACCCTTTAGGAAAAACAACATATTCTAGCAGTAGTCGTCTTCCCTTCCTTTCCCACAGTCATTGGACCTAAAGATTCCCCCAGGATCCTGAGAGCTATCCTCGGCTCCCTATGTGACTCAAACTAGCTCCTGGCTCCAGCCTGGGATGGCAAATCCCTAAGACTCAAATGAAAGACTTGAGACCTTGAATGACATCTATGTATTTAAAAATCCAGAATTTGCACATCATTTCTAACAAGAACAATGGAAATGGACATGATTGTTTCTCTCACTGGTAACTGCACCTGGCGAATTCTGCTACTCCACTTTCAATCATCATGGTTCAGAGCAGGCTAAGGCCACTCCTGTGCCATGTGACAAAGCCTGGCCAATTAGAGGGTCACAGCATGGGAGCCACAGCAACAGGCTCAAAAACAGCATTGTTCCTGGCTTAGCTAGGAACAATCAGAGATTGGCTGTGATTTTTTTCTTTTTTTTTGCGGTATGCTGGCCTCTCACTGCTGTGGCCTCTCCCGTTGCAGAGCACAGGCTCCGGATGCGAAGGCTCAGAGGCCATGGCTCACGGGCCCAGCTGCTCCGCAGCATGGGGCATCTTCCCGGACCGGGGCACGAACCCGTGTCCCCTGCATCGGCAGGCGGACTCTCAACCACTGCGTCACCAGGGAAGCCCTCGCTGTGCTATTGATGGAGCTTTTACAGAAGAGGTGTTCACTTTCTGCTGGAGCTGCCAGAGGTGAGCAGGTAAAACACCACACAGAGCCTGAGAATGAAGGTAACAGAGATGAAAGCAAGCCCAAGAGATACATACAGACCAGGGTTCAGCCATGTCTAAAGCCATGCAACCCTTGGCCACTGTGGTTACAAAAACTAAAAAAATCCCTTTTTTGCATTAAAGAAAGATTTTTTGACTTATAAAGGCAAGAGTTTGTTTGGTGTGTGTGTGGTATGTGTGAAAGAGATGGTATTTTTTGAACGTGGAAGATCAGGAAATTAAACTTTAAAAAATAAAACTCCAATCTCAAAACTGTCTCACACACACAAAAAGGAATTTACGCACGCACATTATCAACTGGTCATCTGGCATTACTGCAAAAAGCAACTCATTGGCTCACACTCTTCCAAGAGACAGCAGAAAAGAGAAGTGAAAGTGAGAGGGAGACAGACAGATGATTTAACTTTTCTAATCCAGAAAAAAAAAATACATTAAAACCAGCTCTAATGACCACCTCTGGGGAAAAAATGAATAGGAAGTAAAAAGAAAACAAACAAGTTAGTCAATATCAAAAGAAACAACCAAAAAGTAAACCCTTTCTATATCATACTCTTAGAACAGGCTACGCATATATAAAATGCAGATTCATTTTCCTAAAGCAACACCAGCATCTCTCAAAATCTCTCTCAGGACACCAATATCCCCACAAAACTGTTAGTCTTTTAAGCGCCAAAAGATTGGCAAAGTTAAAATAAGATGGAAATATGATCCACTGACAAGCAGTCAGCAGCAGAATTCTTTCTGTGATTTTGATGGGAAGGAACTCAACACAGGTATCCCCTGCTTTTTGAAAGTTCACTTTATGCCACCTCACTTTTATGAAAGACCTACATTAGTACCTGGTTTTGCTAAGAGAAAGAGATCTGAAAAGGATTTTCGCTTTTACAAACAAAGGCGAAAATCAAAAACAGCGCACTCAGCATGTGTTTTGTAGGGAGCCCTTACAGAGGGAGGGCATCCTGAGCAGCAAGGGCGGTTCCACCAAGCTCCTTCCTGGGAACTACGCTCCACATCTCAGCATCAAGCCTTGAACTGTGTCTGTGAGCATCTGTGGTTTATCTCTATTGTGCATCCTGTCAGCAAGTTGTGTTCTAAGGTATTTGTTTCTTTGTTTTAAGGCGAAACCATTTCAGCTTACGAAAGGTTTCATAGGAATGCTCTACTTTTGGATAGCGGGGAAAACCTGTGTAAGAAATGTCACTGGAAGATTTTTGTATAAATAAATGCAAAACAATGATGGGAAGCTTAAGTAATTAAAGCTGAATCTTATGACACAGTTGCTGTTTTGCCCCCTGCAGCATGTCTTTCTTCATGAATGTGCCTAATAGACAGTCAACCGTGTCATTTGGGGTGATAACTGCATTCATGTCAGAAAAATTCCATCATAACACCCTTTTCAATGTCTTTTTCTAAGTCATGGTTAAACATTCCTCAAAATAACATTTATAAATATATTCTATTGACAAGCCTCTTTCACATAAATTGTCTCATTTTATGCAGTACATTCCCAAATAGTGTTCTGGTACAAACCAGAATACTAGGTTCAATGATCCAATATGAGTCAACTTAAATTAAAATTGCACAGGAAAAATTCAAATGATCATATTCATTGATGGTAGAATTTTATGATGATTTGCTTCTTTTAAACAATAAAAGCCTCAGTTATTGCATTCATTTTTTTATGCTGAAGTTTTGAATTTATACACCAACAGAAATATGTCCCACATCTCTTAAAACAATACAAATACACTAGAGGAGAACAGAGAAGGAGAAGGAGATAAAACAACACATTGCATTCAGTCCTTGTGCTTAGAGCAAAACAAAATGGTGAAACTGATTACTCAGGAAGAGCTGATGTCATCTGAAATGACCAAAAATTAAGCCATTTTTTATATTAAAAGGTTTGGATGATATCTCATTTTACATTTAATTTTCAAATAAAATACAGCTTTTCCTTCATCTGGTACATTTTTTTTTCTTCTTCTTTGCGGCACGTGGGCCTCCCATCACTGTGGCCCCCCACTGTTGCGGAGCACAGGCTCCAGACGCGCAGGCCCAGCGGCCATGGCCCACGGGCCCAGCCGCTCCACGGCATGCAGGATCCTCCCAGACCGGGGCACGAACCCGTGTCCCCTGCATCGGCAGGCGGACTCCCAACCACTGCACCACCAGGGAAGCCCCATCTGATACATTTTTAAAAAGCAAATTACCAATACTTCCAGACAATAATGTTTATTGTAGCTCTAGTCATCCTGTATCAAGAAAAAAGTAATCGAGTCACATGTTCCAGACAAACAGGCCTCTATCAGCCACAGAAAAAGTCTTGTCCTGAAAGAGCAAATGTAATTTTTTTTTAAAGAACAAAGCATAAGTTTTAAAATAGGAGTATAATGTGTTTACAAAAAAGATTAAGAAAATGCTAGAAAAGAATAATGAAGGATATTTTGTCATCTACTAATTCCTTTGGAATGCAAAGTTCATATCAATATATTATATTATCTCCCCATCAGTTAGAAAACATCAACCGGCTCCTGAATATCTGAAGACATTTAACAAATTAAGTACAGTAGGTTTTCATCATATTTGAATAAATAAGGACAGTAGTTGAAGAACTATTTTAAAATACAACAATCTTGGGCTTCCCTGGTGGCGCAGTGATTGAGAGTCCGCCTGCCGATGCAGGGGACACGGGTTCGTGCCCCAGTCCGGGGAGATCCCACATGCCGCGGAGCGGCTGGGCCCGTGAGCCATGGCCGCTGAGCCTGCGCGTCCGGAGCCTGTGCTCCGCAACAGGAGAGGCCACAACAGTTAGAGGCCCGTGTACAGCAAAAAAAAAAAACAATAATCTTTGTATTCCCTGAGAAGTACTACAAAAAAACCTAGGGCCAAAAAAAAGTCCCTTCTCATATACATATAAGTTTGCAAAATATGGACCAGCATAGCATGATTAAACATACCTGTTTCAAAAAGTCTCCAGGAAAAAAGCTCACAAGCTTCCTCAAAGGAGCGGTTACAGCAGGTGTAACAAATGAAACCTGTTTTCACTAGGATTTAAAGAAACCTTCACCTTTATATTCCTTTGCAGTCAAACTTGTAACCACTCGGGGGAAAGGAGCACATGAAGGGTTAAGTCCTCAAAGGTTTCAGAAAGCGAAGTGTCATCTCCGGTGAAAATACTTAACTTTGATTGTGTATACCTACAAGAGGGAGTTATAAGCTTTCCTTTCTAATTAAATTTGAAGACTGAACACATTTTTGTTCTTGCCAAGATCGGTCTTCAAATTCCTAGAGAGAAGTTAGGAGACACCTGCAGCTCAGTGAGACAGTGATCTTTCTCAATTTGATTTAAGCCTTCAATAGTCACTGCTTAGTTTCCACTCATTCCTAATATTCTGAGGAGTAAACTGGTGTCTCGGGAAAAAAAAACAAACAAACCTGAAAATCGCCGCAGAGAAACAACTGTGACTCGAGATGAGCAACATTCTTTCCTTAATCCACGAGAATATATTTCACTTCTTTCTTTTTAATACTGAGTTCCCAACGTTTCATTTTCTTGGCTAAGCTTAGCCTAGGAAATGTCTTAAACACAGTTCTTCCCAATAACATGCCTCCTATCTTCTAAACGGCAATGGGGGTTAATGAACTTTACTACAGAAAAAAAAAAGGACGTTAGTGGAGACAATTCAGACCCTTTCATTAAGTATATAAGGATAATATTTAGGACACAAAACACACACACTTCTAATTTATAAGCCAATGGATACTGTGATGAGGAAAACTGAGAAATTATTTCTTTTAAAATAAAAAAGACAAATCATTTTCCAGGTTCAAATTATATAATGTATATTTTATTACTCAAAACACTAACTCTCTCATCACCATTCTAAGCAGTGGCACAGACCTAAAACTACTTTCGAAGAGTAGTCTTGGCTTCCTGGAGGCACGGCCTTGGCTCACTCTGGAAAAAAGTCATGGCCTTCTACTCAGGCATGTGGCCTGCTGAGATGCCTCAATTTTCGGGAAAGAATGTCATTCCTCCCAGCTAACAGTTTAAAAGGTACAGCTCATAACACAGAATTAGGAATATTTCAAACCCTCTGATCATTATTAGTAATACTGACTGCTCAAATGATTGAGCTATTACTATGTGCTATCCTTTTGCTCAGCCCTTTGACCCACCGCCCACTGAACCCTCCAAATACCCTATGAGGAAAGTACTATTATTTTCCTCTGTTCATAATCTCTTCATTAATTTATCTGGATCATCAAAGGCTAAAAGGTCTTCTATCTCCCTGACTATATGTTATCCTCTGTACCTCTCATATGGTACTTATGTAAGTACCAATATTGTTTTCCAGGATTCCATGTGTCCGTCTTTACTGTTGCCCCAAGAGCCTTCAAGCCTTGTGCAGAGGGTTCCATAGCACAGGAAACTCTAAAAACTCGTTGAATGGGTGGTGCTTACCATCTCTTTTCCTTTCAGGGTAATTATACAACACTTTTCTCAGTACATTTTCTGTACAATTACTTATTGTATAAAATCCATATACCTATCAGAAAACACATTTTCCCATTCTATAAGAGGCTATATTTTTATCAATTTCTAGAAAGGATGATCAACTTCAAAGATTTCATTTAGTTGCAAGATAACTGAGAACAGCAGGAACTCAAGATCGATTTTGATTAAAAAAATATAAAAATGCTAAAATAAATGCAAATATATCTTAACTAGAAAGCTCAACCCAAAGCTAAAGATCTGCTCTTACAATAATTTAGTGGTAAGAAGTGAAATTACAAAAGATGAAGAAGATAATAAAGGCTTCTCCAAGTGAACTTTCATATTTAAATTAAAAACAAAAGTAACAACAAAAAAGGTAAGTGCTGAAAAAAAAAAAACCCTAAACTAAAAGAAAAGGAAGGCTTTGTGGAAAAGAAAAACTATAAACTTTGAAAAAAAGGGATAAAACACTTTTATGTTATACAGTGAAAAAATAGGGAGCCTGCCAGAGGCTGAATAGGGGAATAAGAAGCAGGAGGCCAGACTCCAAAATAGAACACATCCGACCGCAAAGCTGACAGCGCTGACAATAATAACTAAGAAGGGAGGCCATGGTTTTAGGAGGTGATGTTCTTGACAGAAAATAATCAGAAGAATGCTACACTCTTGACAGTTTGGTAATATTTGAAGATTTACTACACAGCAGAGAAGCAGACAGCAGAGCAGTGATGTGCAGAGAGCTACAGCGTCCTCAGCACCCATGCCAATAACAAGTGAGAAAATGGGGGCATCAGATGCCCAAGGGGCCAACGACCACTTCAGGAGTTCCATTTTCCTCTAGGGGGTTGTTTTATTTTACTTTTTTTGTTTTTTTTTTTTTTTTTGCGGTATGCGGGCCTCTCACTGTTGTAGTCTCTCCCGTTGCAGAGCACAGGCTGCGGACGCGCAGGCTCAGTGGCCATGGCTCACTGGACCAGCCGCTCTGCGGCATGTGGGATCTTCCCAGACCAGGGCATGAACCCGTGTCCCCTGCATCGGCAGGCAGACTCTCAACCACTGCGCCACCAGGGAAGCCCTAGGGGGTTGTTTTATTCTAAAAATGAAGGGTGTGTTTTCCAACGAGTTTTAGGCACAATACACTTAAATACACTATTTTCTGAGTCTCTTTTAGGGAAAGAAAACCAGAATGTAGGCTAAGAGGAGGGGAAAATGAGGATTGACTCCAGAGGCCTGTTTAGACCTGTTGCCTGACACAATAGGGGCACAGTGGGGGTGAGAGGCAGCTGTAGCCAGCACAGAGAGCAAGTCAGGTCAGCAAGCATGCCCAGCTGTGCAAGGGCATTCCCTGCTGCACCAGGAATTAAAAGGGAAAAAAAATCACATTACTGACACATTTTCTCATTAAAATGCCATTTGCAGTTGCCGGCCAGCTCTGAGACAAAGTATCATGTATTAAAACCAGTCCCATATTCCCATTCTTTACATATTACAGTCATGTAACAATAAAAGCCAACTCTGCCTTAGTGGGGAAAGGCAAGAAATATTGACAGTAAACTCAGGAATAAGAAATGTATGTCCACTATTGCCACCACTATTTACTTAACGTTGCCTAGGAAGTGTAATCCAACACACTTAAAACAAAACAATTGGACACATGAGAATTAGAAAAGAAAAGGTAGGATTATCTCACACTACAAATAAATGCCTTGAAAGCCAAGTGAAAAACTACTGCAAACAATAAAAGATACCAGTAGCCTTCATCCATACAAATAAAAATATACAATTTTAAAATCTAATGGAACAAAAGACATGACTTAAAACAGCAACAAAAAGACAAACTACTTAGAAATGTGAAAAACTTGCATGAAGAAAATATTTAAACACTCCTGAAAGATCGAAAAACATACTTGAAAGAAAAGAAATGATGGTGTTCTTGGATAGAAATACCTGGTATCATAACAATGTCAGTCCTTCCTAATTTATTAATTTATATCAATCCCCATGAAATACTACCAGGTTATTGTTATTTTTCTTTTTCTGGAGCTAGATAATTTCACGACTGTGAGATTGGTGCATGCATTATATACAAATCAAATAACCATAAAAAACGTCCAGGAATCAGATCCAAGTACATATAAAAATCTACAGACTTCTACATTTTGCTTTTCTTTTTTACCTCATTAATATAACCTGAATTTGAACTAAGCAGGAATCACTGAAATCGACTGAAACACACTGAATATACAAAAATCATGAATTCATAATGATATGCAATGATAAAGACAACAAGAAGGAAGAAAAAAATTCACTCCTACCATGACCATCACCCATTAATTATCACTGGAAATTTCAAGGAAACTAACTCCTTCCTCTAAAAGTTGTCAATTCCAACTTTTCTAAATAAACTCTAAGGTAACTGGGTAGCCCTAGTGAGGAAAACTTCGTTTACAGAAGAAAACCAACTGATAAATAGAGAAAGGGGAAAATTCTAATATATAACTCCTGTTTGTAACACCTAACAAGATAACTGATTCAGGAAAAGGTAAATGGATGAAACTATTAGATGAACAGTTGATGAGAATCTTTATTTATTTATTTATTTATTATGTATTTATTTATTTTTGGCTGTGTTGGGTCTTCATTGTTGTGCACAGGCTTTCTCTAGTTGCAGTGAGTGGGGGCTACTCTTCGTTGCGGTGCACGGGCTTCTCATTGTGGTGGCTTCTCTTGTTGTGGAGCATGGGCTCTACGTGGGCGGGCTGCAGTAGTTGTGGCCCCCAGGCTCTAGAGCACAGGCTCAGTAGTTGTGGCACAGGGGCTTAGTTGCTCCACGCCATGTGGGATCTTCCAGGACCAGGGCTCGAGCCCGTGTCCCCTGCATTGGCAAACAGATTCTTAACCACTGCGCCACCATGCAAGTCTTGATGGTCATCTTTAGAATGAAGGGATAACACTGGCAGCATCTGAACCCAGTGTCAATCAGATGTTAGGTGCCTTCAGAAGTGATACAATATGAAACAGATGGCCTATGAAGCATTCCATCAAAAACATATATCCGAAACCTAATTTAGAAGCTAATTTTCTGCTTATAAGAATGATGAAGGATAGGGGATCATGTTAAACAACAAATGAAGAAGAAACAAGATTTTCAGTTTCCTCAACCAAACAATTGAATCGAAAATAAATAAATAAATAAATGTGTGGGAGACAGCCTGGTCTTGACTAAAAGAGGGGTCAGAAAAACAGGCACGTTTAGATTCTCAAGGTCATTAGTAATCAGGAAATGCAAATTAAAACTACAATGAGGCATCACTTTATACCTTTTTGAATGGTCAAATAATAAAAAAAAAATACTGAAAATAATAAGCATTGACTAAAATGTGGAGCAAACAGAATTCTCATATATTGCTTTGGAAATGCAAAATGGTACAGCCACTCTGGAAAACAGTTTGCAGTGTTGTAAGAAGTTAAACGTGCATTTACCATGTGACCCAGCAAACCTAGATAGATACTCCTGGACATTTACCCCAAAGAAAAGACATATATCCACACAAAACCTACTGTGAATGTTTATATTAAGATTTATTCATAATCAACCAAAATAACCCAAATGACAAACATTCCAAATGTCCATCCACTTGTGACTGGATAAACAAACTGTGGCAACAACCATCATCTGTATGATGGAATAGTGCTCAGCAATGAAAAAGGTACAAGCTATGATAAAGGGAACAACAAGACCAATTTCAGAATAATTACGCTAAGTGAAAGAAGCTAGACTTAAAAGGTTAGACACTGCATGATTCCACTTATAGGATATTCTGGAAAAGAAAAAACGATGGGGACAGATAAAAATATCTGTTGTTTCAAGGAACTGTGGTAACAGGGAGGGAATAGACTAAAAGGCGCAAGAAAGAACTTCTTGATTATGCTGGTGGTTACACAAATAGATAGATTTGTCAAAATCCATAGGATTGCACACCTAAAAGTAGTAAAATTTGCTGAATATGAATTACATCTCAATAAACCTGAACTTTAAAAGAGAGCGAGAGAGAGAGAAAGGGAGAAGGGCCTAGGAAACAGAACAACAAATGCAATATATGGAATTTGTTTGAATTCTGATTCACACAAATAACTATGAAAAAATATTTTTAAAGCAAACTGGAATACCTAATTGTGGCCTGAATATTAGCTGAAACCAATAAATTATTTTACATTTTGCTAGATGGAACAATGACAAAATGGTTATGTTCTTTTAAAGCCCATATTTTATATTTTTAAGAATAGCGTTTAGGGGTAAAATGACATGCTTTATAACATCCAGACAAAAACCTAAGAGACACATTTAAAAACTGGCAACATTTGTATAATTCTAGCACCCAGGTGAGGAATATATGACCGTTCATTATAAAAAAGAAACAAGCTAGTCATATAAGCAACTCTATTTTGTGTATATTTGAAAATGTTTATAATTAAAGATTAAAATAATAGCAAACATTTGTTGAGCATTTATCCCGTGTCTGGCAATGTTTTAACTACTTTACAGATTAACACATTTAATGCTCATTGCAAACCTAAGTACAATTATAATCCCCCTTTTATACATGAGAAGACTGAGATCCTCTAAAGTTTAAAAATTGTCCCAATATGAAGTAACCAGTAAGATTCAAGCAGGTTCAGCCTACATTCTTAACCACTTCTAAGTCATAATATAGGTTACAAGGTCTGCTTATAATCTGTCCATATTATTTCTCTTAAATCAGTTATCATGTTGACACACTCAGCTATATATCTTCATGCTCATCATTTTTTTAATTCTGTGATTTCACACTAAAGTAGAAAAACCATACCATCTGCAATTCTCTAAACTGTAACAACAGGCCTAGCTAGATTATGGAAGAAACAAAACGTGAAAGTTAATTTCGCATATAATTTGGAATAAGATAAATCCATTTGAACTACTACTGTTTTTTGCCAGGAGAATGATTTAGTAAGTGATAAAACTGATTTACTCCACTGGTTCCTTTTCAGTTTCATATGCATACCTTCAATTCCATTTTCCCATCTGCGTTTTCTATTACTGAAACGAAGAAGTGTAGTACACCATAAAACTATCCTAAACAGACTCATGAATATTTAGTAAGATGTTTTTGTATAGGTACGGCTAATCACTGTCAGCTGAAAAAAATGGGAAATGGCAAAGAATTTGTCAACCCGTGGACTTTTACTTCTCCCTGTCTTTTTTATCCTTGGGAAAAAGTATAAACTCTAAAATCTAGCAAAATCAAAGTCATAGCAAAGACTAATGTTTCTCTTTCTGGATTTGTCTCCACCGACAGGAAGTTAAAAATAACACAGGGTTGTACGTGTGATCCTTCTCTGAGGTACATCTCCAAGAGGAATATTTAAAAACAAGATTATGGAGGGATTTGATTTACACATGAAAGTTTAGCCAAGACACATTGATCTAGGGGATAATTTGGGGTGATCCTAATAGCAGTTTGCTTTTAGAGGCCAAAAAAGTTAATCAACTAACATTTTGGGAAGTTAAATACAGCTCCTTTTTCACTGAGAAGGGAACACAATGATAAAATCAAATCACTCAGCACCAAAACTCAAAGCTACAAATGAATTCTTATTTGAATGGAGGGTTATGACTTTTTTCCTCATACTTATTACCTACTCGTCAGGAAATACACTCTAGGAAAACATTATTTAATTCAGATTACATAAATTAGCCACCACTTTGTTCTTCTTCAGATAAGAAAAATGTTATATTTAAGAATGAAATGTCTTCATAAATTTTATTAGATTTCTCCTTTGTATCCATGACCATTTTAAAGGGAAACATCAGTTACCCTTTGTATTAATTTTCTATCACTGCTATAACAGATTACTACAAATTTAGTAGGTTAAGCAAACACAAATTTATAACCTTAAAGTACTGTACGTCAGAAGTCCAGAATGGGTCTCGGCAGACAAAAATCAAGGTGTCAGCAGAGTTGCATCTTTTCCAGAGGCTCTAGAGAAGAATCTGTTTCTCTGTTTGTTGAGGTTTCTCCCTGAATTCAGTCCTTAGAGGTTGTAGAACTGTCTGCAGTTTCTTGCTGGCAATCAGCTGAGGCCCATGCCCAGCTTTAGATGCCACTACATCCCTTGGTTCACAGCTCCTTTTCTCCATTTTCTAAGCCACCCATATAATCCAGGATTACTTCCCCAGTTCATGGTCTCTAACCTTAATCACATCTGCAACAACCCCTTTGTCATGAAAGAGAACATATTCACAGGTTCTGGGGATCAGACAGTGGACAACTTTGAGGGACCATTACTCTGCTTGTCATACCTTTTGATACTACAACAGCAGAATCTGAATTAAATTTCTGCTTGCCCAATATAACCTTTCAGACATTCTTGCCTGGGCTGCATGCATCAAGCACCTGGTAATACTGAGAGCAGGTAACAAGACAGTGGATAGTGGGGCCATTTCAATCACTGAATTTTTTCCAAACCTTCTCACCAACAAGAACCATAAAGAAGTCATTAATCAACCTGCGTTCCTTACCAAATTATTACTCTTTAAAAAGTATTCAAAGGCATAGGTGATTATGGTCAATTCCAGACTTCTGATCACCGAAAATGTTAAGCATCACCAGGCTGACCTTACAAAATTTCATGCAAACACATTGCTTTAGTTGATTCTCATATGTATGCTACATAAAGGTACAGCTGCCACTAGCTTTCTTGAAACATCGAAATCATCACTAAATCCACTGCCCACTAAGATTCTCACGAACTGGTATGGAAAGATATTTCACAGCTGCCAGTATTCAATCCCTCTGGCATTCTTGAACATCAAAACATCAGTTTTCAAGTGTAATAAATCAGTTTCTTCTATGAGAGGAACAGCAGCCAAAAATTAAATTAGGTGTGTCTTCCTAAAATTAACAGCACCGGGAAACTGCCAAAGTCATTGTATATAAAATTCCATTATCATTGTGGTATTTTTCTCCCTCTACAGGTGGGAGGGTGAAACAATTTTCATTTCTGCCTAATTTTTGTCACTTATCTGTCTTCCAGTCAGGATTCCATCCCTCATCCCTTTTTACTTTCCCAACATACATTTATTTAATGACTCCTGGGAGCCAGGCACAGTTCTGGATATTAGAATTTGACAAACTCAAAGATAAGATAAAAATATTTCATGAATATCTCGAAAAAGGTGACAGAGGAACTGGTGAATTTCTGAAACGTCTACACCTTCAAAAAGCAGATCCTAACTGGACAGCTGCATGTAAATCAATGAAGTTAGAACACACCCTCACACCATACACAAAAATAAACTCAAAATGGATTAAAGACTTAAGTATAAGACATGAGACCAAAAAGCTCCTAGAAGTTAACATAGGCAAAACATTCTCAGACATAAATCATTGTAATATTTTCTTAGATCAGTCTCCCAAAGCAAAAGAAATAAGAGCAAAAATAAATGAGACCTAATCAAACTTACAAGTTTTTGCACAGCAAAGGAAACCCTAAACAAAATGAAAAGACAACCTGTGGACTGGGAGAAAACATTTGCAAACAACGCGACGGACAAGGGCTTAATTTCTAAAATACACAAACAGCTCATACAACTCAATATCAAAATGAACAACCCAATTAAAAAAGAAAAAAAAAAAGAAGCAGATCCTAAAAAACATGGATTTCTAAAATCTAATCAGGAGTCGGGGTTGCTACAATGGGCATTTCTTGACCAAAGCTCCAATTCAGACCTACTTGCCTTTCCTGAAATAGTGGTAACTTTTGTAATAACATCTGAGAGCCAAGCATTTGCCATTAAATTTTCTGCCTTCAGTATCAGATGGCCCACAAGCTTGTGGGAGCTTTGTTCAGAAGAAATATCTTTCCTTTGTGCTGAAGAATAGCCAAAGATTTGGAGGTTAAACTATATTCTCCTGATTTCTTCCCAAACAAACATGCTGTCTAAAATTTTAAAAGCCAAGGCAGGGTCTTCCCTGGTGGTGCAGTGGTTGAGAGTCCGCCTGCCAATCAGGGGATGGAGGTTCCTGCCCCGGTCTGGGAGGATCCCACATGCCACGGAGCGGCTGGGCCTGTGAGCCATGGCCGCTGAGCCTGAGCGTCCGGATCCTGTGCTCCGCAACGGGAGAGGCCACAACAGTGAGAGGCCTGTGTACCGCAAAAAAAAAAAAAAAAAAGCCAAGGCAATAAAAATATTTAATTTGATGACAAAAGGAGGATTGAATAAAGATTATATTAAACTGGTCCACTGGTGGAAGAGTTCAGATGTCTAATGGGCCCTGTAGGCACCTTTAAACACAGGATTAAATCTTTAATAAGACCTTGAAAAAACAGTGAATTTCTGTGGTCGTGAGGGAGATCCAGGCCCTCAAGACATACCAGCATTACTACATATGGTTTAGAACCTGGTCTGATACATGATTACAAAATGAAGAGAATTCTAAGAAGAAAATAAAAAGTAGGGTAAAAATTCAAAAAGACAGAATCAAATAAAAAATGCACAACGTATGCTATTAGTAGTAATGTCAAATGTGGCAGGAATCCCAAGCAAAATGAAAGTAGGCTACAATAAATTATTAAAAAGCAGAGATAGAAAATTGGAAGTTTGGGATTGACATATACACACTACTATATTTCAAACAGATAACCAACAAGGACTCACTGTACAGCACAGGGAACTCTGCTAAATATTCTGTTATAACCTAAAGGGAAAAACAATTTGAGAAAGAGCAGATACATGTATATGTATAACCGAATCACTCTGCTGTATACCTGAAAGTAACACAACATTGTTAATCAACTATAATCCAATATAAAATAAAAGTAATAAAAAAAGAGAATGTGCCAAAAAAAAAAGCAGAGATAGCCAGTGTGGCTCTTAAATATACAGTTATATACCATTTAACAGACAACATATTTAAAATACAAAAAGACTGAAAGAAAGGAAAATACGCACCATGTGGAAAATTAGATACGATACTTATCTGGCTAGATATTAAGGCTTATTACAAATCAGCAATAATGATAAAATATACTGACTTAGAAATTGTCCAACAGACCAGGACAGAAGAGAGAGCCCAGGAGCAGATCTATGTTACATGGAAAGTCAATGTGGACAGAGGGTACATGGCAGATGAGCTTGCAAAAAGAGACTACATGGGTTTCCCTGGTGGTGCAGTGGTTAAGAATCCACCTGCCCATGCAGGGGACATGGGTTCAAGCCCTGGTCCGGGAAGAGCCCGCATGCCGCGGAGCAACTAAGCCTGTGCACCACAACTACTGAGCCTGCACTCTAGAGCCCGTGAGCCACAACTACTGAGCCTGCACGCCACAACTACTGAAGCCCACACGTCTAGAGCCCGTGCTCTGCAACAAGAGAAGCCACCACAATGAGAAGCCCACACACTACAACGAAGAGTAGCCCCCGCTCGCCGCAACTAGAGAAAGCCCACGCAGAGCAACAAAGACCCAACATAGCCAAAGACAAGTAAAAATAAATTAAATTTATACAAGAAAAAAAAACGTAAAAACAGACTACAAATGCTACTGGGGAAATTGTATTCATCCACACAATGAAAAACATAATTAGATTCCTACCTGACTCATACTTAAAAATATATTCCAGACAAATGATAGATTTGAATATAAAATGAAAAAATGTTTAAACTAAAAAGAAAATACAATGAAAAAATGTTTAAACTGAAAAGAAAATATCGGAAAATATTTTCTGTCCTTAAGATTAGAAAAGAATTCCTAAGCAAAATGCCCTCCACTAAAAAGGAAACCCACAAAATGCAAGTTAAAACAATGATAAATTATTTATGTCAAAAGTAGCAGCATCAAAAGTCTCCATTAAATAAAAAATGGCAGAAAATAGTTGAACTTTATACAACCAACAAAGGAATATTATCTTGAAAATATAATGAAATGCCACATATTAATAAGAAAAAGACAAATGACCTAACAGAAAAAAGACCAAAATATCTAAACAGAATATTTAAAAGCAAAATACGTAGTGAAACATGTACTTCTAGCTATGGAGCTACTGAGTGTTGGGGTACTTTTCACTCATTTACAATTTCCATTCAGTTGTTGTACTGTCTGGGCCCACTAGTCCACATGAGGATATCTACATGCCAGCTATTCACACCTCAATGACCACACCTGATTAAAGGCAGTGATGATGTTAGTATACCCAAGTATCATCTAAATAATCTATTCAAACATTTTCCACTTACATTTATCAAATGAATTTATAAAATTTTACATTAAAGTATCGGATAAAAAGGACACAATATCACCTTCCTAAACAGAGGGACTGAATTAAACTTAGATTCTCTCATTTTTAGAATAGCAAATGTATTCAGCTCAGAGTGACTGCATGAAGCAAAACTGTCATAAACACATGCAGAGTGCCAGCACTATTAAACTGGTAACACCTTAAAACACCACTTACCTTTATATACCTGACCTAATTGGATTTCAAAATCATAGGGGAAAAGTCAGTGTATTTTAAAGCACCAAATTAATTAATGGTTTAAAATAAGTTTTAGGCTATCTACAATAAATGATTTAGAAAGGATGAAGGTACTCTGCTAATCAAAATATTATATATATTTTTTGTAACTTCTTCAAGCCTGAAATAATTTGTAATAGTCTTCCTACAGTTCGAAAGGGCAAATGTCACTGACTTTCCAGTACCTTGTCATATCACTGCAAAATGACCTAAAATAACATTTCTAAATGAAAGCTATGTCTTTCGATATGAATCAATATTTTTACAAAACTCATCTAAATAAATATATATTTTTAAAATCCCTAAGTAGATTTTGATGTCATTAAATACCATTTAATGTAATATTGGAAAATTTTATCTGAAAACAAATAAGTGAAATTAAACTAAAAATGCATCATTCCTTCAAAGAATGAAGAAAGCATTAAACATTCTGAAACTACTTGGGGTGGTAAGCAACCATAATACAATGGAGTCCAATTAGAAGAACTTACAGGTGATCCTAACATCTTAACATTATGTAAAACACATGCCTTAAGAAACTGAACTATGGTTCTCACAGGAACATTTGAAATGCACTAAGATCAAAGAGGAAAATCATGAACTCGGAAAGCTTAAAATGTAAAACCAACGTGAAGAACATGGCCATAAACTTGTATACTCACATTTTCAAATGGGTAAACTTAAGTAAAATAAATTTAAATTAAAGTGGAAGTTATGCTTTAAAGTTTTTAGTAGACATATTTCCTAAATGATGCATAACTCCATTTCAGAAAACAAGGAAATCTCTGAACTTCTTCATTTATGAATGAAATAATATGTTATTTTAATACCAAGTTTAAATGCATAAGGCTTTTAATTTAAACTCTATAAATAACTGACCCACATATTTTACAACAGGCTCAATGCCTAGTGAAGTTGTAGGTTCAAAAATGAGAGAAAAGCAAACACTAAAAATGAATGATATCATCTATCAATGAGCATGCACACCCCATAAATTTAATCTCAGATATACTAATACCTGGTCTTATAAACAATACATAAATAAATATATGAGCCTTGACTAACAAAATAATGAGATTCTTGTTCTGGACTCTTAGATGGAATAAAGTACAAGATATAACCTTTTAAAATACTATATAAAGTAATGTGGGTACTTTTTTAAACCGAGGTATATTATACCTCAGTTTATTTGTTTGTTAAATAAAAAGCACAGATATATTTAGTATGTTTAGTTTTAAAAATTGTATACACTGGTGTAACCACCACCCAAAACAAAATATTAAATAGAGAAAATGTCCATCTCCCATAAAATCCCCTTTGCCTCCTTCTATTTAATTCCTCTCCTCCCCAACACAGGTAAATGTGGTTGATTTTTTTTAACAAAGCAAACAGAAGTAGACATCTAAATATCTCAATTGGCAACTTATTGAATTGAAATTGTCATTACTAACAAATGTTTGATCTCATTTAGAAGTGTTTTCAGAGTCTGAATAGTGACAAACTTTCATCTTTTAAATGTTTGATTATTGAGAAAAATTTCCAAAGTCATTCATAAGTAAGTCTGAAAAAAAGGTAATTACAGAGAAGGAAAAGGAGGTAACATAGTCCAGACACCTAAGTGCCAAGCGCTGGGCTAACCATTTTAGACTAATGCTCTCCTCATTTGCTGTTCACAGCAATCCTGAGAGACAGTTATGATTATCTTTATTCTGGAAATGAGGAAATTGAGATTCAATAATGTTAAGTAATTTGCCCAGGATTCCTCATTTGTAGACCCAGGATTCAAGTTCAGTTCTTGTCCACCAAAAGAGATGCTCTTGTACTAAACTCCAAGGAGACTCTTTACAGTGGTTAATACTGTTTGGAGGGAAAATGAAACCTCAGGACTTCCTCGCTTTCTGTCTGCGCTTTCAGTACACTTACCCAGCTGTGTGGTAACGGAAGGCAAGCCAGGCAGCAGCAGAATCTAGGGAGATGGACAAATGCCTGTCCTGGGAAAAGTCAGACCTACCTGAAGCAGTTCATGAAAAACCGGGCTTCTAGGAGCAAACCAGAGCAGCAGGTCCATCTTCCTGAAGCTGATGTGGGTCATCCACAGGCAGGACTCTTAAGAGCGCTGGTGAGGGGTTTCACCCCACTGTCTCCAGCAACATGAACAAAGGTATGCAAGTGCTTGTAGATTTCAAGAGAAGCTTCATATTCCTTGGCGAGGTAATTCAAACCAACTCAATAAAGACAAGATGATGACAGGTGACAACCCTGGCCACCCATGGTGGCCCAGGGAATGGTGACAATGCCAGGTTTTTGTTTTGTTTTCTCAATATTTTTCTGCTATGAGGGCACAGTGGGCAGATGGAAGCACATGACAACCATAGGTAATTTCAGCTGGGTGAATCTGTAAAACTAGTTCCTTGAGAATGGATAAGCTCGAAGAGCCAGATACATTCCATTACAAGAGGATATTCTGCTTTGCAGAATACCTAACAAAATATTCCTAAGTACAAATTTGAAACTTACTATGTTCCTTTCAAAATGTCTGATGTAGGCGGTCAAAGATCAAAAAGGAAATGTCGGTTTGAATGCTTCCTTATTTCTTCCAGTGAGTTTGACCAGATGGTAGGCAAGATAGATGACCAATGCCTTACAGAATCTCTGAGCATTTCTGAAAGGATTGTCAATAACCAGGTTTTCAGCAATGTCGCCATAATTCTTTTCTTAAATGAGACAGACTTGCTTGAGGAGAAAGTGCACATGTTGAGCCCCAGAGATTATTTCTTAGAATTTGAAGAGGATTCTCACTGCTTAAGAGACATCTAAAAGCTCCTGGGGGAATGTTGCTGTTAACAAATGCCAGGACCAGCAGCATAAGCTCTTATACCAGCACCTCACAGTACTATCAACATGGAAACACCCGCCTTATTTTCCAAGATGTGCCAGGTACTATTCCTCATGACAACTTTAAGCATCTTATTCTACAGTGATGCACAAAAAAAAAACTTGTTATTCTAGTATCTTCTCGTGTTTTTATTTTTTTTAATTTATTTATTTTATTTTTGGCTGCATTGGGTCTTCGTTGCTGTGCATGGGCTTTCTCTAGCTGCGGCAATCAGGGGCTACTCTTCGTTGCGGTGCATGGGCTTCTCATGGCAGCGGCTTCTCTTGCTGTGGAGCACAGGCTCTAGGTGCGTGGGCTTCAGTAGTTGTGGCATGCGGGCTCAGTAGTTGTGGCATGCGGGCTCAGTAGCTGTGGCTCACGGGCTCTAGAGCGCAGGTTCAGTAGTTGTGGCGCACAGGCTTAACTGCTCTGCGGCATGTGGGATCTTCCTGGACCAGGGCTCGAACCCGTGTCCCCTGCATTGGCAGACGGATTCTTAACCACTGCACCACCTTGTGAGGTGGTAACTCATTGTAGTTTTGAGTTGCATTTCTCTAGAATTAGAAAAATCTTGATTCTATGCTTAACTTCTTGGAAATCTTAGTCCCTCATCTGCAGACTTTGGTTTGTGGCTGAAACCTGCTGAGTAACATAATCTGCAAAGTTCAGGCTTTGATCTGTTTCGCTATGGCTATGATTTCAGTTAAGTGGTAATCTCCTAGCAGACCTCAAACTAGGTAAACTTCAGGCTTTAAATTTTTCCACTTCTAAAACTGAATACTCTGTTGGTGCCAACTACTGGCATCCTTAAATACTGTAGGTATGAGGTTAAGGACAAGCAAAACAAGCAAGTTTAAGATCTTTCCTCTGCCTTACATCTGTTACATATCTTTATGGTGGCCTCCTACTTTGAAAAAGATATTGGAAAAAAATTGATCTAAGGAACGACATTCTCTAAGTTTACACAGATCTAGCCTTCATGTTTTTTAAACTGCTTGTACACCCACCTCACCTTGTTTTTGAATTCTGTGGTTTTTGAAGACAACATTCTCAAGGTTTTAAAGTTTATACAAGGATTTTTGGTATGATGCTAATTAAGGGTTTGCAAATGGTACCAAAGAGCCAAAGGTACATGAATGCCATATATAATATTTTGATCAAAAGGAAAGAGTGGAAAAGAATTTGCCTTTTTCATATTTAATTATTATATAATTAATGTACCATATGTAGAACATTCTGGCCATAACAGCAACTAAAAACTGCAAGCAACTTCATAATAGAATGGTCTAAATAAATATATACTTTCCATAAACATTTTTTAAAAATAAAAAAATCAGATGTCACTATATTTTAATAAAGCTAATTTTCTTAGCATCATCAACTTCTACAGTGGAAGAGATGTAAGGTAATATGTGTTGACCTTGTAATTTTTTAAATGAGGAAACTAAAGTAGAAGACAGTGAACAGTTAAAAGTGGACATAAAATCCACTCTCTCTTTTCCAAGTCTGGGTTCCTCTCCAAGTTTTCTGGGAAAACTCATTCACAGTTTTCATACATCTTTAGTCTGAATGCTTTTCTCAAAAGTAATCAAATGCATAGATTTGGTATAAAAACAGATCAAAGCAGAGGTGTTCAGGTAGAAGTTGTTGGGGAACCACAAATTCCAGTCTATACCCTCACCCTCCCCAGTCATATTTCCAGGAATCCCTAAGATTTGGTGGAATACAGTTAGAAAACCATATGCTTTATACCATATCAACTCATAAAATAAATCTGGAAGATAGCCAAGTATTAAAATGTGAAAAAAAAAGTTAAACATCAATACAAAAGACAAATTACAATTTAATATAACAATCTGAGAACTGTCCCAAGTTAGCTCATGATTATGCACCAAATGAATGAGGCTGAAAATGGGCACCCATAAGGGTTCAGGAAAGGAAGAGTCACAGAATGCTGGGTGTGGTCTGGAGTAATTTACCAAAGAGAGCACTGGGAGGTAGGAGGTAGATGGAGCCCTGGGTGAACAGCTGGAGTCTGTCAAGCGGAATAAACTGGAGCTTTGTTTTCCCTAGACACTTCAAGGATAAAGTTAATGGCAGGAGTTGAGGTCTGCTGGAATAAAGAGATAAAATGGCCACATCTATCACTCCTGAAGTCAAGAAAACCTCCCTAACTGTACATGCACAGGAAGGCTCCTTGGGGGGTCAAAAAGGGAGGGGTCGTCACCCCATAACAGGTGGCGTCAACCTCCCATAGGCCTCTGCACTGGAATCCATCTTAAAAAAAGATGTGCATGCATACTGGGGAGGGCCCTAAGACAGGTCAGATGTGGGAAAAGAAGCAAGATAATTGGCCAGAGGAGAACAAAGACCCAGAAGAACTGCCCTCATATAAATGATTTAACTGCCTCTTTACCAGGTTCCTCCTCAATAAGGAAGATGCCCACACCCTTTCTCTCTGGGTGTGTATTCCTGCTTTGCTTCTGTCTAAAGAAACTGCTTCTCGGCGTGCCCTCCCACATGTTGTGTTGTGCTAATAATAATAAACTTTGTACCTGTTTTTACGGTTTTTGCCTCCTTAAGACATTCTTGTTTTTCAATGGGGGCAAAAGCCAGGGCAACTTTGCTTCTAGCCTCTAGCCCCTGGTGGACTAGCAGTTAAGATTCCTGGTTTTCATCCAGCCTTGCCAGGGTTCAATTCCTGGGCAGGGAACTAAGATCCTGCTTCAAGCCACCACTCACTGCTGTCTCCCCAAGATCAACTTCACTCTTAAGATATGTGTAGTATTTAAATAAGAGGAGAGTAGTAGTGAAAGAGGAAGAGGTAAGGGAAGTTAGCATCAGCAATAGCACTGGAACAAGAAAGAACAATATAATTTCAGCAAAAGTAAGTAGACCAACTAAGCTCAAAGGATGGGCTGGGGAAGCTGAAAAAGGTGAAGTTAAACCCAGAAATATATGTTGAGCTAGACTATGTCAAGTTAATGAGTTCTGATTTTATCCTGCAGGCTACAGGGAATTACTGAAGGTTTCTGAATCAAGGTAGCAATATGATCAAAGTGTTTTAGGAATTTTATTGAAACAGTGGTGTAAAGATATTCTAGGAAAGAAAAAATTGGAGAAGAAAGATCAGGTAGGAGGCTATTTGCAGACATCCATGCATGATGACGATCAAAACCAGGTTAAAAGCTGAAAGGACAAATATATCAATCAGGAAGTAAGATTTGAAAGGACTTAGAAAGTTACCTGTCATTCCAGATATTAAAAAAAATAGTCTAGATATTTATCAGAGATCTTGTAAAGAGGATGCATATCTCAGATGATAATTGAACTATATGACCTCTAAGGTTCCTCTCCAGTTCTGAAATTAAAATTCTATGTAATAGACTGAATATGTTGATAAGGGGTGGGCGTGGGTAGGAGCCCAACAAAAATTAAAAATTTAAAGCTTGGTGACTACATAAATGATGGATATCATTTCTAAGATGAGACATGTATTACTGACTATTCCAAAAAAGAAAGAAAAAGTAGGCCCGATTCCTTTTAAAACACTGAAATAATTTAAGCCAAAAAATTCAAGTAGCATATTATGGTACATAATCCTCTAGGGTCAAGTGCTTCTAATGATTTAATGATCCACATTTTCCCAGGCTATACATCAAGGAGATACCTCAGAAGAAAGTGAACTGGGTTATTATCAGTGCTGATATAAAATAGAGCAAAATCATTTAACATTTGGTCCTTTCAACCAGCCACACAGGCACTCAACAGTAGGCAAATTACCCTGAGTTTGAATGAGAACAACATAGATACTTTATAGTTTGGACCTTTCATATTTATATTCTTTTCATTAGTTCATTGGTCTCCTGAGGGCAGCATTATATTGCTTCATTTTCTTTGTAACTCTGCATAGCACTTAATCTATACATTCTATGCAAAAGAAGAGTGACTAATTCATGTTCAATTTTAGTTCACTATTATCTCTAGATCTTTTTTCATTTATTAAACTTATAGTGTGTCATTCTCATTTTCTACATTTATAGCTTATTATTATTCTGAAGGGTACTTCCCGGAATGTGCCCCCAATTAAATTTACTATCAAATTTTCTCAACTCTTTTTCAATTTATAAAAGTGCTTTGAATTCTACATTTAACCTGAAGTATTCCCAGTGTGATCTACAAGTACCATCATACTTCTTATGCTGACAAGTTATAATCAGCAAATTTCATCGTCAGGTTCTTAATTCCTTTATCTAAATTGGATCATACAAATTTTATACATCAGTTATTTGTGAGAAATTATTTTCCATGTTTACAAAGACTTCAACAACAGTATTTCACTTTATATCCCAGAAACATGTAAAGGAAAAATTATTCCTGGGATTTGCCAAACACCTGGGATTGTGATACCAAGACCTTGCCCAACACTACTTAAGAAATGCCAGTTATCTCATCAGAAGGAAAACTGTCTACTAGGGGAATACAACAGTGAACTGATCCACTGAACAGAGTACTGAAGCTATGTTCCTGAAGACCTTTCAAGAAATAATAGATCAGGATAGACAATTATTTAGACATCATCTGTCATAATTTAAAAGACATATATCAAGGTTTCTGACATAATTCTAGCTCATTAAAACTTTCTGAAGAATAAAATCTGCAGAATACCAATAAATGGTAGAGTAATTCCACCTTTCTTTAGATTTCAGGAGCAAATGATAGCTGTGAAAACCCCTGAAGTTCTGTCCTTAATTATATTAATTATAAACAGCAACATCATTAACACATGTGAATTTAAATTTATCTATCACTTGAAAGTCCTGGTTTAACACATTTACAAGTCAAGATACAGAATAAATTCTCTAAGTATTACAAGGCAATGCTGTTATAGTATGAGGATTGTACATAATGATGCCAATTTACTAGGTTGAAGAGGACATTACTGCAATTTAACCAGTCATTATAAACCATGGTCTCATTTTAGTTCAGCAGTGTTAATTTAGAAGTAATAAAATGTGTTTTTAGAATTTATGGCCTGGTTATCTCCACAATAAATATCAACACATTCAATTCCAAAAGGGCTTTGGCATGAGAAGTAATTATAATTTTTATTTGTACCTTAATAGATTTTTTAAAAGTCTCAGTCTACATATGTTGCTTAAGCCGAGCTGACACTGAATTTAAATTTGCTAAAGAAATTATTAAATAGGAACATGGAGTTTCCAATGCAGACACAACCATTAAGTGACTGGTGATTATATTTGTGACAGTGGTATCAAGTCCTCCATTAATTCCTGGATGGTTTAATGTTTTAAGACCTGATAGATTCCTAGAAGCACATATGGGATAGGACATCAAAAATTAGGTGGAAAATAAAGCAGTGAAGAACAAAAGAAATGCACTTAGAATTCCTTTATAAATCCTTCAGTCCTTCTCAAGACAAAGAATCAAGTTTGAATTCTTTAGTATAGCATGGCTTCATGATCTGACCCCTCTTTGCATTTGCTCTCTCCTACCTTTTCAATCCCCAGTACACAACCTACCAAACCATTTCCCCTACATTCACATGCATTTTTGCCCCATGACTCTCCTGGCAGCCTCCTGCTCATTCCTCCACCCAGCAAAAATGAACTCTTTAGCCTCTCCCTGAGAGTATAGCTATTTCCAGAAGGGCTCCCATAATGCCCCATACAGAAACCTGTCACCATACCTAATGCAACCGTGGTAACCATTTACTGTTTGCTTTCTCCTCTAGATGTTGAAATAAGCACTAATTTTGCTTCTCTGTATAATTACCAAGATATAGTTAGTACTTACTTTTTAAATGAATGAATGAATCATTTAATGAACTTATAAAATTAGAAATGTCAGTATGTCACACTTCCATATATAATGGGTTCAACATTTACTAAATAAATGAACAAATATTTACTTAGCACTAATGATATACCAGACATTATACTAAGTGAAGAACAAAGAAGAATACAATAAAAACATGACTATGAAGACTCTTACATTTATCAGATGAGATAAAAATTTATCATCCTACTATATGTAAATGGTATAAGAAGCATTACTTGATGTCTGAAAAAAAGATCTGGTGTCCACCTCAGGTCAGTGTCTTTAATGCCTACCTTCTGCCCCATCAAGTCTGCAGGCATCTTCTAAGAACAGTCCAGTCTTCTCTGGTTTAGTGATTTTTTTTTTAAGGTACCATCTCTCTCCTCAATTTTAAACCATTTGTTCTGTTCTGATTGGAGCCTCCAGTTTGCACCATCCCTCAAAGCCTAACCATTTGGAGTTGACGAGTCATTGCCTGATTTTGGCTTCTTCCCAGGATGCTGTATTGTAAAACACATCCCTTGGCTCCAGCTTCTGTGGCCTCCCCATAAGCAATGGCCACCTGACCTCAGACTGCAATTCCAAGGAATTCATCTAACATCTCTGCCTCTACTTGACTGGGAAGGGGGCTGGGGGGGACTCATCAAGCCAGAATAAAGAGGAAGGATTAACTCATTCTGACTAGGATGAAAAGTGAAGACTATACAGGTGCAACAACATTTGAATTGGCCCTTACCTGTTGAAGCAGGTGGAAAAAATAAGAGGCAGATGGTAGAGGTGACTTCCTGCTTGAGCAATGGTATAACACGTAAAACTGAAAGGCCTCTTCAGGTAAAGTCAAGCAGACTTGCCTGCATTGGTCACACTCAATCACATATCCAGTAAATGTGGAAACATTAAAATGTTGTAAAAGCCTTAGGAGTGCCAGATTAAGGTCTATAAGAAATTCAAGGGAAATTCCATCTTTTAGAGATAAAAGATGAAATACATTTGGGAAAGAGAATGCATTACAAGTGATAACACCATAAGGAAAAAGGAGCAGCAGAACTTTATGAAATTGGCCTCATGCAATCTCAAGGCTATATGAGTTGTCAATGTACCTTAGTCAAATAAATTTCCTTCTTCCAATTCAGTTTTCTTGTCTACAAAATGAGTGACTTTCTTTCTAAATTCTAGTTTAAAAATTAGCTACTATATTGAATTTGGTAGGCATTTTCTATGTGTTTATCCAAATGTTTGTTCAGTATAGTATCTTTTTTATTTAAATTCTTGTCAATGTTGAGCATTTGACATTTTATTATGTTTCATTGATTAAAGCAAATCATAAATATGCAATTTGTGTTTTTAACATATCATTTTAGTAAGAACTTTAAGTACAGGAGAAATTCTAATGGCAAGAAATTAAAGTAGGATTCAATTTCCAAATACAACGCAACTTGAAAGTATTTCATTTCACCACAATGGACAGGTATGAATTGTATACTGAGTACCAAACTAAGGAAAATTGGATTTCCATTTTTCCTTCAGTTTTTCCAATTACATTTTCTCATCATTTTATGCAAAATATTACATTTTCTTTCATCCAAATAATTGTAACTATCTCATATGACTGTCTGCCTATGTATGTGCACAGCCAACGTCAAGAAAGTAAAATGAAAGAAATCAGTTAAGTGTGTCAGCATTTCATCTTTTGGGTCTTTGCATATCAAGATACATCTTCAATATGCAGATTTAGCTTTGCTGAAAATAAAAGTGGAGAACCACTTTGGCTGGCAACCTTATAAAAATTTCCATTTTTCTCCTAATGAATGAAATTATTCTTCATGGAAAAGAATGTTTTCCCAAGAATTATACATTTGGACCTGAATACAGAAAAGACAGCTCTTCATTTACCTTCTTCTTTTTTCCTTACAACATGGGAAAGGTCTTTTAAAGGGGGGAAACAGAAGGCAAAACCTGTATTAGATTATCAGGAATTAACTGTGACGATTTCTTTAATGAAACACTTTGAAAGCTGGTGGCAAGCATTTACTGGGTTGGTTTGAAGACCACACTCACATAATAGGCCCCCAATAAATGCTGTTTCAATAAATGTCTAATAGATTTCTCCTATTCAATTCCTCTGCATCATCTGGTACTGTTGGCCACAAACTTCCTGATATGTTCTTCTCATGGCACATCATGTGCCTGGTTCTCTGCCTACCCCTCTGGATGCTACTCATTTTGTCTTCTTGGGCTCTATTTATGGAACAAATGTCAACACCCTTAGGGCTCAGTTGAGCCCTAGTCTTCTCTTTATATTTTTCCTGGAAAATCTCCCTAACTATGGCTTCAACAGCCATTTATGCTTTGATAAACTTAAACCCTATTATCCTCAGCATGGATCTCTCCCCTGAGTTCTAGATTCCTATCTCCAACAACCTATTGGATATTTCTTCTTGATGGCCTTCAGGTACTTCACATGAAACAAACTCCTAGTTGAACTCATTGTGTTTTAGAAAAAATATTTGTCTCTCTTCACACGTGATTCCATTAACTGCCCAAAAAGAAACCTGAGAATGGTCCTGCACTCGGCCTTTCCCTCACTAATTACATCAATCAAGCACCAAGTCCCATGGATTCTACCTCCTTAATATTGCTTACATTAGTCCATGATTTTACAATGTACTAACAATATCTTAAATTGGGCCATCATTATCTCTTATTGGATCAGCTTTCTAAGTCCTCTCCCTGCCTCCAGACATGCCCCCACCACGAGACCACCATGATCTTGCTCTGAACTCTGTCTTTAAGATGTAAATCTGATCAGGTTATTTCCCCACTTAAACCCTTGTTCTCACCCACTGCCCACAAGATAAAGGTTTACATTTTAGTATGATCTGCCAGGTCCTTTATGATCACTATAAGCCCCTGCCTACATGGAGTTTACTATTTTAGTGGGAGAAGCGGAAGATAAAAAAATAAGAAAATAAAATAGTGCTTGATTAAAACAGCTCAACTGAAATAAATACCTGAAGAGATGTCAGGACTTACAAACTATTAGCTGTTAACATCACTAGCATGATGATTGAACTCCAGAGCAAAAGAGAAAAAAAAAACTAGGATATGTTCTAAGGAACAGAGAAGTATCGAGAGGCCATTCTTTCTACTCTTTGTCCCATATATTAAATTAAATTTAAGCATACTTGTGAAAAAAGTGTGAACTCACCATTTTAAAAAAAACTTTAATATGCAATACAAAGGTGTTATAAATTACACTAATGAGACAGGGTATGAATCAATTTCACTTTTTTTTTTTTCGGTACGCGGGCCTCTCACTGTTGTGGCCTCTCCCGCTGCGGAGCACAGGCTCCGGACGCGCAGGCTCAGCGGCCATGGCTTATGGGCCCAGCCTCTCCGCGGCATGTGGGATCTTCCCGGACCAGGGCACGAACCCGTGTCCCCTGCATCGGCAGGCAGACTCTCAACCACTGTGCCACCAGGGAAGCCCCAGTTTCACTTTTGTCCCACAAAACTCAATGCAAATGTGTATGGTCTGCAGAGTAGGATTTCTAAAATAAACTAAGAATGTGTAAACTCCTTCATTTAAAAAGAAAATTCAATCATCTTCACCTCTCTCAGCTTAAAATATTCTGTCTCCCTCCTTAAGGAACCCCTGTTAAAACGTGTCAGCGAGCAGTGACTTTTGTTAGTTCACCTTTTGTCTCCAAAAAGTTATCTTCCACTAACATGTATGTTACATTATGGAATATCTAGTTGCACAGAGTAAAGACCTGAGTTTGCCGTTGGCATTTATCTAAACAAACAGCTGAATCTTCAAAATTACATAATAAAAACTCTGAAATGAAATTTAATAGGATATTTTCTACAACATCAGCTCAAAATGAATTTTTTATCACCTCCCTGTAACAGGGTAGCTGCATTCCTATTTCAAGTGATGGTGAAAGTGGGCAACATATACATAAATCTACACGTGGCAGAGCCAAAATGGGCTGGAAGGAAAAGAATGCTTCTTGCACCATCCCCACAGGTGCACTCTCGTCAGACCTGCTCCAGGAATGCCTCCTGGAGATGGCCTCCATTATTATGATGGGAAACAGCACCACGTGCTCTATGTCAACAAAGGCTGGCACGTGGGAGCAGAAACATACCATTCAATCTTGCCTTCAATTGCATCTGATATGATGACTCTGAATGACCAGTGTATAATTTAGCAAACCATGCTGTTTCCAAATTAATGAAAGGTAAATAAATGTTGCACCAGTATACTTGGTGAGTGTGACAGCATAATTATGAGTTGGTTTAAAGAACAACATGTGATTCAAAGGCCTGTCCACCTTTAGAACAGGATTTTAAAATGAAATTCATAAATTATATGTGGAAATAACTATTTGCATAATTAGTTCCAAATTTTATATGCCTATTTTCCTCATAGAGTAAAATAAGACTATTTTGACCAAATAAGGACCCCATTCCATCCTTACTCCTGCATTTATAAACCACCACCCACTGGAAAACAGCAATGATGTTGAGAGAAAGGGATGCAATTTGAGCTGTGTAATTACACCTTTCACTACATAATGAATTTGAAACAAAACCAATTAATTGTAGTGTATGGTCTTGATGGTTACATATACAACTATTTTTAAAATCTATTTTTGCTATAAAGAGACAAAGGATATGTTATTACCTAGAGACTGATGGGAGGGTGGTTCAATCCAGACCAAACAACTCTGAATCCCATCATAAATTATATGAGAATAATAATACATTTTTCATACAAATACATGTACACACACTAAATGACAAATAAATGACATACACTTGGAAGAGAAAACAACATTGAAAGAAGGAAAGAATATACAGATCCTATTATTAGATGAGATTTTTTCCCAAATGTATAACAAAACAATGTCTGCAAAATATGATGAATCACATACCTGATCATATCAGCTGGATTTGCACTTCACCCATCACATTCAATGTACTATACCATGAATAAACACATTCCTGGCATGTGAGTGCATATGTTGTTTGCATATTTTTATTACTCACATTCATATCTTAGAAAACAGCAATGTCTTAGAAAGTAAGTTCATTAGTATTCTTGTTCTCCCTTTCTCTCTCTGTCACACACTGATACATCACAATTTTAGTATCAAACAAGGACTCTGGCTTTTTAACATCTAACTCCAATTTATCTACATTTATTCTTTCAGATTAATAAAAAGAAAGTGATATAATGCTGCTTGTTTCACATATGCATAACTGCATGAGTACACCTAAACAAAATATGGATATATTATATGTATATAATATATCCAAAGCTTCTCTTTTCATGCTACACAGGTTTCCAAAAGGAAATCCATAAATGTTAAGTTTAAAATAACTTTATAATCCAATCAGCAACAAATAATATTCAAATTATAGACCTGAATTGCTGAATAATATTTTATTTCTTCTAGAATTTCTACAATCACAGCCATCAATTTCTCTTCAGAGTTGTAGTCTCCATCTAGACACTTTTCCTCTGTCTCTATTCAGAGAAATTAAGGGCTGCAAAGTCCTATCAAGTTTTCAGCCAGGGAGACTAAAGGTATCAACTTTCAGCCAAGATGACTAAGAACAGAAACTAGCAAATGATTCTGCCTAATTATATTATTAAAAAACACAAACTTTAAATTGGCAGTCATAAGTTTTACGTTATATAATATTAAAAGGTAGTATTATTTCAAAACTTACTACAAAGTTGCTGCAATCAAAACAATACGGCATTGACATAAAGATAGACATACTGATAAATTGATTAGAATTGAGAGTTGAGAAATAAGCCTTACATTTATGGTCAATTAACTTCTGAAGACAAAAAGTACTGAAACAATTGGATATCCACATGCAAAAGAATGCAGGTAGACTCCTATCTCACACCATATACAAAAATTAACTAAAAATAGATCAAAGATGTAAATATAAAAATTAAAACTATGAAACTCTTTAGAAGGAAACAGAGCTGTGAATCTTTGTGATTTTGGATTAGGCAATTATTTTTTGGAAACAACACCAAAAGGGCAAGCAACCCCTCCCAAAAAAGAGAGAAATTTGGCCTCATCAGTATTAAAAACATTTGTGCTTCAAAAGACACCATCAAAAAGTGAAAAGACAGGGGGATCAATCAAGATGGTAGAGTAGGAAGGAGTGAACTTGCCTCCGCCAACAAACACATCAAACATACATCTACATATGGAACAATTCTCATTGAAACTTGAAACTGTAAGAAAGACTCCTGTACAAACAAGGCTGTAAGGAAGAGCTACACACAATCGGGTAGGAAGGGAAGAGAAGCGATCAGATCAGGACCTGTGCCCCTGGGAGGGGACTCAGAGGGAAGGGGTGAAGATCTGCCATGGGGAGTGAGCTTTTCAAACCATGTCTCAGGCAGCCCAGTCCTGGAATCTGACACAGGGAAAACAAGCCCACTTGGCTGGTTGGAGAGCCAGTGGAACTCACAGAAGGGCCGTGGGAATCCTGGACTCCACTTGCGAGGAGCATGTGAGCGCTGGCTTACTCCCAAGGCGGGGCAGAGGGCTGACTGAGGACTGCTCCAGTGGCTGCCCAGTTTCCTGTAACCACCCCAGTACGTGCCCCAGCCTGAACCAACGCTCTGCACTGGAGCACTGGAATGCTCCAGCCACACTTACTTCACCTCACAGCTCCGCACTGGAGCGAGGACTGCCAGGACCTGGGAGAGAGCTCACTAAGGGGATACAGAGACAACTCGGACCCTGGGTGGCGTCTGATGGGACCATGGCATGGTGGGGGCTGCCACTGCTGATGCTTACACAGGCAGCACATCAGGGGTGGTCCCAATCTGTGACAGCAGCCAGACTGCCACAGCCTGTGTCCTGATACATGCCGAGAGCCCATGTAGCCCACGTGGGCCCCACCTGCCCTGCCTCATGGCTCCACAACTGAGCATGGTTGGCAGAGGCTACAGGGAGTGATTGGCTGTGAGGGGCAAAGGAGACTCAGATGCAGCAGGGGTGGTACACTGGAGACAGCCCAGACCTCTGTCTGCAGCTGGCACACTACGGCTCGAAACCTGCATGGGCCCCTCCTGCTCCATGACTGCCCCCCTCTGGGGAGAGGGTGCCTGTGCTGAGATAGAGGAGAGCACATGCTTAAAGGAAACCTCTAGCTCAAACCTGAGCCATAAGACTTCTGTTCCAGGGCTTCCCTGGTGGCGCACTGGTTGAGAGTCCGCCTGCCGATGCAGGGAACACAGGTTCGTGCCCCAGTCCGGGAGGATCCCACATGCCGCGGAGCGGCTGGGCCCGTGAGCCATGGCCGCTGAGCCTGCGCGTCCTGAGCCTGTGCTCCGCAACGGGAGAGGTCACAACAGTGAGAGGTCCGCGTATCGCAAAAAAAAAAAAAAAAAAAAAGACTTCTGTTCCATCAACTTGGGATGTGACCCTGCCCCCGATAGGGCAGTAACAGCCACTGAGCAGAGGGGAAGCCCCACCCCATACAGGGCTCCAGCCCTAGCCCCTCCATCTCCAGCCCCACCAAGGTGATAGCTGACAGTATACCCTGAGGAAGGACATGATTTCTGTTCACATCAAATCCAGCTCTTCCACCAAAGGCACTGGGCTCATGCAGACTGTTTACGAACACTTCCACATAAAGACACCTCTTTAACACTGTTATAGGTAACTGCTCCACCAAAATTCACAGAGACAGAAAAAGTTAAGTAAAATGAAAAGACAGAAGAACTACTCAACCGAAACAGCAAGAGAAAACCCCTGAAAATTTAAATGATGAACAGAAATAAGCAACTTACCAGATAAAGAATTCCAAGTGTTAGTATTAAGAATGCTAACTGAATTAGGGAAAAGACTAGATGAACACAGTGACAATTCTAACAAGGGACTAGAATATATTTTAAAAAACAGAACTCAAGAACACAATAATTGAAATGAAAAACACTGTACAAGGAATGAATAGCAGACTAAGTGATAGAGAAGAACACATAAGTGATCTGGAAGATAGAATAATGGAAGTTACTCAATAAGATCATCAAAAAGAAAAACATGAAAAAAAGTGAGAACAGTTTAGGAGATTTCTGGGATAACAAGCATACCAACATTCACATTATAGGGGTCTCAGAAAAAGAGAGAGAGAAGGGGGTTGAAAATGTATTTGATGAAATCATAGCTGAAGACTTCCCAAATCTGAAGAAGGAAACACATATCTAGGTACAAAAAGCACAGAAGTTCCCAAACAAGATGAACCCAAGCTGGTTCACACCAAGACATATCACAATTAAAATGGCAAAAGTTGAAGAGAGAATTCTAAAGGCAGAAAGAAAAAGCAGAGTCATATACAAGGGAACCCCCATAAGGCTATCTGCTGATTTCTCTGCAGAAACTTTGCAGGCTAGAAGGGAGTAGCATGATATATTCAAAGTACTGAAAAGGAAAAACCTGCAACCTAGGATACTCTACCCAGCAAGGTTATCATTCAGAATTGAAGGAGAGATAAAGAACTTCTCAGACAAGCAAAAATGAAGAGAGTTCAATACTAAACCTACCCTAAAAGAAATGTTAAAGGATCTTCTCTAAGTGAAAAGCCCATAACAAGAAGTATCTATAGGAAAGGAAAAATCCCACTAGGAAAGGCAAATATATAGTAAGGGCTAAGGATGAAGCACTTAAATAAGCTAGTACAAAGATTAAAAGTTAAAAGAAATTGTCTACAATAAACAGTGAAGGGAGAAACACAGAGATGTAAAATATGACATCAAAAACACAAAATGTGGGTGAGGAAAGTAAAAAAGGTAGATATTTTAGAGTATGTTTGAATTAAATGACTACCAGTTTAAAGCAAGTAGATATAGTTATAGTCAACATATATAAACCTCATGGTAACCGCAAATTAAGAACCTACAGTAGACACCCAAAAACTAGAGAGAAAGGAACAAATGTACACCACTAAAAAAAATCATCAAAGCACAAAGGAAGAGACTAAAAGACGAAGAAAAAACAGAGAACTACAAAAACAACCAGAAAACAAGAAACAAAATGGAAGTAAGTACAAACATATCAGTAATCACTTTAAATGTCAATGGACTAAATGTTCTAATCAAAAGAACATTTATGGTGGCTGACTGGATAAAAAAAAGACCCATTTATATGCTGCTTACAAGAGACTCACTTCAGAGTTAAATACACACACAAATTGAAAGTGAGGGGATGGAAAAATATATCTCATGCAAACAGAAATAACAAGAAATTGTAGGTAGCAACAGTCATGTCAGACAAAATAGACCTTCCCTTCTTTGTGGAATAAAAAATGGACAAAGGATTTGAATAGAACTGACTCAAAGAAGAGATATAATAGCTAATAAGTACAGGAAAAGATGCTTGATATCATTATTGAGTAGGGAAATGCAAATGAAAACCAAAATGAGATACCTCTTCACACCCACTAGGATAGCTATAATCACAAAGATGGAAAGTAAAGTGTCAGCAAGGATGTGGAGAAATTGTAACCTTCATACACTGGTGGAGGGAATGTAAAATAGTACACTTGCTTTAGAAAATAGTTTGGAAGCTGCTCAAAAAGTTAAACACAGAATTACCATATGACCAAAATTCCACTCCTAAGTATAAACCCAAGAGAAACAAAAGCGTATCTTCACACACACACACACAAAAACTTGTACTCTAATGTTCATTGTAGCATTATTCATAATAACCCCAAAATGGAAACGACCCAACTGTCCATCAACTAAAAAATGGATAAATAAAATGTTGTCTACCCATATAGTGGAATACTATTCATCCATAAATATAAATGAAGTGCAGATAAATGCTATAACATGGATAAGCCTGGAAAACAGTATGGTAAGGAAAAGAAGCCAGACACAAAAGGTCACATGTTGTATGACTCCATTTACACAAAATGCCTGGAATAGACAAATCTGTAGAAACACTGTGTAGATAGTGGGGCTGAATAGAGGGGGAGATGGACGGTGATTGTTAATGAGTATGAGGTCTCTTTTAGGGGTTAGAAAAATGTTCTGGAATTAGATAGTGGTGATGGTTCTATAACTTTGCAAATATTCTAAAAATTGTTCTACTGTACACCTTAAAGGGAAAATTTTGTGGTATGTTATTTATATCTCAAAAAATGAGAAAAAGCAATATTAAAATGATAAAATTGGGGAAAAGATACAAGGAGGTGAAATCTGGGATCCTTCTTCTCCATGAATGTCCAGCCCTGAGATTGAATAAATAGCTCATCGTGAGCATTTCCTTCTCGTTAAGGCACTTCTGGGATATAGTCACAACTCAGCTTCTGTCTGTGGCTCTTAAGATCATTTTCTGCTCAACTATTCTTTTTCTACCATACTCACACTTTATTGTCTGGAATTGAGAGGCTCAAGAGATATGTCTTTTCTAGGAAAAGGCATTTCTTTTGCCTTTCCAATATCCATCCTCTTTTTCTCCTTAATAGCAAGAGTATAAAGAGACAAAGTCACATCATTATCCGTCCAACCACCCACACTTGCCACATTCTCCAATTGTTTTTTCCTACCCGTAGAAGCCAGCAACCTGAATTAAAGCCAATTTCAATGACATTTTTACAGTTATGCAACACTCAGATTCTTCCAAGCCTATTTCTATATTTTAAAAGTGTGTGAACATTTTCACCCTGAACATTCACAGACAGGGCCTCTCCTCTTTCTTTTCCATAAACACCAACCTGCTGATAGAGCTGTTACACTCAACCTCTCCGGGTCTCAGAAGACAGACTTTTACCTTGTATTCTGTCTTCTTCCATCTCCATTTCTCTGAAATTCTAACCTCAGAGGTTGCTAATGACCTCCTAATTGCCAAAACTGGTAGATTTTCTCAAGTTCTGATACAAATTTACTTCTCTGAAGCAATTATTGCTGTTTAAAAAACCACTTTCTCCAAGTTGTCATTTTCTCTTTCAGGTAAGTGAAAAAAATCTCTAGCTGATCTTTCTTCACTGTTTTGTCACTATGGCACAAAGATTTTTTTTGGAGTCGTATGTCAAGTGCTGGCGTCATCAAAACATATACACCACACATTCACTCGTTATTGATCACAGGAAAACGAAATTCTCTCAGTCCTAATCTTTTTTTTTTTTTCTGTAAATTGGGGATCTCCCAGGGTTTTTGTAAGGATGATGTTAGAAACTGTATGTAAATTTCTTAGCAGCAGCCTGCTACATAAATGGTAGCTTTATAATGGTAAGTAGTATTTACATTTTCATTACCATCATAATCACTATTATTATACACTTTCATAAGAATCAGCTTTAAACTCTTAATCCCCAGTTCTGTGCTGTCCTCTCTTCCAGGCAACCCTGGAACCCTCTTCTGGACAGAGATCCTGGATGTCCTCCTAGCTCCTCCCACTCTCTCCCTCTGTCCAAAGCACAATTAATATCTCTGTCAACAACCATTAAACATCACTGCTTCACAAATGATATCACCAGCCTCCCAGCATCAGGATTGAAAGCCTGATGTCAGTTTTGATTCTTTCCTACCACTAGGAAAGAATTTGTTCACAAGTTTACTCAACGATATCTCTGTAACATTTTCTGAGTACATCCCCTGTCCTCCATTTCCACAGGAAAATGAGGCCAGGCCCTCATTATATCTCATTTATAAGTGGTTCCCAGACCTGGCAAGTTATCACAATCAAGTCCAGATCCTTGGCACCCCACACCTACCAAATCATAATCTCCAAAGAGTAAAGCTTAGAAGTCAATCAGGTTGAAAAATTTCCAGGTGATTAGCATAAATTATCAGATGTAGAAGTTAGTGGTATACACCGGGGAAACAACCTCTGACCGTGTAACTCTGGTATCAGTTCTTTTCAACGTTTCTTCTTACCTAATGATGTCAGCTCTTATTTTCCCCAAATTTCAGCTTCCCAAAGTACTAGGCTAAAACATGCTCTATCTCTCCACTACCTATAAAGTTGCATCTTGATTATTCAACATTCATTCATCAACATCTGTTTTAGCACCTCCAATAATAGATGCTGAGTATATGAAAACCAAAGATTAAAGATTTGATGAACTAACAATCTAAAGATAGCAAGACAGAGGCAGAAGGATAGGGGTGTAAGGACAAAAGAGAGAGAGTGAGAAAGAGAGAGAAAGCATATAGGCATCTATTCAATGCCCATAACATGCTAAACAAAGAACCTACAGTTGCAACTAATTTTCTCCTTAGCTTGGCATTCAAAGACTTCACTGTCAGGCTTCAACCTTATTTATCACCATTACTCAAGCTCCAATCAAAATGAAGAGTTCCCACAGTTTCCACAAAAACTGCATATAAATTTTGGCTTACAGTTTGTTCTTCGGTTAGAACATCTCCCTACACTAGTCTATTTCATCTTTCATGTCCTAGCTAAGCCCTTGTTAATTCCCCAAACAGGAAATTAGTTCTTACTGTTATTCCAAGCTTCTAAAGCTCTATGTGGTACTGAGTACCTTCTACACTATATAATAGATATTTTATATTTATTATCTTTCCTATTACAACAAAAGGCCCTTTAGGGCAGGACTCATAATGGGTCTTTCATTAAACCCTCACAGCACCTACTGTAAACCATAAATACATGTTTAATGAATGAACATAGATATATACATAACTAATACTTTCATAAAATCTGAATTCTGTTATCTATTAGGAGATTTATTAGAAGAAGAAACGTTCACTAAAATGACATTATCAATATAAAATGATAGTTGATTAAGTTACAGTTAATAATGGGATATGGGTATAATCATTTTTTCATCATTAGATGGCTGGATCAATCTGCATAGTAGTGCCATGTTTAGCAGTGAGTTAGTAACAATTATGTGCATGTTTAATTGCAAACTAAGCTTTGCGTAAGAAACTACCTACACACACCAAGAATATTATTTAAATTTCTTGAGAAAAACCTATACAGAACTAGAATATGCTAATAACTATATTCTGGTCTGAAATGTAAGACTGTCTCTGTATGAATGTTTATATGTGTGTATATCTAGATATGTGTAAACACTCTGGAGCTTCTGTGCAATGTTGTCAATTGAGCTTCATACTTAAAAACAAAGCAAAACAAAATCAAGCCCAAGCCTCACCAGGAAAATCCTATGCACAGCTAAACAGGTAATTCTACTGAACCAAAAGTTCTCACTTAATTAGGTTTACACTGCAGTAGTACACTTACAAAATAAGAGGTTTCAAAGCCGTTTGAGGAGCCGACCCTGTGTAGACACAAGTGCAGAGCAGCCAGTTAATCTGCACATATGAACACAGGGTTTAAAGAAATAAATTACAGGATGGATTTTATAGTCACATGACTTCATATGGAATATGCCACCACAAGCAGAGCCATCATTTTGAAAGCAAAAGACAGCCAGAGCTAAAGAGCCTAACACCATCCTCCAAGGGCTTAATAAGTTCTGTAAGAGTCTTTCATACCCAGGGAATAAAAGTTTCAAATTTTAGGTAATAAAATGTACATGAGACCATTAGAAAGGCAATGAGTTTAAAACTAAACAGGCAAATTGTAAACATAGGTCATTTTTTTTAAACTAAGGAGACCTAAAAAGTGAATTACATTTAATTTTCAAATGTGCATTGCTACTAGCTACTCTAAGACCTCTCTCCTGGATATTGACTTAAATTCCAACATTGAAAGCTCACCCAACACATTCTGTCTCCAGTTTCTGAAACAAAGGGCTTCTCACTGACAATCACCAAGGACAATACATGCCAAGAAAATAAATGCATTACATCAAAATTAAGAGGGATACCTGAGGCCCTGAACTCTCCCGACAGGCAAAAGTTTTAGGTTATGAAGAAAAGTAATCTCAAGGATAACTAAGTCATCATTTAAATTCATTTCTAGGGTTACTATAAGCATAATAAACATAAGTTGCAAGAAAAAATGAATTTAAATTTCAGCAGCACCAGCTATGTAGATCAGATATGAGAAAGAGTTTCCTGACTATGACTGCTGTTAGGTTCTGGAATACTCTGCCAAAGAGGCTTTAGAGTTCCCCTCTCTGAAGACCTTTAAGAAGCAGACTGCATCTATGTAAGGAGACTCAACCCATAAGATAAAGACAGGTAATTTCAGTGACTCACAGAGGTCCTTCTAATTTTATATTCTAAAAAACTAGGTAAGCCAAGAAAACTCTTTTTAATTCCTCCAATAAAAACTAACATTTCCAAACACCTGCTTTTATTAATAATAAAACCAATCTATTTTATAATACACACATACACACATATATATAATACCATTTCCAGATTTAAAAACTGGAATCATGTAACTCAAATAGAGGCTACATAATTGGGGGGCGGGGTCAGTATTTAAATCTACACTTGTCTGGCTTGAAATCCCATTTCATTGCACTATTCTACATAGAAGAAAACAAAGGATGTTAACACTTGGCTACTTTCGCATTGGAGAATAGCTAGGGTATCAAGGGCTGCATTTCAGGCAGGCAGGTTTGAGCATCACAGAGTTTCAGAACACATACTCATCACACATCATTCGAGTGCCCAGTTTATACACAGCAATGTAACTAGGAATATATCAGGGCACTGGTTTTATTTCATGCACTACAAGAAGCCATCATTATCATGTATGTTTGAAGATGCTCTAGACCAAAAGTCAGCCATGCCTCCTACTTTTCAGATGCATGGTGAACCAAGAATAAAAGGGCTAGTCGGGTCAGTACACACAATGGTGCATTCTGCCAGGGAGGTCAAGGTTACCACCACAAATCTTCTGCAAACTAGATAGAATTACATGGAAGAGTATCTCTAATCCTCAGTCATGGGCTCAGCTGTAACCCTGCCAAGTTTCTAAGCAAATGGTAGTGGCAGATCACATTAAATGACAGAATTGGGACAGCTCAATACAATCTATAGTCTTAGTGCATTCAGGATGCTATAACAAGATATCACAGACTGGGTAGCTTATAAACAAGAGGAATTTATTTCTCACAGTTCTGGAGGCTGGAAGTCCAAGATCAGGGTCCCAGCATGGTCAGGTTCTGGTGAAGGCCCTCTTCTGGGTCACAGGCCGCTGACTTCCTTCTGTGTCCTCACACAATAGAAGGTACAAGCCGGCTCTCTGTCCTTTATAAGGACGTTAATCTCATTCATGAGGGCTCTGCACTCACGACCTAATCATCTCCCAAAGGCTCACCTTCTAATACTATCACATTGAGCATTAGGATTTCAACATATGAATTTTAGGGGGACAGAAACATTCAGACCATAGCACCTCTATTATTATTAGAAAATTAACTCATAGCACTTGTTCCATTAATGATGAGTCAGAAGAGTATTCTTTTATATAAAGGATAATGCACTACTTAATCAGAAAAATAAGGCAATGGTAAATAAACCTACAAGGAAGGACTATAGCCTTATTCTCTTTGAAACTTGAGGTTAATGTGTCTCGACAATAATTGGATTGAAAAAAAAGAGACCTTTACCAGAATTGTAATGGACCAATTTATAGAACCAGAAAGTTGTCAGAACAGGTGAATTTCTTAAGTTTCAATGAGAAATTAAATCCTCACAACTGCCAATGAAAATATTTACATTTTTCACATTTGTTTACTTATTGAGCTCAGTCTTTGAAAGGAACTTCATGAAGTCTTTCTTTAGTCAAGGTCAGTGGAAAACACAGTGAGCTGTGTTTGAAGAATAAGCATTTATCTTATCTTCTAAATAACTGTTATATTAGTCGACCTTGGCAAAGCCTAATGTGAAAAATACTCTTGCCAAGTGGAAACGACACATAACCAACAATGAGAGCCAATGCTCTAGTCAGAATTCTGTCCATGATAGAGGGCATGGTATCTGTTTCTTACACAAAAAGAAATACTTCTGAAGGTATGAAAATAAAGTTATATATTCAGACACAATTCAAATAAAATAGAGCAGTTGAAATGTTAAAACAAAACAAGGAACTTCTTAAATGAGATGGCTGATCACCTTTTCTAAATTAGTGATAAACCCATATTAATTACTGAAACATATAACATGAATGGGGGATCTGAAGTAAAACTCTCTTTCATGGCTTAGTGTGAAGCCAACTTCACACTCACCTCTCCTTCCCAGCACTGAACACCTCCACATTCAGGGGCACACATGGCGCACGGCATGGGGGCGGGGCAGAGGGCAGGCTGCTGGCTGTTTTCTCAGCCACTCTATACTCGACTGTATCCCTTAAACAACAGTTTTCACATTTTGCTCTTGAAAAGGCAAAAGTAAATTTGCCAAAAAAGAAGAGATAGGAACAATGTTTGGTTTTTGTTTGTTTGTTGTCACCTACATAGCTTAAAGCACTGTGTTGCTTTGCAGTTCCATTTGCATACAAAATATAACCCACAAAGGAATGGGCTCTAAGGCAACAAAAGCACTACACCCAACTATTAACCAGCTGAGTGGCATGGGGCCTCAGCCGCTGCAGGGCGCTTTTGGGTTTCATCTTTAAAATGAGGAAAGGCAATTACAGTTGACCCATGAACAATGCAGAGACTGGGGGTGCTGAATACCTCCCCCATCCAAGTAAAAAATCCCTGTATAACTTTACAGTTGGCCCTCTGTATCTATCGTTCCATATCTGAGGATTCAACCAACCATCCATCTTGTAGTACTGCAGAATATATTTACTGTAAAAACTCCACATGTAAGTGGACCCATGCAGTTTGAACCCATGTTGTTCAAGGGCCAACTGTATATGATTTCGAAATGATCTTTAAAACACGCTGATACCAAAAATCAATAGGTTTAATATCCATTTTGCTCTCTGGATTTTGTTTCATGCCTCTTTTGGGTAGGACAAGGCAAAGCCACAAAGAAAGAAAAGAAGAAGGAAACCAGGACCATGGAAGTATCACCATTTTCTTGTTATGAAATAAGAACAATAATTCCCATTTTTGTGGGGCTGTTTTGAGAAGAGGATTCATTTAGATAAATAGAATGTCTAGTGTAATCTGATGCTTTGCATGAGGTAAGTCAAGTCTCCTTTCCTATTTTTATTTTTCACAGAGGCATTCATATAGGAACCTTGACAACTGAACAGGAGTTGGATCCAGAACCACTGGGCTATTTGATTCTGGTATATCAAAACTACCTCAATAAGTCAATGTGTCAGTCCCACCAGAAGGCAAGATCTAGAATTATCCCTGATCTCAGTGTTCTCTGAAACAAAGTGCACAAAACTATATTCTAACAGTATGTAGCATATGTCCTCTCAAAATGTTATGGATCTCCGTACATACTTTTTTTCTCCTAAACAATCTTAAAGGAGATACTTCCAGCAATTAATGCAAACTAATGCTGAGTGATTTTCCTCAAATGATGCTGCAATGTCATTTCACTTCAACATATAGGAAACTCTTAATACTGTTTCTAATATATATCCTCAGCCACTCAAACAAAATTTCATGTACCCTCAGACATCAATGTTTATGAAGAGGGCCCAGCAGATGAGTGCCAAGCAATTCTCCATCCACCTTTGTTAAATGCAGCCAAAGCTTTACATCAACAGTATGTTATACTCCAATAACAATTTTTTTTTTTTTAAAATCCCCTTCAAAAAAAAAAATACAGTATATCACATTGAAGAATCAGACAGCAGATCAAGTATAACCATTCAACAACCAAAATCTATTTGAAGAATTTATATTGACACATAGTATAAAACACTTAAAGACACAACTATAAGAACAAGTTGAAAATTGCTCTCACTTCCTAAAGTAATAATAATTCTTACTTATCTAAACGTCCCTCATTGACTTGAATCACACATCCAATGTACTCTATTTCTCCACTTTTTAAGCAGTAACCTTGGTTTAGGTTCTCTATAAGACCTTTAGTTTTAGTAGGAAGGGCACAGCAGTCCTTGGAAGCAGACCCGGCTTCTACCTGTCACTCTCCCCAACAATGGTAGGATCCCTAACCTTGCTCACAACATAAGGTATTTGGTATAAAGAGTTAATGAATGAGTGAATGTTATATTCAGTGACATTAGGATAATACTACAAGGTGAAGCTTGAACACTTTGATATTTGGCCTTCTCACTACCGTATTTCTTTTCTTATATTTCATTGCATTCTGCTATTACAATCTGGGTATGGTTTTGTAGTGGATGCTGTGGTGTGCTGCCTAGATCCCCTTTTCAGGACCAAAATACTCATTTCTCCAGCTATTAGGAGAGATATCTATTGGTGGCTTATGTCTGAGTCCCTGTCTGGAAATTGCCTTTGACTGCAGGAAGATGCCTTCCCAAGGTTATGCCTTCTCCCCAGGGAATGACTGCATCCAGTGACTGCTCCATCTAGGGGTTCAAAGATGTGGTCCTTTTACCTCAAACAGAACAAGTCTCAGAGAACACTCTAACTTGAGAGTTCCCAGTGGGATCAGCTGAGGATCAGTCGTTTATAAAGACAGCCACACAGTATAGCAAGGGGAAAACTAGACATTTTGAGAACTGTTAGACACAGAGTATGAAATAACATTGCTCTCTAGGGACTGGAAACACCATTATGCCCTTCCTCCATTAGAGTGGGGATCTCTGAGAGTCAGATAACAGAAGGAGTTTTAGTTCAAGTCTGGTTCATAGCGACTCCACTGGGTCTATGGATCCGGCCAGTGATCAATGTCAGTGGTCCCTGAAAGCACAATTGAAATAAACATACTTGCAGATAGCAGAACTCCCAGTTTGGCCCACTGTCCTTTAAAATGAAATGTTAGAGAAGGAAAGGTCCAGTAGAAGTCTTGGATACTGCCCTTCTCCTTGTTCTTTCAAGATGGTGTATAAAAAACAGTACCCCAGGCTTCCCTGGTGGCGCAGTGGTTGAGAGTCCGCCTGCCGATGCAGGGGACACGGGTTCGTGCCCCGTTCCGGGAAGATCCCACATGCCGCGGAGCAGCTAGGCCCGTGAGCCATGGCCGCTGAGCCTGCGTGTCCGGAGCCTGTGCTCTGCAACGGGAGAGGCCACAGCAGGGAGAGGCCCACGTACCGCAAAAAAAAAAAAAACCCAAAAACACAATATCCCTTAATAGGGGGAATAGCAGAAATTACTGTGAGCCATAATGTTCTAAAGGATCTAGGGGTGGTGGTCCCCATCATGTCCCTATTTATTTCAGAAGACTGACCTCTACAAAAACCATGTAGGTCATGGAAGATGGCAGTAGACTACCACAAATGTAATCAAGATGTTACCCCAAGGGCAGGTGCAATGTGAAATGTGGTATTTTTACTAGAACAGATTAACACAGACTCATGTATGCAGTCATTGAACTAGTGAATATATTCTTTTCTAACTCTCTTAAGAAGTATGTTCAGAAGCCATTCATATTTACATGGGAAGGAAAACAGCATACATTTATGGTCTTGCACTAGGGTAAGGTTAACTCTCTTGTCTTCTGTCACATTGAAGTCTGAAGAGAGCTGAACCATCTTGGATGTTCTGAAAAACATGACATCTGTCCCCTATGTCAATGAAATTAAGTTAATCAGACCAGATGAGCAAGGAGAAAACCTGCTTTGGGCTCTGCAGGCCGCATATTCCATAATTTAAGAATCCTGCCCTGATCCATGTGCCAAGTGTCAGGGTAGTTATGGCAACCCTAGGAACTAGACAATAAAACTCCACCCAAAGACATCTACGTTAATTGTTTTAAAAACCACTCTTGGCTAAACCAGGTTTCAAATCTCTATGCTATAATACCCTACATTTTAAGTCAGTAATTGAGATATAAAAAAGAGAATTTAAAATAATTAGTATTTGTATGAGTAATCAGAAGTAGATGTGAGTTCTAAAACATTATTATATTTTGCATGACCTATGGACACAAAATCCTCATGTCACAACAGATCTTCTTCAGGAATAAATAGCCTTTTCTTTAAAAGACATTTCTACGCAGGTTGACAGCACTGGGCATGGGTCAGCCTGAGTGCCTGGGAGTGGGGGTAGGGAGGTGACACGGAGAAGGCTGCAGCAGCTAGACTGCGGCACGTGTGAGTCAGGTCAAGAGGTGAACGCACTGTCGGGGCAGGCCAAGCCAAACCGCACCTGTCCTGATGGGAAGTGTTGCGTTTTCAGGTCTCTCCACTTACTCAAGAAATCTCCATCAGGAAAGAGGAGGCAACAGAAGCTGAGTTGTGAACTGTCTAGTTCCAGACACGGGTGACCTTCAGGAACGTGTCTGTGAACTAGACGAAGGAGAAAGAAGAGCTGTTGTACGCTGCTTAGCAGCTCATTCACAGAAACGTGCTGCTTGAGAAATACAAGGACCTGGTTTCCTTGGGGCATCAGCTTTCCAAACAGATATAAATCCTCCAGTCAGAAAATGTGGAAAACCAAGGCTGATAGAGAAAAGGAGTCACCAAAAGACCTGGTCAGATTCAGAAACTGTAGTTGAAATTACATCATCAATTTTCAATAATAACACTTCTGAAGGTAAAAAGTTCTATGACATTTAAATGGAAGAAATGGTAAGAAATGAGCTCTGGTAACTATCATGAAGAGTCTGGAAATGTAAAGACAAATTGAACAATTATTGGAAGAATGAGGAGAGGCACTTCAGGCAAGTTGCATTCATACAAAAGAAAGTACTTAGGAGAGTCTATGGAAATGGTAAATACTGAGGAGATCATATTCTTCCTGCTCAGCTATGCTTAGGGAGTAGGTCTGTAAAATATGGCTTGTGTCAAAAGTTTAATACATAATTTAGCTTAGTGGACATCAGGAAAGCTATGTAAGTAAGAGAAATAAATATAGTCAAATCTTTTGTTAGAACAGTCACTTTGTTCAATTTGCAAGAACTCCAGCAGGAGATAACTGAACAAATGATAGTGATAACTTTCTTACTTCTAGTACATCCCTTGGTACATGTGAGGGTATAACTAAAAACACAAGCCCTATGAATGTAAAGAATACAGGCAAACCTCAGAGATACTGCAGGTTTAGTTCCAGCTCAATGCAATAAAGCAAATATTGCCACAAAGCAAGTCACATGAATTTTTTGGTTCATATTATAGTCACATTTACATTATACTGTAGTCTATTAAGTGTGCAGTAGCATTTTGTCTAAAAAAACAATATACATACCTTAAGTAAAAAATACTTTATTCCTTAAAAAACGCTAACCACCATCTGAGCTTTCAGCAAGTCATAGTTTTTTTGCTGGTGGAGGGTCTGAAATATTTTGAGAATTAACCAAAATGTGACACAGACAGGAAGTGAACAAATGCTATTGGAAAAAAATGGCACTGATAGACCTACTTGGTGAAGGGTTGCCACAAACCTTCAATCTGTAAAATAACACAATACACTGAAGCATGATAAAATGAGGATGCCTGTATGAAGCTAGAGTTCTCACTACACTGACATCACATAAATCATACTAGTGAAGAACCTATGAATGTAAAGAATGTGGAAGTAAGTCCAAAAGTCTTTAATGCTTCTATCTTTTTTTTTGCACATTGGAGAATTCATACTGGAGACAAACTGTATACATGCAATTAATGTGGGAAAACATTTTTTCATATCTATAGGCTTATTGGATAACTCATACCAGAGAGAAACCTCATGAAAGTCCTGAATGTGGAAAATCTTTCAGACAGAACACCCACTTCATAATGTATCAGAGAACTCATATGTAAGAGGGAGTCTGTGTGAATGAAATGAATGTGGGAACTCTTTTATTTTTTTTAATTTATTTATGTAAATTTTTGGCTGCACCGCCACACCACAGGGCTTGCAGGATGTTCTCTGACCAGATATTAAACCCAGGCCGCGGTAGTGAAAGCCTGGAATCCCAACCACTAGGCCATTAGGGAACTCCAAATGTGGGAACTCTTAAGGCCAAAAATCTCATCTCATTATGCACTACAGAATTCACAATTGGATGAAACCACGAATGTAAAGATTATGGAAAATACTTTGAAACTGTCACCTTCTTTCACATCAGACAACCCATGCAGGAGAGAAATCATATGAATGTCATCAGTGTGGAAAATTCTTTAGCCAGAGTTCTGCCCTTCTTCTGCATCAAAAAATTCATATGGAGAGCAATTATATGAATGTTGTCAATGTTGGAAAGACTTCATCCATAAGAAAACCTTACTGAGCATCAAAGAATGTATACTGAAAGAGTATGTAATCAATGTGGAATTTTCTTCAGCCAGAACTCTCTATTTGTACTCTTGTTAATGGCTTTAACACTGTTAGGTACCAGAAGTCATACTGGAGAAAACACTTATTAATATAATAAATATGAAAAATTAGTCACCAATAATTTTGCATCAAATAAATCATTTTGGAGAGTAGCTCTGTAAATTTCATCTACGTAGAAATATTTTAAATCAATAAATCATGTTATTACCCCTACTATGCCTTAGAGAACTGGTCCTGGAGAGAACCACACATACACATACACATACACACACACACACACACACACACACACACACACACACACACACACTACATTTCAACATTGCAGTAAACACATACATCAGATTTTCTTCTTTTCAAAAATTCCATTAATTCATATAAAAGTAATTGGTCTGGAAGCATTTTTTAATTGATGCACAATGGACATACATAATGTTAGTTTTATGTGTACAACATAGTGATTCAGAATTTAAATACATTAAGAAATGATCATCACATTAAGTTTAGTAACCAGCTGTCACCATACAAAATTATCACAGCATTACTGACTATATTCCTTACACTGTATACTACCTTCCCATGACTTATTTATTTTATAACTGGAATTTTGTACCTCTCAATCGCCTTCACATATTTGCCCAACCCCTCACCCACTTCTCTCTGGCAACCACCAGTTTGCTTGCTGTAAGTCTGTTTCTATTTTTTTTGTTTGTTTATTTTGCTCTTTTAGATTCCACATAGAAGTGAGATCATATGGCATTTGTCTTTCTCTGTCTGATTTATTTCACTGAGCATAATACCCTCTAGGTCCATCCATGTTTGCAAGTGGCAAGATTTCGTTATTTTTTATGGCTGAGTAATATTCCATTGGATACTATATGCATCACATACTACATCTTCTGTATCCATTCCTCTGTTGATGGACACTTAGGTTGCTGGTCTAAAGCATTCTTGACCAAGACTTAAGGCTTAAATCTGAGAAGGAACCTTTAAGTAGGCAAGTTGTTGAGAGATGATCCAGGTTCATTATCTTCTTTAGAAAGACAAATAAATAAAAATGCTTCTGGAGGGAGTGTTGTTGTTGAGAAGGCCAAGAATTGTATATAGTTCTTAAAATAAAAGTAAGAAAATAATATTCCAGTGAGTTAATATGCAATTGTTTACATGACTGCTCCACCTTCGAGACATTTAATAGGCTTTAATCTGTTATATGAGTCTACTCAAAACCACATTCTGGTTAGCAACAGAGAAATGTAAAGCAATCAAAGAGAAATACACACTACTCTTAGTATCTCTTTTAAATATATCTGCATATGGATAAGAATTGAATGAACACCTATAGATAAATGAACAGAAGTAATTTAGTAAATAAAAGGATTATAAGGAAGTTTGTTTTTATAGTTTATTCAGAACTACTATAATAATATGTTTAATAAAATTTTAAATATTTAAAAAAGGATATCTATAATAAGTTTGTCTATAATAAGGTCAAGAAAGCGTAGATACAACTGGCTAGGAAACTGTCCTGTTCCTGTGAATTCTAAGTTGTTTTAGGTCATAGTTAGAGTGCTACTCTCTGAGACATGGTTTTAAAACTCCTGAGAATTAAAGAACCCAGTAATTCTCTGTAATTTGGGACCTAGAGGAAACAATAGACAGTTCAGGGAAAGGTATCATTTGAGTGGAAACATGTACCTGGATAATATACATAGTAATTGTGCTCAAATAATAAACATAACACTGCATAAGCTGCCCCCATGCCCAACCATTCTCAACTTAGTCTTTAATCTTCGAAAAGAAAACATAGTTAAGAATAGAGACTTGAGCCTGACTGCCCAGGTTAAAAGCCCCCCTCTTCCCCTAACTAGCTGGGTGATCTTGGCCGTGTGCCTGAATTACACATTTCCTCTTTTCTTAAATAGGGATACTAATAGTACTGATCCCACAGGCTTATTGTGAGTATTTAATCAGTAAATAAATGGCTTAGAATAGTGCCTGACACCTATTAAGTGCTTATAATTACTATTAATTTATTATATTAATAAATATAATTAATATTTATTAATTTTATTAATATTATTATTGCCCTAGCCTAACTTAAACCTGCTTGAGTACTTACCTCACTTCCAGTCACACATGTTTTCCCCCTTTGCTGAAATCAGGAGTTTCTAACTTGGGAGATCCCTGACCCTTTGTGGGTATATGGATTCACTTTTGAAAATCAGTAAACCATTTTTAATATTAATTTGAAAAGGAAAAGACATTCTCCAATTACACAAAAGTATTGTTTTCACTGTTTTATCATCTTAATATATTGATATTTAAGGTGTTGATGTAGTTAGGATACCAGGTCAGCTGCTATGACAAAAGGCAACACAGCAAGTGATTAAAGAAGGTTTTTCTCTCTCATATAACAGTTGGAGCGAACGCACTTCATAATTGATATGGTTACTCCATGTCATGGACCCAGGTTCCTTCTATCTTATTGATCAATAGGCAGCTTCCATCTTGTGCTCTAAATCTCATTACCATAACTCAACCCAGCCTTTGGGTATCAGGGAAGGGGAAGAGGAGTCATGCCTTTTCTCTCTAAGCCTAGGGCCTAGAAGTTGCACACACCATGGTTGACACTTTATTGGACATAACTTAGTCAATGATCACATCTAGATACAACAGAGGCTGGGGCATATATTATCCTACACCTAATTCTGGGATTCCATTCTTTCCAAAGGAAGAATGTGAGAATGCATATGGGGGCTAAAATGCTCTCTCTGAAACAGTGGTATTCTATGAAGCCCAATTTAAATATCATATAGATATTTGGAACTAAAGAAAAACCTGAGTCTGCATGACCTATAAGATTCATACTGATATTATCCACTTTAAACAAGAATTTATAATGGAAACATAGCTACAGTGTTGCATATATGATATCATAGCATTCATCAAGACATGGATGATATTACTAGCCTAGTATTCCTTCTAGGATTAATTGACATATTGCAACTAAAGCAACCACTCCCAAGTAGGCACTCAATATAGGTTTGTTCTCTTCCCTTTCATCTTCCTTCTGGATATCCCTAGCCTGTCACCAATTAAATAGAACTATTATCTTATGCTCCAACTGGAGTATAATCAGCTCCTCCCTAGAGAGTAAACTGTTGGTCTTCAAAAGGAGTCTTTTAATTGACAGCCACTTGCTTCCTATTCCAATGTATGCCTGTCTGAGCTTGGAAGTCCACCCAGAACTCAAGGAAAGAAAAAAGCCAAGAAAATATTTCTGTTAGGCCTCATGGACTCTAAATACCTGCTAAGCATTTTCCTTGGTGACCCACAGAATTTAAGAAGTGATCTCTATCTCCATACTGTGCCCCACGTAAAATCCACCCTCTTAATGTCACCGTGAAATAGCTCTGAAGATATTATACACTCCTACCATGTCACTAACACCTAGTCTAGATGTTCCTGAACTGCTTATGAACAAAGCCACATGAACTTGTCTATATCTTCTACACCATAGAAGAGACTTGTCTTGGCATCCAACATAGGAACTAGTACAGTTATCTTCTAATCTCAGAATCTCCCCACTTGATGGAATTACCAAATTCAATTTTGACCCATTCCCTTTATACAAAAGAATTTGTTTCAACTGCTTCACTTACAAAAAAGAATGTCATATTTATAGGTTCTCATGCCAAAAAAGCCACTGCATGCTATGTCTCTTAATCTCAGGAGGTTATAGACTGACTTTTCTGTAACTGACCTATACATTCAACTGATGTATTACAACTATTCAGTTGTATTTTTCTACTTTAATAATTTTATAAAAAGAATTCTAAATTAAGTATTCTTTTCATTATTATTTAATATTTCCAAAGTTTTGATGTTAATAAAATTTTGATTTCATGATAAAGGTATAGAGTAGACCTGGTAAAACAGATAGACACAATGTATTATTTCCAGATAGTTCTGCAATATTGTGTAGCTTATGAAATAATTTCTATTATAAAATCACATTTTCAAATATGGTCATCAATAAAGTGATCTGCTCATTTTCTAGTCAAGTATAAAACCAATGCATTAAAAAAGGTCCAACCGGGTTGATGGAAGTAGCTGAATTACTGAAAATAACTTGGCAGAGGGAAAATGGTGAATACAAGGTAGTCAAAATAATTGCCCATAAATAAAAAGAGAGCATTTATAAATGGTTGAAAAGGCATTAGAGATTTTTAAAAACATAGGAATTCTATTTTTTAAATGACAAAATATACACCAAACTATTTTGATACTCACTAAGTTTACTAAACTCCTCCAGATTCTGATTATATGTTAAAATTTCACAGCAGCATATTAAGGGCAGAAATGCATCATGATGAAAAAAAGACACTAAATTATAAATGTTTCTTCTTCAAAGTTTTGACTAATTTACTAGGAGATAGTGAGATTACCTTTTGGGAATAAATAAATGTGTGTGTGTATAAGATTTCCCAAAGTTAAAATAGCTACATTCTACTCTAACATATGTAAGATAATAATTTATGATAATGTTTCAAGTACTGTGCTATGAATTTTATATACATTATCTCTAATCATTATGACAACTCTGCAGGTTAGCATTATTACCTCATTCTACAGATAAGTTAATTAGGGCTCAGAAATGCTCATTAAATCTGTCCAGCACTAGTGCACAATGGAGCTAAGATGGAAATGTAGGAGTTTTACTCCAAAGCTCAAGACATACAAAAAAATGGAGATATTCTGTTTAAAAGTTTGCAACTTAATTTCAAAGCATTTGATTCACAGGAACAAAAAAAGTCAAATAATAAATACAAAAAGGAAAAGTAAGTTCTGCTGCTTAAGTTTGCAAAACTCAACATAAAGAATTCTAAATAGAATAGTTATTTTAGAATAAATCATTACCTTTTAACGTCAGATAATACAACAGTGCGTTTTGTAATACAACATTTCTTTCTTTCAACATTGAAAGGCTGACGACAATAGCCTATACAGGCAGATGAAAATGTGGGCTAATACTGGCAGTAGGAAATTGCAGCAGGCAGACAGAGCCCTTCAGGTCATCATGGCAAGTCTAAAAGTGCTAAGAATGTTCACACAATATATAGTACTTTCAATCTAAAAGGTTAGGCATATTTCAGTTGTAGAAATATAAAGCATAGTTTTTTAAAAGCTAAAGAAAAAAAGAAGTTAGAAGGCCAGAAAGCTTTCAGTTGAATGGCAGTATTAGTTTTCTAGCATTAAGAAAAACTATCACCACAAGGACCAGGTCAAATATTCCATAAAAATCATGAAGACTGAGGAAATGCAAATTCCATACATTCTCAAAGGTACCATTCTAGTAAACTGAGGCACTAAGCACTATGCTATCTATTTAATCAACTCCTAAGCCCTAGGAATTTGGGCTAGATATCAGGAATCCACTCCATTATTAAGCATATTGACTAGTATAAACTTCAAAGGTTGAAAATGTTGACAAAACACACATAGATAAGCACAATTACAATTTTAGATTTAAAACCTAACAAAGAAATATTCCTTCAGGCCATGTTTCATGAACATTTTACAAGGTACAAAATCACAGGCAAACAAAACAAAACCCTTTGATCAATATGACATTAAAATTACACATTTAATCACACCAATCAGAAAGCTATTAAGTAAATACTGCCAATTTTCTACTCTCTTGACAGCATTAAGATGCCTAAAGCAGCTTCTCTGGTCAAACCTGTGGTAAGTAGGAAAATTTTTCAATACTAAAAAATATTCAGAAAAACAAACAAATCATTAACGACTTAAATGGTGTCCAGAAACTACACAAAGCACACTCATAGAATCCAACAGTTTTTTTTTTTAACTTTTAAGTGACTTCATTAATATATAAGAAAATTGAGTCACATATAATTCATTTATATATTTACCATGAAAAATATTTACTTTAGCTTCTTTGTAATGAAATCATCTATTTAATGTACTAGTTATGAACACGTAGCTATTAATTAAAAATTTATTTATCCTGTGAATCAGCTAAAATAAAGCAAGTGGCCTTCACACCATAGTTTAGGAGACTCCAGTGTAAGAGATTACGACAAGAATGCAATGAAGATTAGTATTTTGGCTGAGGAGACAAAGTGTGGATATTCCAAATGGAGAAAGAGTCAGCTCAAGCAGCAAAACTCTGTTTCTGTCCTATTCATTTTAAGGACATATACTGCACTTACTCTGTGCCAAGCACTGTTTTACGTGCTTTACAAATATCAAGCTTTTGATTCTCATAGCAATCCTAAGAGGTAAGTAATATTATCACGTCCATTTTGCAGATGAGACAGTTGAGGCACAGAGAGGTGCAGTAACTTGCTCAAGTAAGTAAGTGGCAGAGTTAGCATTTGGACCCAAACAGAGTCCACACCACTAAGATGTGCTGCCTCTCTTTGAATGGTCCAAACCTGCACCGAAGATTTGACGTGCATTTCTGAATTCCCTCTTTGTCTTACTCATTCCCTTTTGTGATATAGGCATAATTATTATTTCATACAACAAATATTTATATAGGCTCTTGGGAAACAGCAGGCAAAAGCAGACATTGCTTCTGTTCTCATGGAGGTTGCAGTCTGGTGGGGAAGACAGGCATTATAGAATAATTACACAAATGAGTGTATAACTGCTCATTAGGAAAACTGCTATGAGAAAAAGCGCGTAACGAGGAACCTGATATGGTCTGGGCAGTCAGGGAAGGTTTCCTTGAAAAGTGACACCAAAGGGACTTTCAAACGCTGCCTAGCAGAGGGGTCCATACAAGTATGATGAGATGACAGGATCAGACAACTGAAGGCAAATATAGACCCAGCTGGGGGTAAAGGTAGCACTTCAAGACCTCCTTTTTTCTTCCTCTCCTAACAAAGCCCCCCACTACTTATTATGTTAAGGATAAAAGTGGGAGGAAATAATGACTAATGCAGAGGGACTTTTGTGAAAGCTTAGTTCTTTCAGCTGTTAGAATTGACATTAACTACTTCCATGGCACCAATGGGTCTCACAAGGTCGAAAAAGGTTTACTGTGAATTAGCTTTATCTCAAGGACCTTCTGTTACCTCCAGCATTTGAACTGGCCTTCCCTAGGTCTCCCTACACTTCCTAAACAACCTCTTGAAATGTGAAGACCAATCGAGTCCACAAGAAAAGCAAAAGTTTGAACAATGATGCATACAGCAGAAAGGCCACTTCCTGCCATGTGCATGCCTCACTCCTATTAATATATTTCTCAACAGTGTTGGTTCTGTTTTTTTTTTTTTTAATAACAGCACAACACTGCTGACTCACATTCACCATATGGTCCTCTTGGACTCCCAGGTCTCTGTCTGCTGTACTTGTGCCTGCCTAGTTAGTCTTTTCTTAACCATTATCTGTGCCATTACTTGGATGTTTTCATGCCTATGAGAACCTTGGATTTATCCTTATTGATTCTGATTTTGGTTTCAGCAGATCACCTCTAGATTATGCCATTCTCAAGCATGCTGCCCTTGTTCAGGCCCCCATAAGACCTCACCTGACTTACTACAACAGCCTCCTAATTGATTTCTCTGCCATCACCTTTCCCAATTATGATTCTCTCTTTGCACAGTCATCATGTCATGCTTCAGACATCAGAACATATTAATTAGACAGCTTCCCCTTGTGGAAAACTGAAGCCCAAATCCCTCAGCCGAGGGTGGGAGGGAGGGCGACGCAAGAGGGAAGAGATATGGGCACATATGTATATGTATAACTGATTCACTTTGTTATAAAGCAGAAACTAACACACCATTGTAGAGCAATTATACTCCAATAAAGATGTAAAAAAAAAAAAGTCAATAATCAAAAAAGTGAAAAAAACAAAAAACCTCTACATCTGCTCCCAACCGTTCCCCTACCAAACTCTGACCCCATGGAGCCTAAGTTATCAAGTACACAAGCCTCTTCACCTCTCCAAAACATTCCCTGAGCTCCTCTTGTTTTGTTCATACTCTCCATTTGTTCCCGAATGCCACCATTGCCAACCCTACCCCCTATTTCTACTCTCAAAATCTTCTCAATATTAAGGCCATGTTCCGTATTTTTCCCCATCACTCCATTCAACATGTCCTGCCATCCACTGTGCTTGCACAGTATTTTGGATCACTATGTCAAGCCAGCAGCTGCTCAAGAATTCTAAGGGTCACTAAATATCATGGCTGGAATAATAAGGACTGGCCTGCTCAAGTTCTGAGAGAAAAAAAGGGGGGGATTAGGAAGAAATGTAATATTTTTAGATTATAAAAGTACAGTAAGTATAAGGTTCTTAAAGATACTTCTTTCTGATACTTTGCGGTTCAAAGTACAAACAAGGTACTTCCCTGGAGGTCCAGTGGTTGACTCCACACTTCCACTGCAGGGGGCGCGAGTTCGATCTCTGGTCAGGAACTAAGATCCGGCGTGCTGCGCAGCACAGCCAAAAAATAGAAAAAAATAATAATAATACACACAAGATTTTTGTTGGTTTTTTTTTTTTTCAAATAATCTTTGTTATGTAACTACTGCTGCAGCGTCATCCTTCTATAAGCTGACAGCGCCACAGTTTTTAGGTTATGGAGAAAACACCTTAGTTTGCCCTGCCAGGAAGCCCGTTGGATTTTACTCAAGTTGGGTTTTCCTAAGGTCAGATATGTGATTCCTCTCACTATTGGAAAATACAGAAAAAAATTCCAAACATAGACACTGGAACCATAAGAACAGAAGGATAAAAGGATTAAATGTGATGCAACGACATAAGAAATAGCATGAAGTGACAGGAAGGCAAGAACAGAGCATGGGCAGGGCATTCTGAGAGATGAGATGACAAAATCCCAGAAGAGCAGAAATCTGGCGGAAAGCACTGGGAAATAAAGTAGGATTATTAGTACTGGGTTCTAATTTCTAGAAATAGTGGTCATTTCATGGCAAGGCAGATTGGTGGATCGAGCAGGTCAAATCGTCAAGGAGTTATTTTCTCAATTCGCTAAGAGAACCACTTTCAGTGGTGTTTTCTGAGCCCACTACAGACACATAAAAAGGGCAGAGACACTGCAGGAAAGAATGGTCAATTCAGTCAACAATGACAAAGTGAGATGAACAACATTAGAACCCCAGGTAAAGAACAAAAGGCAAATATGAAGACCAAGAGATACAGGTGAACTTCCACTAAAATCCATGGGGCCAATGTAGTAGGAGAGGATGAGCTGAAAGCAAATGTGTGCACACACTGCCTCCCCCCGCCACACACACACCCCTTCCTTATAGATACTTATATATATATTAATTTAATCACTCAGAAAACCTTGCTATAATTTTTGTCCATATTGAACAATTTTATTAGTCAAAAAATATTTGTCACAATTTTGGAATCTTAAAATGGTAGTGTAGTATCAGGGACAGCTGAATCTATTTGGATCTTACCATTTCAGCTGAGGCTGTATTATCAGCTAGGACAGCCTATTAAGGAATTAGATTGAGTGAATCTGCCCACACTTTTCCTAGCAATCCGGATAGTGACAAACCATACTGTTTGCATCTTAATAGGGATGAATATATAATCAAAATCAACAGAACAGTGATCATGCTATCGCCTGATTAATTCCACCACTCAGCTCTTGACAAACTACAAAAAAACCTAGCTACTCAGGAAAGTGAGGCTAGCGATGTGAATTCAGATACAGTTTTCTATTGTGTCTAACTGTTTTGATGAAAGCCTTAACTTTTGGTTTCAAGGTTCATAGGATTCGCTGGTAAAATAACCACTCTACACTCAGTTAAACGAGAATTTAGAGAGAGTGTATTGAATTAACAAAGATTACAGCATACTAACTAAGAACAGTATAACTAAGAAAGAATAGTAAAGACAGAGGTTTATACATCACCGAATTGGGGAAGCACCTACATCCAGATACAGGTAGCGCTGGGAAGTCACTTGAACAGCAATCTGGAGTCCCAGTTGGGAAGGTCCCGGGCAGTGTATCCACCCCACAGGTGAGACTTCAGTTTGCCACTTGAAGAGCCCAGCTTTTAGCACCAGGCAGCAGGCTGGTAACAATCAGACCGCAAGTTTTTGGCTCTGGTTGTTGTCATAAATGCCTTGGTCTTAACTTGTAAGTTTTGGAATGTTCTTGATCCCCAGGGGCTGGCCACACACTCAATGTACAAGAAGTCCCATTACTCTCTGTCTTATCTAGTGGTTTACGACCGGTGCTGGTGCCACCCCTGCTGGCCTGGGTATAGCTCAGCAGTTTGGCATGTAGCCAGCTTTAGCGTCATTGTCTGGTCAGAGAGAGGCCTGGTGCTGCCTCTGAAGCCTGAACAAGACTACTTCAGTAGCTTCCCCAACCCTGACTTTTTGGCAACCTCTCTTCCCATTTCAGCAGACACTGCTCAGTGCCCTACGACCCTGGGCCAGTCATTGCAGGTTTGGCCTCTCTGAAAATTATTTATCCACGTGGCCTCTCCTCAAGAAGCTTGGGTACCATCTACTGAACATGATAAATGCCTAAATCAGGAGAGAAATTGAGAACTAGTCACTTATGTGTCTTTTGAGACATTCCAATAACATTAGTGATATTTTCTGGCATGGCAGCTCTAATCATGGTAATTGGGTGGGCTTTTTCTCAACTCTTCAACAGAGCTGACGACGTGCAGTCATACAGGAGCCTGGGAGAAAAAGAAAGTAAGAATCTTAACCTATCATCACTATCTTTAATTCCTTCTGGAAATACCCATTCAGCACCTTGTTTTGCTCTCTCTTCATATTTGATCAATCTCTTGAAACTCAAACTCCGCTAGCATTTATATCTGATGTTACTGTTTAGTTTAAAAAAGATTGTTTACTTAAAGTAAGATTGTATCATTATACAGTAAGAATAAATGACTTAGAAAGGTGGCACAACTGCAAAATGCCTACCTTTATGTTCTATTTATCACAACTTTTTCCTGATTATAAATTTTCTTTTTTCCTGATTATAAAAGCAAAACATGTTCACTGGAATAAAAGCTTATCCATTTTTTTTCTGCAAAGGGCTTTTTACTTACTGATCTGTAAGAGGTCATTAACTACGAAATAGACTAAGACATACATAATATATTTCAAAATTGTTTTTACGTGTATAGTTTACTATGTTATTTTGTCTATTTTTTACTATTTAAAGATGTATGTCGGGCTTCCCTGGTGGCGCAGTGGTTGAGAGTCCGCCTGCCAATGCAGGGGACACGGGTTTGTGCCCCGGTCCGGGAAGATCCCACATGCCGCAGAGCGGCTGGGCCCGTGAGCCATGGCTGCTGAGCCTGCGTGTCCAGAGCCTGTGCTCCGCAACGGGAGAGGCCACAACAGTGAGAGGCCCTCGTACCGCCAAAAAAAAAAAAAAAAAAAAAGTATGTCATATTTAATCTATCAGTTGTTTACTTTTAAATTCCTTCCTTTTTTATGCTTAGAAAGGCCTTCCCTACTTGCTATCAAATAAACAGTAATATATATTTCTTTCTAGGTTATTTTTGCAAGAATTTTTCACAAATTAGCTTTTCAAATAATTTTTACCAATTGGCCATAATGAGATAACACAGAAAAATCCAGAAATGGAAAAAAAAATTCCTCTAAAACTTGAAATTTTTTAAAGAGGAGCCTGTAATGACACAAATGGAAAGCTACTTAAAATATAATTGAGAAGTTATCACAAAGTCATGAATAATGTTATATTTGAGAAATTGGAGAAAACAAGAACAATATCAAAAATGCAATGAGTGGCTCAGGACAAAAAGCGCTATAGGTACTAGAACAAATACATCTGTGTCTAGATGGTCATGGTTAAGAGCAGCAAAAGTTTTCGTAAATCATTTTTATAATAAACTAATTTTCATCTATATCAGCTTGCAGAATAAAAATGCCTGTTCACAAGTTTCCATTTCATGTCAATTAAGTTGAATAGAATATCTGTTGCTAGCATGACAGTAGAAGGCCTGGGTATAATCAATCACCGCAGGAAGCTATATAAACAGATCCAACAGTTACAGCAAACAATATGGCCATAATCACTAGAGCCTTCAACTCCTATCTGTAGTCTTAGGATTTGTACGCTGATTTTTTAATAGAAAGCTATGCACACAAAGGTGTTCACTTCTAAATTGTTTGAAATGAGAATCAGAAATAATCTAAATATTTTTAAATGCAATGAAATATATAGCCATTAATTGATAATTATAAAATGTATATAACAATAGGAGAGTAGTTATATATTTTAGAAATAACCATGTGCATGGTATGGTTACAATAAAATGCTGAAAATGAACATGAACAATCCTGAAAGGCAACACAGAAATGGGAACAACATATGCCACAATGGTGACACAAGGGTTACAATTTCTCCTTTTAGAAAAAGTTCCTTGGCTATAATATTATTTGTGCAACAAAAATAATTAATAGAAAGCTTTATAAATGCCTCAGATCAGTTATTTCCTCTGGTGTATTTTGCAGGATGCCAGTTTTTCCAGCAGGATTGGGCACAAGAGGGTAGACTGTTTTGTTTTTGTTTTTTTGTTTTATTTGCCAAATGACTATAGGTATCTGGATGTCTAATATTTAAATGTAGTTCAATTGCATTTTGTTGTTTGCTTTGGGGCTGTTTATTTGCCTGTTTACTGACAGAAACTCTCAAACACTATTAAAAAACAAAAACCAGGGCTCCCCTGGTGGCGCAGTGGTTGAGAGTCCGCCTGCCGATGCAGGGGACACGGGTTCGTGCCTCGGTCCGGGAGGATCCCACGTGCTGCGGAGCGGCTGGGCCCGTGAGCCATGGCCGTTGAGCCTGCGCATCTGGAGCCTGTGCTCCGCAACGGGAGAGGCCACAACAGTGAGAGGCCTGCATACCGAAAAAAAAAAAAAAAAATCAAACAAAAAACATCATTTCCCAAGTTTAGTTGTCTGCAGAACTTGCTTTGAATGAAGCATTGGTCAGGACTAGTCTCCCACAGAAGACATAGTCTCTGTGCTGCTCTATATACTCCCAAATCATTACAAACATAAGGCATTATTAAGATCCTAATCAGTGTAGGGGTTACTTCTGTCACTCATAATCTATAGCATAATTACCAAATTATGTATTCTTTAATAAACTCTGGTTCATAAAATGCAAACGTTATGATCTTAGATAATTATGCAAGACTATGCAACAGAATAACACATGGGAACTCACTGAGTTTTTTCTAATTCTCAAAGAATAACTGTCAACTTTTAGATACTGTAACGTTGATATTTCCAAATACCCTCAAATTTATACAAACTTCCATTCACTTCATGTCTTAGAAGGGTGAACATACTTAAATTCAATAAGTTTCTAAACTACTCTCATACTTAGTGAACATATATTAAATTAGGGACACAGACTGAAAGGGATACTTAGATAAATATAACTTATCCCCGCTTTAAAGACATTCACAGTCAACTGTGTAGGCTGTGTAGTGGGATATGTAGCCGGGGCAACAAATACAGCAATAAATCTAAGACAAGGTATAACATAGGTAGGGTACCAAAAATGGATCTAGATGTTAGGAGAGTAAGATGGAATCATTTTAAGGGCTCAGATACAGGGTCATCAAGAAGGGAGGATGCATACTAGATGGACTTAAAGAACATGTAGAATGTCTCCTGGTAGACAGCAAAAATGAGTCTCAGGTACCCGTGAAGGAGAAAAGAGGTATAATGGGAGAGCAATGTTGCATACATGCCAGCACACAGGGTTCACATAGAGGAGCATGCGAATATATTTTTGAAATAAGAGATTGACTTTGGAACATGGGAGCTCTGAGTGGCAGGCTAAGGTACTTAGATTTAATTTGGTAGCCACAGAAGTGCACCAAATGTTTTTCAGTATGGAAAATTAGGACTATGAAAAACTAATCTGGTGCAGGTGTGTGTCAAGATTAGGAGATGTAACACTGGAGAACTGACACTCAGGAAAAGAGAGAGGGAGAGACGGGGAGGGAGGGAGAGAGAGGAGATTAAATTATGTGACAGGAGGATAGTATAGAATTAAGTAGCTGCCTGGAGGTTTTTGGATGGTTCAAAAATCTATCATCAGAAACCAGCAAGAGAAAGGAGTTTAGAAAGTTCACATGTCAAAAATAATCAATGATGGTGAAAAGAAATCAATTATTTCACCAGAGGAATGTGGTCAGAAAGGAAATTTTAAAAGGATTGAAGCACATTCAATGAATCCATCTAAAATCATCTTTAAATTTAGTTCTATCACAGTAGTACTTTTGCAAAATAATACAATCATAATATACATTTGGGACAAAGGCTAGCAGGAAGTAAGACAAGAGAACATTCTCTCTCATCTGCCAAAATCACTGGGGTCAGAAAACTCCAAAAAGCTTATTTAAGCATCTCTGAAGTCACTCCCTAATCCCTAGGGCAGAATTACTCCCTAGGGATTTGGGTCCACCTCTATAATTTTATTTCCTGAGACAAAGTAGGTTGAGAGGGCAACATCTGTTGATCCATTAACCCTGTCCATTTCAAGAGAAGTGGAGCAGATATCGGTTACTTCAGCATCCTCAAGCACACTATGACATGGTGGGAGAATTCTTGAGACTGGAGAAATCATTTACCAAATCCAGTGCATGTGACACATTTTAGGAAAGTCCTTTAGGTCTTTTCAATATCATTACTCATTTGGTGGGTTAATATTTAAAATATTTATTAATATTATTTTAGCAACTCAAATATCATTTTTAGAAATGCAGTAATGCCTCCTGCATGCATACTTCTGTGTCAATACCTACACACCTTGCCTGTCGAGGACCCTAGGCTACTATTCTTGGACACCCTGTTATCTATTATTGCAGGCATAAGGCAAATGTGCAAGGAGACAGTTTCCGTTGTCATGGAAATATCATTTAATATCCTAATTAGTAGGTATATAAATGCAAGACCATAACATTTGCTTACTTTCCAAGTTTGGCAACCGAGTCTATTCTTCATGTCTGAAGACAAATTCCTAATGTCTTCAACACTTTTTTTTAAAGTAAGAATTAAGAACTTAACCTGTCTGGCATTTTAATATTTACAAATTGATCTGTTGTACACAAGAGAAATGAGAGAATAGAACAAAATGCATATGTAAGTCATTAATTCTTCTCCTTGAACAAACTATATGAAAATACCTGTTTACTAACAAATAAAAGCAAGTCATGGCATTAACTTTAAAAAAGGGGATTTCTTTAAATCATAACTTCCCTTATAGTTAGGATTACAAAAGGTAATGATAATTACAAAACTGGACTTCAGCAATTTATCCTCCATCCAAAGCAAGGCATAACTGGCATCTTCTTTCCACCCCTCCACCGATTTTTGTCTAATTTGGGCTTTGCAATCAGGTAGAAATAAGAGAAATTGCGGAGATGAAGCACAAAATTTTAACAAGTGGTAGCATTCTAAAACTCACTGCCTTCTACCTACTACCTAATTTGCCAGTGAACTCCCTACGCCCAGGCTCAAGCTGCTCCATTGAAAATGAAGCAAACTAAACTAAACCTTCCCTTTCTACTACCCCTTCCCTTGCCTTTCAGCATCCAACTCTGCCAGACAACTTTGGAAACACACAATTTTCAGTTTCCTTCTTTTTAGTCACTCCTATTTCAGATTTCTGAGCTGACCATTTTCCTGAAACTACTTTGGCGAAGAGCATCATGATATCAGCTTCTTAATGAACAAACAGAGTGGCCTCTCTTTAGTCTTGACCCTCCCTGGACAGCATCTGGTGATCGCCTTTCGCCCCTGGAAACAATGCATACTTGGGATCTCTTTCTTCTCATCCGAGAAAAAGTTGAGGAAAACCAATTAATGGTGAGCTCACCTCCACCCACTCCCACAATAAAATCACGATCCCTCTGCCTGTGCACGGAACAATGGTGTGAAAACAATTTGGCAGGGGCCAGATATATGGAGACATGTTTCATCTTTACTGATAAACTATTTCTGCTAATTATAGGGGCACTATTAGAAAAACACCTTTATTTTTGCTGGAGACACAGGCACACTGTTAACAAGAGATACAGCTTTTCCCTCCTACTGAAAGCATATTTTGCACCAACCACACATAAGAGTGACAGTTAAAACCTTACCCGTGCCAATAATCAATTAGTGAGTGTAGTAGTAAAGAATGTAACTAGAAGGAAAATTCTGCCAGCTTAAATATCAGAAATCAGGATGAGGAGAAACCAAATCTAACACCACAGGCAGCCTTCTAAGCAGACCATGTGTTGGTCATGGTCATCATTTGGCTGCTGATCTAGCCACGTCTCACTGCCTCTTCTCATCATCAGCTGAGCTCCGGGGGCCCCTAAGACCAGGCTTCATGACTTCTGAAATCCTAAAGCTCTGGCCACAGAAGAGCCTCCCAGCTGACTGTGCCATCTCTTACCCTCCTTCCTCCCACTGGCTCTCAAAACCCAGAGACCTCATGGGTGGAAGCAATGAACAAATGCAAGATTTTATTTTACAATCTGCCTTTCTTTGCCTCTGTATGTTCTGAGTAAAATTCTAAACCAAGTGTTCTAAGTGAAAGTAACAGTTCTCTGCCATGTTTTGTTTTGTTTTGTTTTCACTTTGCTGATTTCCTTGGCTTCAATGGTAAATAGCCTGATATATTTTCTCACTTTCTCATTAAATGTTTTTCATTCTTTGTTTTTCTCTTAAGTGATTGGTGTTCTTGGGAAATCAGGATCCCATATTTCTTATAGCACTTCAGACAACCTCTGGGACACTTCATCTACTTCCATGGTTTTAACTGCCACCTTCATCTTTGCTCCAAAGTTTCTAATTTGAATACAAACAACTCAGAGGTCCACACCTCATTCATAAATGTCAACTGAAAACTTGTGTCTTTTAAGCTCTTCAAATTTAACATCACCCAAACCAAACATCAGCTTACTCTCAAACTATCTTTTACACCAGGAGGACAAATGATAAAAATCAGAGTTACCCTTGTCTTTGCCTTTGTCCTCTGTCTCTCACATCTAGATGGTTCCCAAGTCCTCTGAGTCCTTTGTAATCAGTGCTATTTCCTCCATCCTTCCTGCCACTTCATACACCTGCCCTCCTCTAAGCACCATGGCAACTGTATTATTTGTTGGTCCCTAAATTTATAATCCTACTTTCATTCTTTCTCCTTAGCCTGGAATGTTATTTCCTGATTTTTCTTTATGAGAAATTTCTACGTTTTTCAAGTTCGCATTCAAATGTGAATCTTCTAGACCTTTTTCTACTTTTGTTTGACCTTAAATACCCCTTCATTATTGCTATCTAGAACTCTTGTCTATACCTCTACTCTCTATCATATTCTTTAGTTATTTGTTTAAGGTCTGCCTTTCCTACTACACCATCAGATGTCCTAAGAGTAGAAACCATGTCTCACGCATCTTGGTATTCTAAATAGGGTATCTTATCTAAGAAAGACAAGTTAAAAATTTTTTCAGCTAGATGTGAGTACAATAGTTAAATATCATTTTCAAAGTAAAATATTCCTTTTCATGATAACAGGAACACAATAAAAGTCTACTCTATAATGTGTATTAGCTTTCAGTTCATCTCTTGTGAAAAATATATGATTTAAAATTATGACGAGTAATTTCTACTTTCCAAATGGACAAAAAGAAAACCACAAATAATTCTTTGGCTCGCTAGCCTTATGTTTTTTTTATTGAGATATAATTCACATGCCATAATGTTGGTCATTTTAAAGTGTACAATTCAGTGATTATTTTTTTACTATATGCGCAACCCGTAGGTGTGACCATCACCACTACCTAATTCCAGAACTTTCATCACCCCAAAAAGAAAACTCATACCCGTTAGTATGCACTCACCACTCCTCCTTTCCCCAACCCTGGAAACAACTATCCTATTTTCTGTTCATATAGATTTGTCTATTCTGGATATTTTATTTAAATGGAATCATACAATATGTGATGTTTCATGCCTGGCTTCTTTCATTTAACATAATGTTTTCAAGGTTATTCATGTTTTCACATGTATTAGTACTTATTCCTATTTATGACTGAATATTACCCCAATGTATGGATATACCACATTGTTTGTCCATTCTTCAACTGAGGGCCATCACTTTGTCCCACTTTTTGGCTATAACAAATAACACTGCCATGAATCTTGGTGTACAGGGCTTTGTGTGGATTGATGTTTTCATTTCTCTTGGGTATATTCCTAGGAGTAGAATTGTTGGGTCATAGGCAACTCTGTTTTTGAGTAAGTACCAAACTGTTTCCCAAGGAGGCTGCGCCATGTTACAGTTCCACCAGCAATCTATGAGGATTCCAATTTATCCACATCCTTACCAACATTTGATAGGTCCCTCTTTTTTATTAGAACCAGCTTAGTGGGTATTTATAGCTATCTCATTGTGTTTTAGATTTGCATTTACCTAATAATTAATGATGCTGAGCATCTTTTCATCTGCTTATTTGCCATTTGTATATATTCTTTGGAGAAATATCTATTCGAATACTTCTCCCAAGAAAAACTAGGAATTTGTCTTTTTATTATTAAATTGTAATAATTCTTTATATATTTTAGATACTACACTCTCATCATATATATGATTGTAAACATTTTCTCCCATTCTGTGGGCTGTCTTTTTACTTTCTCGAAGGTGCCTTTTGATACACAAAAGTTTTTAATTTTGATGAAGTCCAATTTATCTGTTTTTTCTCTTTTGTGTCATATCTAAGAATCCATTGCTTGATCCAAGGTCATCAAGATTTACACCAACTTTTCTTCTGAGAGTTTTGTAAGTAGCTCTTACATTTAGGTCTATGATGCATTTTAAGTTACTTTTTCTATATGAGGTGAGATTGGGTCCAAATTCATCCTTTTGCTTGTAAATATTCAGTTGTCACAGAACCATTTGTTGAAAAGACTACTTTTCTTCCAATTGCACTGTCTTGTCACCCTTGCTGAAAAATAAGTTGGCTATAAAAGTATGGGTTTTTTATAGCTGCTCAATTCTACTCCATGGATCTACATGTCTATACTTACACCAGCACCACTCAGTCTTGATTATTGTATAATAGTTTTATAGTAAGTTTTGAAATTGAGAAGTGTGAATCCTCAATTTTTTTTTTAAAGTCTTTATTGAATTTGTTACAATCTTTGCTTCTGTTTTTATGTTTCCGTTTATTGGCTGTGAGGCACGTGGGATCTTAACTCCCCGACCAGGGATCGAACCCACACCCCCTGCATTGGAAGGCGAAGTCTTAACCACTGGACCACCAGGGAAGTACCCTGAATCCTCAAATTTTGTTCTTCTTTTTTTTTTCCTTAATATCATTATTTTTTACGTCTTTATTGGAGTATAATTGCTTTACAATGGTGTGTTAGTTTCTGCTTTATAACAAAGTGAATCAGTTATACATATACATATCTTCCCATATCTCTTCCCTCTTGCGTCTCCCTCCCTCCCATCCTCCCTATACCACCCCTCCAGGCGGTCACAAAGCACTGAGCTGATCTCCCTGTGCTATGCGGCTGCTTCCCACTAGCTATCTATTTTACACTTTGTATTGTATATATGTCCATGTCACTCTCTCACTTTGTCACAGCTTACCCTTCCCCCTCCCCATATCCTCAAGTCCATTCTCTAGTAGGTCTGTGTCTTTACTCCTGTCTTACCAGTAGGTTCTTCATGACGTTTTTTTTTTCTTAAATACCATATATATGTGTTAGCATACGGTATTTGTCTTTCTCTTTCTGACTTACTTCACTCTGTATGACAGACTTGTTCTTCTTTTTAAAAACCATTTTTGGCTATTCCTGTTTCATATGAATTTTAGGACTGTTTGTCATTTTCAAAAAAAAAGGCAGCTGGGATTTTGATAGCAATAGCATTGACTCCGTATATTAATTGGGGAAATACTACCACCTTAACAATATTAAGTCTTTCCATCTGTGAACATGGATGTCTCCATTTATCTAGGTCTCCTTCAATTTCTTTCAATATTGGGGGGGAATTTTCAGCATACAAGTGTTTGATATTTTTATAGTACTAGATATTTGCAGTTTCTTGAATGAAAGGCAAAATAGTAACAGTTCGAGTTGTTTCATAATTATAATAAGAATAGAAATGAAATCTGTTCAAAGTTAACACTGTAATAAAACTTCTAATGATATCACATATTTATAATTTTGATATGAAATATTTTAAATACTCAAAAAGGAGTATTTTTGTATATTAACTTGTTTTCGTTAAGAACAATTCTGTAAGTTAGGACAAGCAAAAATAAAATGTAATATATCTCGATTTAAGAGATCAGCTATTCATAACAGCAATGGCAACAAAATTCTTTCCACAGGCAGCCAGGCATCAAGAAAATTTCCTCAGATAAACAGATCTATCTCAGATTATTCAAGCAAGCTGGAGCAGAAAACAGGTATATGCTGCTCATTGATATCTTTACTCAAACTTATGATATCAATCACATTGTAACTTACACTTATTTGTATAATTCTTTAGGAAAAACAGAACTATTATAAAGTTAACCACATTTCAGAGAACTAGATTTAGTGATTCAGCATTAACACAAATATCTTACAATTCTATGAATCATTACTTGCCACTTGCTACTAATTTCACATCCATATTCAATATTCTACAGAGAAAAATCACATTTTTCAATATTAAATTTATATCATCTATTTACAGTATCTTAGTGTGGATCATAGGATTTTAAGGTGATGGGTTTATTAACGATAAATCAATACTGATATGTATGCATAAGACCTAGACCAGATGAATAATCACAATGCAAGGCAATTTGCCCATATTCTCAATTTGCAGAATCAGTGAAGCGTTTCCATTCAAAATAATAAATTTTCATGGTAAAAGAAGATCATGAAAATAAAACCAAAGTTAAGCTTCCCCTCAGGTTTGAAAAAAGAAGATCTAGTGCCAAAGAATTAAATTCTAGGCAGGAACTGGAGACTTCTGAAGCTTCTTAGTAGTGCTGAACTGGCCACTGTCTTAGTGTTTATGCATTTCTAAAAAAACAGTGCTGCCTGTAGGATGGAGATGGTATGTAACACAACAGCTTCAATAGGAAAGTGATGACAAAATAATATTTAAGGTACCAAATAGCCAAATAATAAAGTCATTTAGATAAATTTTTAGAGTTTATTGATATCATGAGCATTATCATAAGCATGTTATCACTGTCATCAGAACACTGCTCAGTCAACTCAGTCCAAGATCTAGAGAAGACAAAGCCCATGTCTTTGAAGGGTTACACACAAAAATGTTCATAAAGGCCTAGAAAAGCACTAAGTGAATATTTGGAAGTGAGTACATGAATCCGTGTATACACCACATGTAGAAAAAGGCTCAAAACATACTGATATTGGTATAAATATAATAATATACTTGGGTTACTATGGAAGAAACAAATATTGAGAATAATTTTAAAAACTAAAAGGTGTGTTTAGACTATCGTATAATGTATTTCACATATGAAAAATGACTCATTCATACGAAACCTAACAGAAGAAAAAATATTTTATTTAAAATTAGAAAAAAACTAAAAGAAAAAATGAGCATTATATTATTATTTTCATATACATATTATTTGAACCATGAATTGTTATCATACCATATAAAGAGGTCATACAAACTGGTAAGAAAAACACAAGATAAAGAAAAAAACTTTTGAATAAAGTATTTCAACAAGGTGACTGGGTTTAAATCCAAATATAAAAATCAAAAGGAATAATTTCTACATCAGCAATATCCTTTTAAGAAATGTAAAAGAAAAGTAAACCTTTTCCCAACAGCAATAGAAACTACAAACAAGATGGTAATAAACTCAAGGGACTTCCCTGGTGGTCCAGTGGTTAAGACTCCGTGCTCCCAACGCAGGGCACACAGGTTCCATCCCTGGTCAGGGAACTAGATTCCACATGCCACAACTAAGAGCCTGCATGCTGCAACTAAAGATCCCGCATGCCGCAATGAAGATCTCGCGTGCTGCAACTAAGACCTGGCACAGCCAAATAAATAAATATTTTTTTTTAAAAAGATGGTAATAAACTCAAGATGAAATGAGAAAGACTTTTACTAGGAAGAAAATTCATAATACTGAAGGGCACAAAAAATGGCCTTAATAAATGGAGAGACAAGGCAATGGAAAGACTACGAGTTAGAAAGTTGTTATCCCTCCCTCAAATCATCTTAAATTAAATACCATACTCGTTAACATACCAAAGGTGTTATTAATGAATTTGATAACCTGGTTATCATATCCTTCTGAAGAAATGGTACAAAAATAGATAAGGAACTTTGGAAAAAGAAAAAGCATCACTTACTGGATATCACAGCATACTCTATAATAGTTAAAACAGTACAACCACAAATTTTTTATACCCAGAGAATAAGTCCTATAAATTAAAATAAGATAAATAATCCACTAGAAAAACATGAGCAGAGATGTGAACACACTCATGACAGCAGAGGCAAAACTTGGCCATTAGACCAAAAAATGAAATGAAAAGATAATCAACCTTTCTAGAAATCAGAGAAACAACCTCTATGACAAAGATATACCATTCTTACCTATTCAGTGGTAAATTTTTCCGAGTTTAAAATTATCATGTATTAGTAAAAGAGTAAGGACATATGCACGTTCATAGATGCTGATGGAACATGAATTAGTACTACCATTTTGAAGAGTAATTAGGCATCAACTACTAAAATCTAAGATGCACGTATCTCATGACCCAAAATTACAGTGATCAATCTACCTTCCAAAAAATATACTAATACATGTGGGCAAGAAACCAATGTAAGGATGTTCACCACAACATTGTTTGAAATAGTAAAATAGCAGGAACAAACTATATGTCTATGAAAAGATAAGGATTAAATAAAGCATGGTATAATCACACTATAAAATAGTAGGCAGCAGTGAAAATATAACGGTGATAACTCATGTTACCAGCTAAGCTGTATGTGAAATAAAAATGAAGTATACAATACCATGTTACCATTTAAGTAAATATTATATATATTTAAAATATTATATACATATATACACATTGACCATCTATATCTTTGAGGCACTCTCATGGTGCCCCCCTAAGTCAACCTCAGCCCATATTTGAAGGCAGATCAATGCAAACATTTCATCTCTGTAGACAGCCAAAAACTAGAAACTTAAATTCCAATCAATGTAACATTACACAGAAATTAACATAAAGGAAGATTTTTTTTTATTATGTCAGTAAATGCTTAGATATGTTTAGTTTAAAAAAATAGGACATAAAATTATATCTCAGCTTTGCTTTAAAAAAACCTCTACGTGACAAATTCAGATATACTCAAAGGGGAAAAAAGCTCAAAATTCGCCAAATGTTCACTGGATAGATGGACTGCTGTAATTTTTATTTTCAAGTTTCTTTTTCTGGTTGCTTTCTAGATGTTCTGCAATGGGCATGTATTGTTGAAGTGTCAAGGACAAAACATGTTCTTTCTGAAACAGTGTATCTTCTGTTATTGCATTCTTGAGATACCTTTATACAGAAAATGCCAAAATATTTCTCTACTCCCAGCCTATCACCTTCACTGCAGTCCCACTTTTCAGCTGCCTACTGAGCAGTTATCAGCATCCCAGCTTCAGTTATCCTGGATGTGACTGCACCTCTCCCACTGCTGTGCTCACTGATCCCATCTTCCTGCTGGCTCAGCCCTGTCCCAGTTCCCAGACCAAGGCAGGACTGAATTTACAAGTACTAATACAAGGTCAGCCCCTCCTCCATCTCTCTCCCATCCTTTGTGAGAAAATGTTTCCAATTTGGGGCTGCCTGGACTTTTGATCCATGCCCCTGAGAAGTCAGTACCACACTGTAATACACTTTGTATCATACTCTGGTATTAAACCATTCAGGTACTTTGCACCTCTACTAGATTGTCAACTCACAGGGTCAAGTACTATATCTTACTCATATGGATCCAGGGCTGTGTCCCCCAAAACAGCAATTTGAATAATTTGTAAGAAAGTATCTGATGAATGACTGCAACATTTGTTTAACCAGAAAACCTGTCTGGGGCTTCCCTGGTGGCGCAATGGTTGAGGGTCCGCCTGCCGATGCGGGGGACACGGGTTCGTGCCCCGGTCCGGGAAGATCCAACATGCCGCGGAGCAGCTGGGCCCGTGAGCTGTGGCCGCTGAGCCTGCGCGTCCGGAGCCTGTGCTCCCTCAACAGTGAGAGGCCCGCGTATCGCAAAAAAAAAAAAAAAAACCTGTCTGATTTGTTCAAAGACAGAATGAGTTTGGAGACTTAATTCAATCAGCTAGTATTTATTAAGAAACTAATGGGGGCCCAGGATTATAACAGGGAAATATTAGAGAAAGCAAAGGTATGGCTCCTCTCCTTGACACAGAATCTAAAGTGGTTGACACCTTTAAAAAAAACAGAAAATAATTACTGTTTTAGCTTCTGCCTTAACAAGCAAAACATGAAAATCTTGTTGCCTGAGGTCCTGATTTCACAGATGGGCAAACTGCAATCGAGTTTGCCTGCCTGGATTCCAGACTACTGCCAGCACTGACTTTTGCCTCCTGTCCCAACTCCATGGGCCCCAGTACGCCTAGCTCTGCTTGTCACTATGTGTATGCTTCCCCACTTTGAATGATCCCCATGGATCTAGACTTCCCCCTCCCCGTCCCCTGGTTCGTGCTGTATGCTAGGATCTAAATGTTTCCCTTCCTCTTTTCCTAGGGTACCTCTGTCACCTGTTTCTGTATGCATTCCCACAATAACAAGCTGTGACTACAATCCTAGTTTTCTGCTTCAACCTCTTTCCCACAAGACTGACCACATCGTGGCAGGCCTCTAAAACCATAACAAACACTGCTGCTCACTGACCCAACATTCATTCCCCTTTTTCTTAACTAAACTGCCATTTAGCTCAGCCATCCCCTTAGCCTCCTCCACACAGCCAGGAGCTTCAGGGAAAGCGGACCGCATCCCGGCCCCAGGTGGATTCCTCATTAGTCTAAGTCTATCATGTATGGTATTCCTTTTCCCCTTACTGTTGACTGGATCGGGGATCCAGTGCTGGCCAGTGAGATCAGAGGTGAGGGAGAACTTGTGGCAAAAGTTTCCTCGTTTTTTTCTGGAAGAGATACCACTGCTGCACGATGGTGTGCTCAGCACTGCAGCAGCCAAGACACCAATGCTGAGGATGAGGTCTAGACACAGAGGGATCAGAGAGAAGGGCAGAGGGGATACTGACCAAGGTCTCATACCTGGAGCCACCCATCCTCTGCATTTCTTGGCACTTTTACAAATCTTTTTGAATGCTTTCCCTTTCCTCTGCTGCCAGGTTACAGATAAGTAAAGGGCATATTTCTAAATAAAATACATCAGCAGCTTTTTTTTCTACTTCAAAAAAGTAACTTTAAGATGGGGATTTGTCGGGTATTTGGGTTTTTTTAGTCTCAAGCTATTATGAGAAAAGCTGCCATTAATTTTCATGTAAATGCCTTTGTGTGTGTTTTCATTTCACCTGGGAGTGGAATTTCGGGGTTATACGTTAAGAGTATTTTTAACATTAAGAGAAAAACGTTTCCCAAAGTGTTACATTCCCACCAGCAACCTATGAGGGCTTCACTTGCTTCACATCCTCTCCAAAACTTGATATTGTCAGTCTTGTTAAATTTAGCCATTCTAGTGTTTGTACAGTGGTAACATATTGTGGCTTTTAAATTTCATTATTTGGGTGACTGATAGACTTAATTACCTTTTCATGTGCTTACTGGTCACTGGTATCTCTTTTTTATGAAATATTTCTTCAGATATTCTGTTCATTTTTTTGGTTGGATTGTTTGTTTTATTGAGATGTAAGAGTTCTATATACAATTAGTCCATTTTCAGATATATAGAGATAGAAATAAAGATACATAGATCTAGCAAGTCTTGAGTCTTTTGAAGAATAAAAGCTTTTTTTAAATTTTGATAAAGTCTAGTTTATCTTTTTCTTTTAACTTTATGATTAGTGCTTTTGGGGCCCTATCTAAGACATCTTTACCTTACCCCAATTCACAAAGAGTTTCTCCTATGATTTCTTGTAGACGTTTATATACTCTAAACCATAGACAAATCTCAAACACATTTATACTCAATGAAAGAAGGAGACAAAAATGGGTACATATTCTATGATTCAATCTATATTCACTTTTGGAACAGGAAAAACTAATCTATAGAGACAGAAAGCAGATCAAGTGGAAGGGCATTTTTTAGAGCAATGTAAATATTCTACATCCCGATTGCAGTGGTGGGTACATAGGTATATTTATCAACACACAACAGTATTTAAAATGGATGTACTTTATTATATGTAAAACATACCTCAACAAATTTGATCATAAAAAATTTTAATGGGAATTTGGAGCTGGATTGGTTGAAAGACAGGTGACCACACAGTCCTATGGGATAGGATTTAGGGGATAAGACTTTGCTTGTGCTGGAGGCAAAAACATTAACCTTAGAGTATATGTAACTACTTAAATAAATATTACCTAATTCTAAACTCATTAATGCCATATAGCGTTTCAAAGACAGTGGCATTACTCCAACAAGCCACACATATACTGAACTAGTCCCTATCTAGAGGTAGCAACTGACTTGTATCTCCTGTCCAGGAAGGAATCTGAAAAAGGAAAGAGAGGGAAGGAGGGAGAGGTTAAGAAAGGGACAGATTTCTTAGTTCTTCCTTGGCCCAGAGACACTGTGAAGCTAAATCTGAAGTTTTCTTGGGAAAGGGAAAGCATATGACACTGAAGGTAAAGAGTTTTCTTGAGTAGCAACAGTTTGTGTTTCAAAAAAAAAAGTGGGGGAGGGACACAGTAAGAAATAAATCATTATGCCTTGAAATTTTAAGGGAAATTCACATATGGAATTATAGAATTTTATAGCTAGAAGACACTATATCATCTGGTCTAAGTCACTTAAAATACATATTAAATAAATAAGCCTTGGAGGGTTTGAGGCTTGTTTAGTCATATAATTAGTTAGCTGGTTGAAAATCTGGAGGAAAAACCCAGGTGTCCTGATTCCTGATTCAGTTTTGCTATGAAATTATACTTTCTAGCCCAATGCTGTGCATGGAGCAGACATTTAAAAATGCCTGTTGAATGAATTCATGTTAGGTAATATGATTTTAAAAATACATAGAAAGCATAAGTAAACAGAGGGATAAATTTAGATGCAGACATTTTTTCCCAGTGAATTCTGTATATATTTCTTTATGACATTTCTGCATTTTAGAGGGAAAAAGCAAGAGCATCTTGTGAAATTACTCTGGCAGATATCAATGCCTGAAGAAAAATATTGAGCACAACTGGTAAACCCTCAAGAATTGTGGGACACCCTTTCTTAGAAATAGTTGAGGGCAATTAGCTTTTTCTGAGGTAGTTAAGGACACAGTAAGAAATCTACCTCCTCACTAAAAGATGCATCAACGATGTTTAACAACTGCCTCAGGCCCTACAAATTTAAGATAAAGTTGGAAGACGGGATTCTCACTAAACTGTTGTCTAACCACAGTTAAAATCAGATGGGAATGAGGACTTCCCTAGCGGTCCAGTGGTAGAGAATCCGCCTTCCAATGCAGGGGACGCAGGTTCCATCCCTGGTCAGGGAACTAAGATCCCACATGCCGCGGGGCAACTAAGCCCACGTGCCACAACTACTGAGCTCGCATGCCTCAACTAGAACCTGCATGCGGCAAACTACAGAGCCCACGCACCCTGGAGCCTGCACACCACAACTGCAGAAAGAAAACCCACACCCCACAACTAGAGAGAAGCCCCCGGGCACCACAACGAAGAGCTCGCGCACCGCAACGAAAGATCCTGAATGCCTCAACGGAGATCCTGCGTGCCACAACGAAGACCTGACGCAGCCAAAAATAAATAAAATAAATAAATAAATAATAAATAAATCTTAAAAAAAAAAATCAGATGGGAACGAACCATACCCTTTATCCTAAAGCTCAAGGCACATAAGGTAGAAGCAAGATAGAAACAAAATGATACACGGAAAACACCAAGATTGCTCTGCAATGTACCAGGGAAACTGCAGATTTGGAAACAACTTGCTGACAGCCCCTCCCACAGGCACACTGAGGTACTAAAATGACTGATCGGGAGCTTTGGATGTCACAGGCCGACCCCATGTTACATAAGAAAACCGGCTCCCTGGGTGAAGAGGCATAAAGGCCAGCTGAAACTGCTGGGCAGACAGCTACTGAAACTTACATGAATCTACACTTACTTTTCATCCCTCATTTCTGAGCCCTCTTACCTTCTTGCTCCCTACTTCCAAACTAAATACCCCACTCAAAAGCTGATGAAGAGACAGATCTGAGCTTTGCCTCCTGTCTCCTTGCTTGGCCACCCTACAATAAAGCCTTTTTTCTCTGTAAAAGACCAAAGCCTCAGCATTGGTCTTTCGGTTGCTCATTGGGCAATGAGCCCACTTGCTCTGGTACAGGAACATCAATCCTCTGGTCTTTTAGGGAGTGGTTGTGGTTTCTGAGTAGGCTGTGGGAGAACTGGCATGCCCCCATTAAGAGTTCATGACTTCATCTGTGAAACATCAAGGCGCCATAAAAAAAGATATTGGATTTACTGCAGGTACGTAATGAACAATATGAGCCCGATTTACACATATGAGCATATTAAAAGTGTCCTATTAATTGAACAGGCAGTTATAAATTTTTCAGCTCAATAGATGAAACAAAATTAATTAATTTTATCTCATCCTTACTCCACAGTTCCCTGTTCTCTATAAGTTAAGGTCACCACCTTAACTTAGAACACAGTTGCTTCTTTTTCACTCCCTTTAATGCACACTGTCTTCACATATGAAAGATAACAGTCTGAGTTGTATACACAGATATGGCCTTTAAATAAGAAGAAATAAAAGCCCTATAAAATTAAGCTTTATAAGGTCAGACTATCACTTTTTTATAATGTGTTACAAGTAATGATCTCAAAGAGTTGTAGAATGCGTATTTGTGGTTGAGTTAGAATTCATCTCCAAGATAAAAATTCACTTATGAGGAAAATTAAAACATCTCAAAGTAGTTTGTCAAAAATCACTGGTGCTTTAACATGAAACTGACTAGACATGATACATTTGAAAATGTTTTATTTAGATCCACTGCATCTTTAAAACATCAGAATATTAAGAAAACTTCCAAAATGGAAAATAAAGATGCTACAGTCTATGGTGTTAAACTTCTAGCTTTTGGAAGTACATTCACGTTTTTAGCTATATATCTTAACATAATATTCATGAGACTAATTTTGTATATATTAGAACTACAAAAAAATAATTATAAGAGTATTTTACTATTTTGGAGAAAGGAATGAAATTATATCTATCTATTAAAAATGAATTAAACATGAGCACTATAAACACTGAAACTTGTAACTTGCAGGTAAAATTTTCTGAAAATCCTTTTTTGATAAAATAATTCAAATCATTTATGCTTTTGGATACATGTTTCAGGGATATATATTTCAAAATAGTTAATAAATACCAGCCAAAAATAAAGGTATGTCAACAGACGTAGCCAATGAGCAATTGTCACCCCACACTGAGCAGATATTTAACTTACTCAGTGTACAATCCCAGACAGATCCTCTGCTGTCATCACACCCTAGTCTCCCAGTAAACACTTGAAAGGGCATAACCCATTTGGAATCATTAATAATCCTGAACACCAAAAAAAGGAAGAGAAAAAAAGGGCCTGTGGTAACAAGGAAAAGTCAACAACGAAGTAAAAATAAAGTTCCTGGAAATACAATTACCCTTACAATTACCAGCTTTATGTATGACAAAATAAAATAATCATAGTTACTATTCTCCAAGTATATATTCTGGAATATTCGTGGGTTAAGGCAAAACAAGAGAGACGTGATAATCATGATATTAAATCTTTATTGTCTAGAAAGCTCAACTTTCTCTCTGCCTTGAAGTTTAAGGAAAAGAGAAAGAATACTCTGGGTCCTCATTGTGACACAGACCTTGAATTCTGCGTCTTGGTGTGGGGCTTTGCGTGAGACAAAGAACTAAAACAGGTCCTCTGGGTAGCTGCACATTCTGTGATAAAATGGATCCCACAATACAACAAGTTGTCTTGTCCCAAGTGATAGTGTAATTACTCTGACTATATATGTTTAATACCGTTTAATACACTCCCTAGTATTCAAGTAATTAGTCTTCCCAAACACACGGTGCTTCTCTCCTCTCTGCTTTTGTTCCAGCTGTGGTACCCACCCTGCATGAAATCCTTCCCAGGAATCTCTGTCCAAGCCCCAGTGCTACTCCTGAATATAATTTTTCCCTGGCTACATAAACAACCGTCCTCTTCAGAATCCCTCTAACTACTAGCTTCTCATTTCTTTCCAGTAAATAATCATATATTGTCTTGGATTGTTCTTAAGCCATTTCTCCTAGTTATAATAATGCTTAAGACACACTTTGTTTATTCCAAGTACTGTGTTTGACACATTTAATTAACCCTTAAAGCAATCCTAAGAATCGGGGTCTACCATAATTCCCATTTTGTAAATGAGGAGAAAGACTTAAACACTACGAAAGGGCTCAACACTCTACTACTTCAGTAGAGCATGCGCTAAAATTGAAAGCTCTCTCCAAAGATCTTGTTCTTTGCCACTGTGAAATATGACCTCACACAAATGCCTGTTCTCCTCAACTAGGCTGTAAGCTAAGGTTAAAGAGAGTGTCTTTTGGCATCTTTTGAATAGTGCATATACTTAGCTGAGGGTTGAGCAGGTTTTAAGAACTCTGAGAAAGGCACAGAGAATGTTCCAGAATATTTCCTACAGGGTCCACAAGATGTTGTACTGGGTCTTTTTCTGTACCACACATTCTTAACAGTCCAGTGAACCAAAGGCAGAAACCTCCTGAAATTAAATTCTTCAGAGGAAGTTGGTCTTTATCTGTAAACTGAATAATGATCAGAGTAGCAGGCTGCTTTTTGAAGATGCCAGTTCTTCTTCTGTTTCATATTTTATTCACTTTAACTCAACTCTCTCTCAAAATCTTGCTGTAAACAAATGTTTTCTATTTGTTAATAACCTTATAAATTTTGTTTTCACTAAGTAGATGAATGTTTACAAAGTAGACAAATAAACAGTATCTTTGTTTCCATAGTAAGCACAGTGTTAAAAACAGAGGCATACACCCACATCACTCTGTATAGCAAAACCGCAATCAAGAAAAAGCAGGGCTGACTGAGGGGCTGCCTCTTCCCCACACTCACAACCATGAAGCTCCACAAAGAAAGAACAGGAGAGATGCTGGAAGGGGAAAAGTCACGTGAAAGTACATTAGGATAAAACTAACTTATTGTATTCATATATAATTACTATTAAAGTCTTTCACTAGCTTCATGGCATTCCGGGGAAATGAACAACAACAACAAAACACTCCTACCTACAACTGTGTCTGCTATTAAGTAACGTAACCACTCAAATATGGACAGGGTTGATGGCAATTCTGCATTAGAATGTTGGTAACACTGACAATTCGACCAAGCCATATGGCTTCAGTCAGCCAAGCCATTTATGGAATTGCATTCCTATCAAGGGGAGTTGGGGCAGGGGGTAGATCCATCATTCCTAATATCACACACTTCCCCAAAACCGATGCAGATGATTAACTGTGTCAGCTTTTCATCAAATCAGCACTCAATCACTTTGGAAGGTAATTCACTTCATCTCAACTCCTACTTTACATTCCCATAAAATGTGAAAGTGCATATTGCACTACTGGCATATAATAACTTAAATGAAAAGAAAAAAAAAATCAGTAATTTGCTCCACAGCATAGTTTCTTACTGGCAGCTTCAATGAATCCACCATTAATTTCAGTCCCTCCCCAGATACTCATTAAGCATAAAACATAGCTATTTATAGATATTAAGAGGTTTTTATATTTTTTATTTTTTAAAGAGAGTATAGATAGAACAAAATACAGGCTTCTAAATATTCCATTTCTGAGTTATACTGTTTGTTGGACCTTTCTGAAATGATGAATACACTAAAAATTCTGAGACAGGGCTGTCCCGCCATGTATGAATAAACTTTTCAGCAACAATGCTTGCAAACAAGAACATTGCCAAATCACTACTAATATATGTAATAGAAGGCGTCGGAGTGTAAGCTAAAGAAAGCAAAGTAAAATATATCATTTGGTGAAAACAAGTGGTGCAAAACCAACTGAAATTTTAAATTCTTAATGATGGTCCCAGAGCTAATTTAACTTTTCCACTGGTGTAAACACAGACAAAATTACACAGTATGTTTCCAACATCTTCACAATTTTTGTAACGTAGATGAAAAAGGGTAAGGATATCTGCTAAAGGTATAATGCAGCTAATGCTATCAAAATGGTATATTTCTAAGCCTGTGGAGTATAACCTCATTGCTCCAAACTGTCCATTGTCCTCCTTTAGAAGTTAACTCATGATGAACGAAAGTGCATCTCTTCCACTCTTCTGCTCCCTGTTTTCCCAAATCAATCTACCCTAGTGTTTTGTATGCTGACCAAAACATTCCACAAATAATGCTGTGGTGCACACACATTAAAGTTTAGAGAGTTTCTGCCTCTGAAGTATAGATAGTGACAGAACCAAGGACACAAGGGTTCAATTCCAAGGCAAATATTAGGCGGGTGGTTTGAAAATATCAACCCAAAGAGGCCTAGGGGAAAAGGATACAAGCATCCACTGTCACCACCCTCCCTCTCCCCTCCCCTCCCCTCTTCCTCTCTTGTTCTCTTTCTCTCTCTTCTTCCCTCCTTGTGGCTTCTCACACAGAGACAATCAAAGCCGGGAAAGCTGGATTTTAAATTAGTGAGACACACACTGGGAATATGTAATTCCCAGAAGAAAAAATAAACTGCTACAGAGGGGAGTCGGGGGTTGTTGGCAACATGTCTAAGTGACAACCCTCCCCACCCCCACCCTAATACAGCAAAAATCCATAGATTCCTCCTCGACCGACCCTCTTCGCCTTCCAGTTCCCAGTACTCTATCCAACTTGACCCTTAACCCAAATAACATTGAAATCCACAGGGCATCCACTGTGCAAGAGTGTGTCTCTCAGTATATGTACCCAATTTTTTGGAAGCCCCTGAATCCGGACAGTTGTGCCAGGCAAGGGATCTCCCACCGTGGAAGGGGTGAAGAAAGGGGAAAAAAAGAGATGGGATCAAATGGAAAGGGAGGCAGAGCTGCGCTCTAGGGCGAGTGGCTGCAAGGAAGACAGGGAAGAATGAAAGGGTGGGAAGGAAGTGGGGCTGGGAGAGAGGAAGAAAGGGATGAAAGAAAGGCTGGAAGGGAGAAAGGAGGGGAGAGGAGAGAGGGATGTTGGGAAGGATGAGGGCGGGAGGGTTGGGGAGCTGGGAGGGAGGGGAGGATGGAGAGGATGGGAGGGAGATAGGGAGGGAGGGAGGCAGGCAAGGATGGAGAATGCTCTGCCCGGGACTCACCTCTGTGGGTCGGTGGGAGTTTCTCGCCCTCCTCCTCTTTCTCGCCCGTTCCCAGCAACTGGAGGGGTAATCACAGAAGGGACTGGAGAGGCGGCGGCGGGGAAGAGGGCAGCAGCTGCTGCAGCCGCCTCTGGCCGAGGTGCGCTGCCTCCTGCTCCGCCCGCCAGCCCGGGTCTCCGCCTCACTCGGGGCTGGAAGCGAAGCCGCTCCCCCCTCCCCCCGCCCGCCCCTCGTCCTGCCCAAGCGCGAGCGGCAGCGGCCCAGATCGCCGCTAGGGGAAGAGGCCAGTGCGCAGGCGCGGCCGCTTGCTCTCGCGCGCGCCCTCGCGGCTTCCCAGCTGCCGCGGCTCCGCGCTCCGCGGGGCTGGAGAAGGCACGGGGTGGGGGCCACCTGCGCGCGCGGCCTGGGGAGCGCCGGTGGGGCGGGGAGGAGCTGGGGAGGCGAGGCGGGCCGCGCCGCAGGTGGGGGGAGGGGACGGTGGCGAAGGGGCACTGCCGAAGGGCGCAGGTGCCGTGTCCATGACAACCGCGTTACCCCTGGGCGGGGGAAGCGGTGAGCCGCCCGAGGACCAGGGACAGACACCCAGTGCGGGAGAGGTCCTGGGGGAGAAGGGGACGAGGGTTGCAGAGCAGGATGAAAGGGAGAGCCCGAGAGGGCGCGTGGCAGGAGAAGGGCAGGGCCCCAGGGCAGCGAAGGTAGTGACTGACGCAGGAGGGAGGTTTGTTGGGATCTGGAGGACCGAGAGAAAGAGGATTGGACTTTAAAAGGGACTAGGAGAGGGTGGAAGTGTTAAAACAAATGGCACAATTGCTCATTTCACATGCCTTTATTGAGTGCTGTCTCTGTAGAGGGCATTGTGGTTCTTTTATCGATTCAAAGAATATTACTGAGCCCTTAATTTGTACTAGGCACTCTACTTAGGCATGTTGAGATGTCCAAAAATGTTTAGTATACGGTGTTTGTCCTCGCGGAGGTTATACTTTAAGGAACTTACACAGAGATTTCAGGGAGCAAGTGCTCTGCCTACCACCATCAACTGGGGGTTGATGGTGGTGGACTTAACTGTTACAGAAGTGCTAGAACCGAAAAAGGTGCACAGCTTTATCAAATACGAAAGGTAAGTTACACTTACCTTTGTTCTGCCACAGTGCCAAGTGACTTTTTAAATCAAGAGAGAAAAATAGAGACAAACAAACCTATGACAGTTTGGTATGGCACAAGTGATACTGCATTCACATGATGCAAACTGGCCTCGCCTACAAGCATCAGTGTGTTTGTTCATGCCAACAGTTGCACGGATTTATATCACATGGTGCACGCATTTTTTCCACTCCTTCTTCATTGGCAACATCAGCTATGTTACATCCCTCCTTCATTCCCAAGCTGGTATCTGCTGCAATTGTTTTAAGATTGTGTGAAACCCATGTGACTTATTCTCTCCAGTCAATGACTTTAGACCTCTATCTCTGTCCATTCCTCTATCTTTCCCACCCAATATCTTTTTGCCTTTCTTTTTTAGTGACACCACCACTGTGCCAAATTAAAAATCCCTGAGAGAATATGGACAGGAATCACCTGATGTAGGGTTAAGAAAAAAATCCCTTAGCCTAGAACGATGCTTCAGGACCATGGACAGTGCTGTCGCATGCTCCTCCCACCAAGCTTTATCCTTAGGCTCAGCCTATGGATTCAGGAGAAAGACGCTAAGAAGGTACAGAGTGTGCTTCAGGAAGTATATGCCGAGTACCAAATGATTTGTGACAAAAGATAGGAACAGAGTAGAAAAAGAGAAAAGCATACCGTGGACTGGAACAAGTAGAAAGCAAGTGGACCCAGACAGACTTTGAGTAAAGAATGGGTAAGATTTAGGGAGGCACCACAAGGCCCTAAACTGGTAAGAGGAGGATAGTTTAGAGAGGGAGGTGCTTAAATAAAAATAGGGATACTTCATGCTACTACTATACAGTATCTTCCTGGAGTCAGAGGACACCTCTGGCTTCAAATGGTCCAAGAATGTGGAAAGGGGAAAAGTAGTTCCAGTTAAATGAGGTAGAAAAATCTCTCAAGGATGTTTTGTCGTTGTTACTCTGATTTTTTCATTCTCTAATCCAGCTGGTAGGGGATAAACCAAAAAATACAGGCCAAAGAGTTATCAGACCTCTCTTTAATGTTGAGAGCATTCATTTATAGCTTTGTGTGTTGTTTTAAATTAAGCTTAAATTTATAATTCTATATTTTAATTGGCAGCAGACAGGAGGAAAACAAAAAAAAACCTAATGTAGACCAAGTGCTGTCTTGTCAAAATGAGATGCCCCTCGCTTTTGTCTTGTAGTGACTTTCAAAACTATTAGATATTATTGAGAGAAATTTAAAAGTCATTTGCAAAATATTTACAGGGTTTTTGTCCATGAAATTGCTTTAAATTAGAGTTAGTAAAAATAATGGCATAAAAGCCATCCCTGATTTCTCAGAGCCCTGGTACCCTTACTCTTCCTTCAGAATGCACCAGACTGTTGTCTGTCAGTCAGATAATGATAAGAAATTACTCAGGCAATGCGTTTAAGTCACCAGCAGGCAAATGACAGCTGAAATTTTTGTTCTCTGCCTCCAAAAACTTTGCTAACTCTTTTATATTTTGAATGAAGGGGAAACTCCAACCCCAACCTACTTCATGGAAACATCCAAATTGAGTATTATTTTAGCTATATTTATTTCTCTCAGATAACAGTCTAAACATCCCTGTATAAATAAAGGCTATCATTTGATACTGAAAAGCTATCATTTTATTTGTCCCCATTCTAAACCAAGAGGAAATTTTAGAACTTTATTTCTTTTGTTTTGAGACTGCTTGTGAGTCTGGCTGTTTTCAGTTTTCTCGATTTAAGTATTGTCCTTCATTTCAATGACATAAACATATACAGCCCTAAGAAAAACAAGCAGTTTTTCCCTTCCCCCATTCATATTAAAGATTTATGCCAAGCTAAATAACAAACAAAAAGAGTACTGTTTAAAGTACATTATTGTGTACAAATGGAAAAACATACTATATGTAACTAAAATACTGTTTTACCTGCAGTGATATGACATCTAGATTTTTAGAATAGTCTCCAAACCAATACTGGCAAATCCTAAGTAAAATTATCCCTAGTGCTTATACATTTAAATATCAGGTCCCTACACACTGGGACCCTCATTCAGTCTGTCAGCTCCTGAAATATCTCTGTCAAATCCTCCTGAGATATTCATTTTTTTTAATTGGAGTATAATTGTTTTACAATGTTGTGTTAGTTTCTACTGTACAATGAAGTGAATCAGCTATATGTATACATATATCCCTTCCTTCTTGGACCTCCCTCCCACTCACCCCCAGCCCACCCACCTAGGTCATCGCAGAGCACTGAGCTGAGCTCCCTGTGCTACACCACAGGTTCCTACTCGCTATCGATTTTACACATGGTAGTGTATTTATGTCAAAACTAACCTCCCAATTCATCCCACCATCCCCTTCCCTTAGACTTTATATTTTATAGCAGTTTTAGATGCACAGCAAAATTGAGCAGGGAATACAAAGAGTATCCATATATACCTCCTGCAACCACCCACGCAAAACTTCCCCCCACTACTGACACCTCGCCAGTGTTACATTTGTTAAAACCTATGAACCTACACTGACACATAGCTATCACTCAAAGTCCATAGTTTACACTAAGGTTCACTCTTGCTGAACTTTCTATCGGTTTTGACAAATGTATAAATGACACGTATCCACCACTGTTTCATACATAATCATTTCACTACTCTAAAAATCTTCTGTACTGTGCTTATTCATTCTTCCTTCCCCCAGCCCCTGGTGACCTCTGATCTTTTTGCTGTATACATAGTTTTCCCTTTTCCAGAATGACATATAGTGGGAATCATACAGTATGTAGACTTTCAGATTGGCTTCTTTCACTTAGTAATATTCTTTTTAGTGCTGAATAATAATATTCCATAGTCTGGATGTTCCAGTTTGTTAATCCATTCACCTACTAAAGGACATCTTGGATGCTTCCAGCTTTTGTCAATTATGAATAAAAATAATATAGAAATTTTACTTTTTAATAACCTCCTAAATATGTCAGAACTTGTCATGGTATTTTTGCGTATGTATGAGTACCCCAGGACTTCTTATATGTTTCATCTTGTTCTCACAAACCTTGCTACAGATTTCTTCTATTGTCTAAAAAATATCAGCCGATGAAACTCTCACTTTTGTTTTTATGTACTCCATTCATTACTTTAAAAAAATCACTAGGGCTTCCCTAGTGGCGCAGTAGTTGAGAGTCCACCTGCCGATGCAGGGGACACGGGTTCGTGCCCCGGTCCGGGAAGATCCCACATGCCACGGAGCGGCTAGGCCCGTGAGCCATGGCCGCTGAGCCTGCGCGTCCGGAGCCTGTGCTCCGCAAGGGGAGAGGCCACAACAGTGAGAGGCCCGTGTACCGCAAAAAAAAACACTAAATATCTTGTTTTATAATTCTTGTTTACTACCTATCAACTCTAACTTCCCTTTGTCAAGCATATTTATCATTCATATCCCTAGTGTGTGTGTATATGCTGTTTTAATGTTTGCAAATAAGTACAATGGGTGTTTTAGGAATCACATATATAAAATGTCTTTCTTTTGCATTTTGAAACTTTTCAGCTGCAATGTTATATAGATAGATTGTGGTAGGCAGAATAATGGGCCCCTGAAGATTTCCATGCACCAATTCCTTGAACCTGTGAATACGTTACATTACATGGCAAAAGGAACTTTGAAGATGTGATTAAGATTACGAAATTTGAGAATGGGAGATTTTCCAGGATTATATGGAGGGGTTGAATACAATCACATGAGCTCTTGGCTAGAGTCAAGAGGTGTATCAGAGAGATGAGGCAGAAGAAGAGTCAGAGAGATTCCAAGTGTGATAGTGACTTGAACAGCTTTGCTGAATTTGAAGGGAACCTTAAACCAGGGAATGAGGGCAGCCTCTAGAAGCTGAGAATAACCCCTGGCCAACAGCCAGCAAGGAAACAGACCTCAGTCCTACAACCACACAGAAATGAACTTTGCCAACAACTTGAAAGAGCCCAGAAATGAATTGTTCACCAGGGCCTCCAGAAAGGAACATAGGCCTGCCAACACTTTGATACTATTCTTGTAAGGCTCTAAGCAGAGAAACCAGTGTAGCCCATAAGATTTCTGAACCACAGAACTGTGAGATAAATTTGTTTTAAGCCATTAAATCTGGGGGAATTTGTTAAGGCAGTGATAGAAAACTAATACAGAGAGATTTTATATCAATTATCATATTTGAAAAAAAAACCCAACTTCATTGGATGGCATTTATGAGTGCTTTTAAATTCCAGCATTACCGTATTCTAGTTTTTTGACATTGGGCAAGTTACTTAATGTCAATCAGACTTAGTTCCACAGTCTGTAAAACAGTGACCATTTTTATCTGTGCTCCTGACTTTGTTGTGAGAAATAAATTGTCCATAAATTGCTCTTTCTTTAATTAATATTTCTAATATGAATGAGGAAATGAATCAGACATTAAAATAAGATTATTCCTTGTTATATTTTGACCACTTTGGATCTGTTTCCATAATGTTTTATTTCCAAATAAAAGGAAATATCGGAGCTTCCATGGTGGCGCAGTGGTTAAGAATCTGCCTGCCAATGCAGGGGACACAGGTTCGAGCCCTGGTCCTACATGCCGCGGAGCAACTAAGCCCATGCACCACAACTACTGAGCCTGTGCTCTAGAGCCCGCGAGCCACAACTACTGAAGCCCATGCACCTAGATCCCGTGCTCCACAACACGAGAAGCCATCGCAATGAGAAGCCTGTGCACAGCAGCGAAGAGTAGCCCCCAGTCACCACAACTAGAGAAAGCCTGTGTGCAGCAACGAAGACCCAATGCAGCCAAAAATAAATAAATAAATTTATTTTTAAAGAAAAAAGGAAATATCTTTTATCTTTTCAAAGGAAAAAAATAACCAGTAATATGTCTCCTCAAACTAAATATGTCACTCCCATCTTCAGGCTCCCTAATAGACCCAGGATCCCTTAGAGGAAGATGGGGCAATTCCTTAACAATTTCCAGATTTTATCATTTTACTCTCAATGGTTATCCTGGAAGAGTATTTTTCTAAACTCTGTTCTGAGGAAGAATGGTTCCAGTCTGAATTCTTTCAATAACAAATGACTGCAATCCAACTTAAATTAGTTTGACTAAAAGGGGAATTTTGGCTCACATAGCTGAAAAGCCTAAAGTATGTCTCAGTAAGTTTCAGCTAGATGCAGGTGGTCATCAAAAATATTAATCACGGTGAAGGCTCTGATTGGTTTTGCAAAGGCCTGTGTTCATCTATGAACCAATTACTATGACCAGAGGAATGAGATACTCTCATTCATATGCCCACGCTTGTGACCACATGCAGAAGGAACAATTACCAAAAAGACTTTGAGGAACGGCATGGGAAAGCATACTGCGTAAACCAAAAGTACAGCTGCCCAGTCCAGCACTGTGAAATTATTTAAAAAGTGATCACCATGAAATTTAATTGGTAAATGCTGGGTGAAATGCATTTTAAAGCTTTCCTTCATGAATCCTTAGAATGTCATAATGTGCATGAAAGTTATTTAAGAGAAAGCTATCATATGTAGTGTTTCCTATATTTATTTGATCAGGGAACCCTCCGTCGCAAAGTATCTCTTGCAATGAGTGTTCTAGGAAACATGCTTTGGGAAGAGCTGACCTTAGATTTTGCCGCACTCTGCTGTTCTTTGATTCTCACAGCTTATTAATGAGCTTATTTCTGTTCTTCTTGATTTGTAAAATATCTGATCCTCACTGCCATTATTATTCTTATTATTATAGAACTCAAAGAGTCTTAACTGATAATCCTTCATCTGTGGCTTCCTTATTTTGCAGATGGAGAAACTGAGACTCAAAGTATTTTTTCTCCCATAATCATAGAACTAGTCAATTCCTGTATGAATCATCTGGGCTAGGTTATGCTGAGGTAACAAGTAACCCCAAGATCTCAGAGGGTCGCGTGTTAGCTCTGTTTTATATAATTCTCTTTCTGAGACCCACGCTAACTGCACAGCCACTACCGAGATTCTAATTCATCATCGTTACAGAGGGAAATAAAGCAATTAATTGTTCTTGTCCAGGAATAACTTGTGTATTGGATCCAAACTAGTCACACAGTCCACATAACCACAAGGAACTTTGGAGTGCAAAACTGCCATGAGCCTGGAAATACAAGGAAGCTGAAATGTTTGGTGGACAATCCTGATTACTACAGGGGAAAACGTGTTGGGACAGGATTTTCTGACTTACTTCTCTCTACCACTTTTGAGTTTCAAATGTGATTTGATGATGCATGGTGACAATGATAGATATCATTTACAGAATATGCTAGTGCTAAGGACTTATTAAGAATTTTCCACATATTGACTTATGAGGAGATCACTAATATTATCCACATTTTTACAATGAGGAATCTGAAACACAAGGTGTTTTAATAAGGGTTGCCCCAACTAAAACATGAAAGGTGCCTCATATGTTTAAGGCTCTGGGTGTTAATTCTTGCACCAGGTCATAGAGTGGTGGGTGGTGGAGGTGAGCTTTTAATCTATACAGTCTGGCTCCAGAGTCCACACTACTCTTCACAGCGCTCTACTACCTTCCCACTGATGGAAGAAAAATAACTCCTTCTTACAATTCAAAACACTAAGTTCTTAGTTCAGCTCTGAGATGGCTGAAGCAGATTCATTTCTTTTTTAACTTAACACATGCACCAAAACATGTTATGAAGGAGCTTTAGGAATTTAAAAAATAAAACAATGAGTACTCCATCAAACAGAAGATTTATACTACCTAAGAAATGTCTACAGTCCTTATTCTACATACAGATGCACTCACCCATGCACACATGCCTTTCCTCTAGTATTTTGTTTGAAAATATTCTCCAACAATCAGAAATATAAAGGCCAGTGAACAAGCAGATCTCCAATTCTACAAATACTATTGTCCCAAGTGCCTGTTTGCATTGTATAGTATTATATATAATGTTCTAACTAAAAGTTCAAACTCATCCTTGTTAAGAACAAGTATTTGGAAGCCTTGGCACATTGATTTATTCATCCATTCAAGAAACTTTTGACATTTGCCTATTGACAGTCAAAATTCTCAACGTAAATTATTTAGATAAAAGACAGAGTTTGTGCCATCAATGACCTCAGAGTATAATGAAGCAAACTGACAAAGAAGTGCAGTTTAATGCAATGAGAGCTACAGAGCACACTGTTTATTGCTTACCTAGTATCCATTCCACTCTGTTTCCATTCTAACAGCTCTATACCTCTCCATCATGCAGCCCAGGTGCTTTAGGCTGAGGTTAACCTCACCTCTGGCTCCAAGACCAGGCCTGATCTAGGGGGAAATCCCACTGACCTTGTCACAGGCATTAGTTCAAAAGCTCAGGACTAAGCTCAATGTCCCATTTCATTCCCTGGCCAGAGAAGTTGATTTAGGAATTAACATATGATGGAATACGCACAAATGGGACAAAAAAGTTTTCAGTGGCTTCCAAGAAATAACTTTCTTTTCAAGAGAGCTAATAGAAAAAATATCTACTTTTGTTTGGATTTAAATGGCATATGGGTATAAAGTAAGGAAATGACACAGTCTTTTTAGGTATAGGAAGGAAAAGATAGGCCACTACAGATAGCTCAAACAAAAAAGGATTTAATACAGGGAATTGATTTACACAGGTGTTGGAAAGATTGAGTGAATGAGAGAAAATGAAGTAATTTAGACACTGTCATTATTCCATACATTAAAAAAGAGAAAATAAGAAAATTAGTTAACATTTAAAAGTATACACATATACGCCATGCTCTAGAACTCACATACGAATAACTTCCTTTATTTACTACCCATTCCATGTTTACTTTGCCTGCAGCCAGGAACTCAGCTAATATGGTTCTTTACCAGATGAAGGTAAGCCAAATTTTCATTCCTGAGGGTGTGAGTTTTAGGCGGAGCTGTCTCTTTGGGTTGTATAGACTTCCATTAATTTCTCAACTGAACATTAAAGTCCTAAGATCCACTCTGGGAAACCTCCTTGGTTCCAGACATCATCTGACTGTCTCCTCTATGGAGGAGTAACCCAACTTCTCCTTGGTAAGCACTCCATAAATCACAGTAGCCCAGTATTTGTCTGTTGTTTCAGTGGAATAAGAAGCCCAAAATAATCAAGTGGCAGACTTAATTTCCATTTTCTTGAAAGCATTATGTCTCCTGGTTAAGACAGTTTTCATTATGGAAATAAGACCACTCAACCAACAGACCTCGAAGTTGTGTGTATGGGGAAAAATTATTGAGGTCCACTTCTCTTCTTAATGAATGGATTAAGAGTAAAACAATTTCATGTGCGGTATCTAATAGAAGCTGGTACTGTGTGATGTAGGAAAATACCCTGAATTTTAAAATTCATGTCTCTCAGCTGGCACTGTATCTAATAATCCAGGAAGACATTCTATGTCTCTGTTAAGGCATCTGCTTCTGGGCCAAGCAGTATATGGTAAGATCAGTGAATTGTATGAGCCCATAGCTGCCCGCCTTTTGCTTTGGAATAAGTTCTTCAGTCAGAAGCAATATTGTATGGAATAATCTTGATGGTGACCAGAGCACTCCAAAAGTCTCCTGATATTGGTGCTGAAAGAGGCATTGGAAGCAGGAAAAGTAGATCCAGCATCCAGAATAAGTTTCAGTTCCCCTGAGGACAAAGTCATTTACCATTTCTAGCTGGAAGAAGTCCAAAGCAATCAACCTGATACCAGGTAGTTGGCAGGTCTCCACAAGGAATGGTGCCATATCAGGGTCTTAAGTTTGACCCTGTAGCTCCTGTACACCCAGCAAGGACGGTAGTCAAATATCTTTGTAGGGCCTCCCTGGTGGCGCAGTGGTTACGAATCCACCTGCCAATGCAGGGGACATGGGTTCGAGCCCTGCTCCGGGAAGATCCCACAGGTCGCGGAGCGACTAAGCCCGTGTGCCACAACTACTGAAGCCCGCGCGCCTAGAGCCTGTGCTCCACAACAAGAGAAGCCACCACAATGAGAAGCCCGTGCACCACAATGAGGAGTAGCCCCCACTCGCCGCAAACAGACAAAAGCCTGCGTGCAGCAACGAAGACCCAACGCAACCAAAAATTAAAAAAAAAATCTTTGTAAAGAAGGACCATATTGTTGAGCCCTTGGAGAACACCTGTGCTACTTTGCAAACGAGCCCATTGAAAAAGCATTGGAAAGGCTAGAAAACTGGTGGCTGGGTGACATCCACAGACCAGGCCATCATGTACACTTTTTGTCTAGGAGTTAAGCACTGTCACTTGGCTTCTGCCATTCAGGGATCCCATTGTTTCCACTGAAATCAGGGAGCCTATTTCAAAATTGGCCTCTTGCAATGTCATACTCAGAGAACAAAAGATAGCCACCAAAAAACTCATTTTCTTTAATTTTATTATGGATAAGTCCAAAACTATGTAAAAGAAGAGGAAGAGTATAATTAATCCATGACTATTTATCATTCAGCTTCAATAATTGTCAGTTCATAGTCAATCTTGTTCCATCTATACCCATATCTACCCCCTGAATCACAGAGTTTTTGTGGATTGTTTTACTTCTCTCACTAATGTACTTTACAAATGTCTTTAATGTAGTGTTCTCTGGACTCATATAGGAACATATTAGGGGATGGCCGAGTTACAAATAACAGATACACTCTGTTACTTCTACTTCCCTAAGCCTTGGAATATTTCTTCATTATGTCAGGGAAATTGTAGACTCTGAACTTCATTAACTGTAGGTCACATTAGAGTCTGATGTGTTCACAGCTGAACCACTCCTATCTGCTTAGATAGCACATTGGATACAGAATCTCTGTAAATCGCCGTTTGTTCCAAAATACTTAGAATCATTTCCCACACATATACCCCAAATTTAAGCTAATATGAATAAAAAATAATAATCTTACAATTCCTTTTTGTATATGTCATGTCCCCCTAGATAGATTTTGCTCTTGCCTCCTAACATATGCCAAAATCTGACTCAAGTCGTAGGTCTGAAGGCAATGAGGCATGGTGGAGATCAGTCTTATCAACAGGCATCCACTTGCAAAGCAACTTCCTTATAGGAGGTTATTACAAGGCCTCCAAAGAGCAAAACACTAATAGCCTTTGATATGGGAGAGTATTTCTACTATCAATGGAAGTTCAAAGAGATTTGCCGGTTTAAGGTCCTCAGTTTCATCCATGTCTAACCAGATATCCATTCTTTCCCAACAAATGCTCAAAAGTTCACATAAGATACATAGTGAGGCAATGAATTCAACTTACATTGTAGTTCTGGAATTTTCACTTTTAGATATGGGATGAGATTTAGGATCTCCCCTACAGCTGCAATAAATGAGACATTGTTTTCAGAACACAATAAAACCTCTGTGAGTCTCTGGCCTGCCTTGAACTAAGAGATTAAAGTCCTGGGCTTGTCAATTTCTCTCTATAAGCAATCAAGGGCAGTCTCAAAAAAGCCTTGCCCCACAGGTTTTGTCATCATTACCACTATAGTGGTCAAATGCATTAATCACTTGATTTCCCAGAGCTTTGTCTTCAGTAGGCCTATCATCTAGAGCAACAACAGATAAGAGTTTGGTAAATGAGATGCCTTTGCATGTCATGAATTAGCAGTAACCGGTTTTCCACTGGTGGTAAGATCATCACTATATTCCAGCTAGTTAATGTACCTAACCCAAGAATCCCATCTTTGAAGTCTGTTTCCTGGAACCTGAATAAATAGAAAGCACTCTGATGATTTCAGATAACAGACTTTAATTCTGGGATCTAAGTCAGGAATATTATAACATATTTATTAGAAATTCTTTTTTTTTTTAGTTTTTATTGGAGTGTAGTTGCTTTACAATGTTGTGTTAGTTTCTACTGAACAGCACAGTGAATCAACTATACATATAAATATATACCCTCTTTTTTGGACTTCCTTCCCATTTAGGTCACTACAGAGCACTGAGTAGCGTCCCCTGTGCAATATAGTAGGTTCTCATTAGTTATCTATTTTATACATAGATAACTGTCACTAAGAAAGGAGATGAAGATGTGGTACACCAGAGATTAGTAATTGCTGAAAGCAGCTACTTCATCTAGTTCTTGGAGAATGAAAGGAATAAGATGGTGTAATCAGAGCCCCAAAGAACCCTCACTGTTTCCCTGGTAGGATGATGTCTAGATAGCACAAGTATGGAAAAGGAGCCTGAAATTTGTGCTAGAACTATGGAAGAGGTGCCATTGAAGCTGAAGCTGTATTGCTGATGGATGGAAGAATGCAGTTGCTCAAATACATTTCAAGAAGAAGGACAAGAGAAAAGAACAATAGCTTCTCTATTCCTCCAACTATCTGATGCCCTACTAGTATCCTCTATTGGAAGAATATAACTAGAGGTTAGCTAGGAAACAAGGCCAAGGAATGTACTTTGTACACCCCTACCCCCAGTATTTCAGAGCAGAGAAGATGGGGGCTGAGAGACAATGGACCATGCAGCCAATGTGATGTAGAAAAATCTTGCAATTATTTTTGTGCATAAGTCATCTTCCTCTGGGTAAGAAAAATTGGTTTGTTCATCCCCCCAATGTGAATATAAAAATCTAACTCAAGTTTGTTAAGCACCTACTATATAGGAAATGCTGTTTATATTCCACAGACACTGACAAATTAGAATAATATTGATACTCTAGAAATGGACACAGATGAAAAGCACATAGCAAATAAATATGTAGTATAATTTCCAGTGCTGATAAAAGCCATGAAGAAAAGTGAAGTGTGGTAAAGAGATAGAGAGCAGGAATTGGTAGAGGCTTTTAAGAGCATTAGGGTATTTCTGTCTGAGAAGGTGACAGATGAGAACAGATCTGAAACAGTATGTAAGTGTGATGGTTAACTTTATGTGTCAACATGAAGGGTGTTTTAGGATGAGATTAACATTTAAATTGGTGAACTCTGAGTAAAAAAGATTGCCCTTCATAATGTGTGGGGGCCTCATCCAATCAAAAGAAGGGCTGAATAAAATAAAAAGACCAGCTTCTCAGAGAAAGAAGAAATTCTCCAGCAGATTGTTGACTCCTGGCCCACACTACAGATTTTGGACTTGCCAGCCTCTATTATTATTTTTTTTGGGGGGGAGGGGCCTCTCACTGTTGTGGCCTCCCCCGCTGCGGAGCACAGGCTCCAGACACGCAGGCTCAGCGGCCATGGGTCACGGACCCAGCCGCTCCACGGCGTGCAGGATCTTCCCAGACCTGGGCACGAACCCATGTCCCCTGCATTGGCAGGCGGACTCTCAACAACTGCACCACCAGGGAAGCCCCAACCAGCCTCTATTATTGTGAGAGCCAACGCTTTATGATATTTATATCTTCTATTGATTCTGTTTCTCTGGAGAACACTCACTAGTACAAGGAACAATGCTTGCAAGGCTCCATGTAGGATCGTTTGGGGCATAAGAAGTAGCAAATGCCAATAAAAAACTTTAAAAGAAGAAAGAAGCAGCAAATGTCAAGGTCCTAAGGTAGGAACAAACTTGTCACATTGAAGGAATATTGAAATGGAATAGAATGGCAGGAGTGGAGTGAGTTAGAAAAGAGCAACAAGAGACAGGGCTGGAGAGATCTAGAAGGACCTTATTACATAGAGTGTCTGAGGTGATGGAAAGGATTAAGGATTTTGTTCTTTTTTCTAATGGGAAGCAACTGAAGTGTTTTGGTCAGGAGAGTAACATAACTTGATTTTAATTTTCAACAGATCACCATATGACTACTAAATGGATAATTGACTTAGGGGACCCACTCGGAAGCACAGATACAAGGTAGCAGGACATTGTATCAGTCTAGGAAAGATGGGGTGGCTTTGTGAAGTCCATCCTACCCCTGACCTTTGACTTACATGATATGATTTATTTTCTTGTTGTTTAATATAGCTTGACTTGAGTTTTCTATTACTTGCAGCTATAGTGATCCTGGCTGACACAAAATTTGGTAACAAGTGTATGGTGCTGAACCAAGGTAGAAGGAGGTCAATGAAAAAAATCTTCCCCTCTTGGACTAGGAAGTTGATGATATTTGCTATGCAATTATAGAAAAGTTGGCTAAAATGACACTTCTTCTATCTTAGGAAAAGGCCATGTACTTATAAATGGTGACATATAGGGTGACTGAGAAGAAAAAGTCAGGACGTCAATCTGTTTTGGGTTAGTCTTCCAGCCTCCAGTGAAGTCTACAAAAAAGATATGGCTTACTTTAAAGGGAACTTTCTGAAAATAGAGAAGAGAAAGATTGGCAGAAAATACCATTCTTTTCTTCCTATTGACTGAAAGCCAAACTCTTTCAAATCCCAAGCTAAGGTTTTTGCTACGAGGACAGAACGGTGGGAGACATTGGGATAAGATGAGCCTAACTCCTCAGACCTCTCGCAAGGAAATTCTGCTAATCATTTTCAGCTGGTTAATCATGTCATTGTGAAGGTGCAGGGGGAATTTAACTTGTGGTAATTATGACAGTTTTGGTGCCTTTTCATCTAAGTTTTATTTTTTTAATTGCTCTGAGACAGAGACCAAGATGAAAGTGTCATTCAGTTCCAAGGTAATGGGCATTACACAGAAGGTTGTTGCTAAGATAATGAAATGATCAGAGTCAGACTTTGACCAGGTAAACTACCGTGTGTGGTTACCATGCCTGCAAAATTTTTGCAAACAAAAGATCAAAACCTGTTAATTTTTCAAGCAAGCTGAACTGCCAAAGAAATTCTAAACCAGGCTAAAAACAGTCTTTGATTTCTTAAATCCAGAAAAATCTTCAGATCCTCAAACTTGAATCACCTGGGACTGGACTGCAAACACCACACCATCACTACAAAGGACATTCCCTTCATGGCCATTTTAAATATGACTAGGGAGTAAAATGGACAAAGGACACCCATCCCAAAATTTGAACTGGGTACTGTCAGTTTGGCTGACCAAGGATCTCACTTCTCTTGCAGGTCATAAGATAGTTTATATTTCTGTCCAAGAGGATGTGGTATCTATTTATCACCCTGTGACACTAGTGTTTCTTACCCCACTCATCCCCTTTTTCAACAGAGGTTTATTTTGTTTTATATCTTGTTGTTTTTATTTATTTTTTAAAATTTATCTTATAGAAGTATAATTGATTCATAATGTTGTGTTAGTTTCTGGTGTACAGCAAAGTGGTTCATATATATATAGATAGATAGATAGCTTCCTTTTCATATTCTTTTCCATAATGGTTTATTACAGGATATTGAATATGGTTCCCTGTGCTATACTCTAGGACCTTGTTGTTCATCCATCCTATATATAATAGTTTGCATCTGCTAATCCCAAACTCCCATTCCATCCCTCCCCCACCCCCCACTCCTTGGCACTACAAGTCTGTTCTCTATGTCTGTGAGTCTGTTCCTGTTTCATAGATAAGTTCATTTGTTTCATATTTTAGAGTCCACATGTAAGTGATATCATATGGTATTTCTCTTTCTTTTTCTGACTTACTTCACTTAGTATGATAATCTCTATGTCCATCAATGTTGCTGCAAATGGGATGATTTTATTCTTTTTTATGGCTGAGTAGTATTCAATTTTATATGTATACACACACACACACACACACACACACACACCCCCCACATCTTCTTTATCCCTTCATCTGTCATGTTTGTTTTAATAATGGCATCCAGTTCCCTTACTACCACAGTACGTTGGGGTGAATACTATCAGCATGAAAAGCTACATCTAGATCTGAGGGAAGAGAATGGATAAATCTTCAGGTTGTTTTCTTTGGGCATGGACACTCTTGCAAGTGTTATATATAGGAGGAAGGATATGTGCGAATGTTTAGTGGTTAAAACATTGGATTGTGTTTAATATTGCTGAGTGTTACTAGTTATCAGTCTCCCCTTCTCACAGAATTGAATATTTTTATTCAGGTGTTCATCACCTGCCCATATAATACATGTGATCTCCATCCCAAACCCCAGGTAGTCATCACCAAAAGAGTACTTTATACTATCTTCTCACAGTGATTGATTTAATTTCCTAGATGTAATAACAAAGGTGAGGCATTCCTCTAGCTACAAATTATTTTTAAAGAAATGGTCATGTGTCTTAACTGAGGGTATGAGAATAAGTGAAATTTTGTTGGACGTTTTGGGGAAATTTTTTTCTAACTTTTAAATGTTAGTTTTCTTCTAATGGAAACCACAGTAGATGAAGATGAAACCAGGAACTGCCACAGCTATTTTTCCACTATGAGGAGTATATACTTAGAACAAAGTCAAAGAAAAAGGGAATATAGTTTAAGGGTCTAAAGAAAAAAAACAAGATCTAGGACCACTGAATGAACTTGTCCCACCCTGAAGTTTTGTATAAGTCAAGAAGAGAGAGAGTAGCATTGAAATATATATACTACCAAATGTAAAATGGATGGCTAGTGGGAAGCTGCTGCATAGAACAGGGAGATCAACTCAATGCTTTGTGACAGCCTAGAGAGATGGGATAGGGAGGGTGGGAGGGATGGAGATGCAAAAGGGAAGAGATATGGAGATATATGTATACATATGACTGATTCGCTTTGTTCTACAGCAGAAACAGTCACAATATTGTGAAGCAATTATACTCCAATAAAGATGTGAAAAAATAAAAGAGCAATTTTTGAATGTAAAAAAAAAATACAAAACTTAATGAAGGTTTGGAATGGGTTTTCTGTTACTTGTATCCAAATTCACCCTGATATTGATATACAGGTTAAGAATTGGATATCATGCAAATGCAGATTATTACAGAGTGTAATTCCTGGAAGAGATGTTTTCTGAGGTGAAACTGAAAGGAAAGTGGTACTTTGCCAAAGACAAGAGAGAGAAACTATAGGCAGACTAATAGCATTTGGAATACTGTAATACCCTTTTTTTACTGTGGGGCCTTCTAGTGGGACATAGCCTAACTCCACTTCAGTAAGAGAAGAATCATGGGTGTGCCTAAGTTAGCTTCACGACATTGAGGTGACTGAGTTTACAAGACATTGAGGACTTTAAATTCAAGGAAGTTTGGTTGACATCATCTGATGTAACATCATTCTGTACAGAGCAAAGAACTGGAGGGACAGAGAACTAATAACCATTTGGTGATACAGAAGATGGTAACAGCAAGAACAAATGCTAGGAACAGTGAGTCAATATCAATGTGGCAACTAATAGAGCAAGACGTTAAACCCAGAGCTGAGGACACAACATCAAAAGCCTAGGGGTAACTGAATCAATAAAGCCAGAAATGTGTAAGACGGTAAGTGGCAACTAGCAACTGACACCCAGCCATGGTGTTGGGGGAAACAAAGAGATGTTGAAGGCTGTGCTGAACAGGATAACACATGTTCATATAAAGAAACTGCTGCTACTCAGCTCTGGCAGGCTCCTTCCATGCAGTACTGTGGCTGAAATTGCCAGAGCTTTCGATTTGTGATAAACTCTGGAATTCCAGATTTTTATGAAAAATCTCCCTATTATAAATTTTGACATATAACCGAACATAAAATAGATAGCTAGTGGGAAGCAGCCGCATAGCACAGGAAGATCAGCTCGGTGCCTTGTGACCACCTAGAGGGGTGGGATAGGGAGGGTGGGAGGGAGGGAGATGCAAGAGGGAAGAGATACAGGGACATATGTATATGTATAACTGATTCACTTTGTTGTAAAACAGAAACTAACACACCATTGTAAAGCAATTATACTCCAATAAAGATGTTTAAAAAAACAGAATATATACATATATAATATTAACATGGGTTCAACCAAAATCAAAAGGAGAAAATAGTAATACACCAATAAATGAAAAATTAGTCAAACAATACACTTTAAAGATCTTTCCTATTTTTTCTTAGATTCCACATATAAGCGATATCATATGATATTTGTCTTTCTGTGTCTGACTTACTCAGTATGACAATATCTAGGTCCATCTATTTGCTGCAAAATGGCATTATTTTGTTATTTTTATGACTGAGTAACAGTCCATTGTATATGTGTACCACATCTTCTTTATCCACTCCTCTGTTGATGGACATTTAGGTCACTTCCATGTCCTGGCTATTGTAAATAGTGTTGCAGTGAATACTGGGATGCATGTGTCTTTTTGAATTATGGTTTTCTCTGGGTATATGCTCAGTAGCGGGATTGCTGGGTCATATGGTAGTTCTATTTTTACTTTTTAAGGAATCTCCATACTGTTCTCCATGGTGGCTGTATCAGTTTATATTCCCACAAACAATGCATGAGGGTTCCCTTTTCTCCACAACCTCTCCAGCATTTATTTTTTGTAGATTTTTTGATGACAGCCATTCTGACCCATGTGAAGTGATACCTCATTGTAGTTTTGATTTGCATTTCTCTAATAACTAGTGATGCTGAGCCTCTTTTCATGTGTTTTTTGGCCATCTGTATGTCTTCTTTAGAGAAATGTTAGTTTCTATTTAGGTCTTCCTCCCAGTTTTTGACTGGGCTGTTTGTGTTTTTGATGTTGAGTTTCATGAGCTGTTTGTATATTTTGGAGATTAATCCTTTGTCAGTTGCTTTGTTAGCAAATATTTTCTCCCATTCTGAGGGTTGTCTTTTTGTCTCGGTTATGGTTTCCTTTGCTGTGCAAAAGCTTTTCCGTTTAATTAGATCCCATTTGTTTATTTCTATTTTTATTCCCATTACTCTAGTAGGTTGGTCAAAAAAATCTTGCTGTGATTTATGTCAAAGATTTATGATTTATGTTCTGCCTGTTTTCCTGTAAGAGTTTTATAGTGCACAGCCTTACATTTAGGTCTTTAATGCATTTTGAGTTTATTTTTGTGTATGGTGTTAGGCAATGTTCTAATTTCATTCTCTTACATGTAGCTGTCCAGTTTCCCCAGCACCACTTACTGAAGGGGCTATCTTTGCTCCATTGTATATTCTGGCTTCCTTTGTAATAGATTAGGTGACCGTAGGTGCATGAGTTTATCTCTGGGCTTTCTATCCTGTTCCATTGATCTATATTTCTGTTTTTGTGCCAGTACCATACTGTCTTGTGTGTGTGTGTGTGTGTGTGTGTGTGTGTGTGTGTGTGTGGAATGCGGACCTCTCACTGTTGTGGCCTCTCCCGTTGTGGAGCACAGGCTCCGGACGCACAGGCTCAGTGGCCATGGCTCACGGGCCCAGCCACTTCGCAGCATGTGGGATCTTCCCGGACCAAGGCACGAACCCGTGTCCCCTGCATTGACAGGCAGACTCTCAACCACTGTGCCACCAAGGAAGCCCCATACTGTCTTGATTACTGTAGTTTTTAGTATAGTCTGAAGTCAGGGAGTCTGATTCCTCTGGTTCCATGTTTGTTTCTCAAGATTGCTTTTGCTATATGAGGTCTATTGTGTTTCCAAACAAACTGTAAAATTTTTTGTTCTAATTCTGCGAAAAATGCCATTAGTAATTTGATAGGGATTGCACTGAATCTTTAGATTGCTTTGGGTAGTATAGTCATTTTCACAATATCGATTCTTCCAAGAACATTGTATATCTCTCCATCTGTTTTTGCCGTCTTTGATATCTTTCCTCAGTATCTTAGAATTTTCTGTGTACAGGTCTTTTGCCTCCTTAGATAGGGTTATTCCTAGGTATTTTATTCTTTTTGTTGCAATGGTAAATGGGATTGTTTCCTTAATTTCTCTTTTATCTTTTGTCGTTAGTGTATGGGAATGCAAGAGGTTTCTGGGCATTAATTTTGTATCCTGCGACTTTAGTAAGTTCACTGATTAGCTCTGGTAGTTTTCTGGTGGCATTTTTATGATTTTCTATGTATAGTATCATGTCATCTGCAAACAGTGACAGTTTTACTTCTTTGCTAATTTGGATTCCTTTTATTCCTATTTCTTCTCTGATTGCCATGGCTAGGACTTCGAAAACTACATTAAATAATGGTGGGGAGAGTGAACACCCTTATCTTGTTCCTGATCTTAGTGGAAATGCTTTTAGTTTTTCACCATTGAGAATAATGTTTGCTGTGGGTTTGTCATATATGACCTTTATTATGTTGAGGTAGGTTCCCTCTATGCCCACTTTCTGGAGAGTTTTTATCATAAATGGGTGTTGAACTTTGTCAAAAGCTTTTTCTGAATCTATTGAGATGATCATATGTTTTTTCTCCTTCAATTTGTTAATATGGTGTATGACACTGACTGATTTGCATATATTGAAGAATCCTTGCATCCCTGGGGTAAATCCCACTTGATCATGGTGTATGATCTTTTTAACGTGTTGTTGGATTCGCATTGCTAGTATTTTGTTGAGGATTTTTGTGTCTATGTTCATCAGTGATATTGGCCTGTAATTTTCTTTTTATGTGATATCTTTGTCTGGTTTTGGTATCAGGGTGATAGTGATGTACAAGGAGTCTGGGAGTGTTCCTCCCTCTGTAATTTTTTGAAGTTTGAGAAGTGTAGGTGTTAGCTCTTCTCTAAATGTTTGATAGAATTCACCTGTGAAGCCATCTGGTCCTGGACTTTTATTTGTTGGAAGACTTTTAATCACAGTGTCAACTTTATTACTTGTGATTGGTCTCTTTATATTTTCTATATCTTCCTGGTTCAGTCTTGGAAGGTTGTACTTTTCTAAGAATTTGTCCATTTCTTCCAGGTTGTCCATTTTACTGGCATACAGTTGCTTGCAGTAGTCTGTCATCATCCTTTGTATTTCTGCGGTGTCCATTGTAACTTCTTTTTCATTTCTAATTTTATTGATTTGAGTCCTTTCCCTCTTTTTCTTGATGAGTCTGGTTAAAAGTTTATGAAATTTGTTTATCTTCTCAAACAACCAGCTTTTAGTTTTATTGATCTTTGCTATTGTTTTTTGTTTGTTTGTTTCTATTTCATTTATTTCTGCTCTGATCTTTAGATTTCTTTCCTTCTACTAACTTTGGGTTTTGTTTGCTCTTCTTTCTCTAGTTGCTTTAGGTGTAAGGGTAGACTGTTTGAGATTTTTCTTGTTTCTTGAAGTAGGATTGTATTGCTATAAACTTCCCTCTTAGAACTGCTTTTGCTGCATCCCATAGGTTTTGGGTCATCGTGTTCTTGTTGTCATTTGTTTCTAGGTATTTTTTGATTTCTTCTTTGATTTCTTTGGTGATCTCTTGATTATTTAGTAGCATATTGTTTAGCCTCCATGTGTTTATGTTTTTTTACAATTTTTTCCTGTAATTGATTTCTAATCTCATAGCATTCTGCTCTGAAAAAATGCTTGGTATGATTTCAATTTTCTTAAACTTACTGAGGTTTGACTTGTGACCCAAGATATGATCTGTCCTGGAGAATATTCTGTGCGCACTTGACAAGAAAGTGTATTCTGTTACTTTCAGATGAAATGACCTATAAATATCAATTAAGTCCATCTGGTCTAATGCATCATTTAAAGCTTGTGTTTCCTTATTTCCTTTTGTTTTCTAATTTTATTGTATTATTATTAATTTTTATACAGCATGTTCTTATTAGTTATCTACGGCCATACCAATCTGAACGTGCCCGATTTTGTCTTATTTATTTTCATTTTCTAGAATCTGTCTATTGGTGAAAGTGGGGTGTTAAAGTTGCCTACTAGTATTGTGTTACTGTCAATTTCCCCTTTCATGGCTGTTAGCATTTGCCTTATGTATTGAGGTGCTCCTATGTTGGGTGCATAAATATTTACAATTGTTACATCTTCATCTAGGATTTATCCCTTGATCATTATGTAGTGTCCTTCCTTCTTTAGTTTAAAGTCTATTTTGTCTGATATGAGTATTGCTACTCCAGCTTTCTTTTGATTTCCATTTGCATGGAATGTCTTTTTCCATCCCCTCACTTTCAGTCTGTATGTGTCCCAGGGTCTGAATTTGGTCTTTTGTAGACAATATATATACGGGTCTTGTTTTTGTATCCATTCAGCCAGTCTGTTTCTTTTGGCTGGAGCTTTTAATCCATTTATATTTAAGGTAATTATCGATATGCATATTCCTATTGCCCTTTACTTAATTGTTTTGGGTTTGTTTTTATAGGTCTTTTTCTTTTCTTTTGTTTCCTGCCTAGAGAAGTTCCTTTAGCATTTGTTGTCAAGCTGGTTTGGTGGTGCTGAATTCTCTTAGCTTTTGCTTGTCTGTAAAGGTTTTAATTTCTTTGCCAAATCTGAATCAAATCCTTGCTGGGTAGAGTAGTCTTGGTTGTAGTTTTTTCCCTTTCATCACTTTAAATATATTCTGCCACTCCCTTCTGGCCTGCAGAATTTCTGCTGAAAGATCATCTGATAACCTTAAGGGGGTTCCCTTATATATTATTTGTTGCTTTTCCCTTGCTGCTTTTAATATTTTTTCTTTGTATTTAATTTTATTGGTTTGATTAATATGTGTCTTGGCATGTTCATCCTTGGGTTTATCATGTGTGAGACCCTCTGTGCTTCCTGGACCTGATTGACTATTTCTTTCCTATATTAGGGAAGTTTTTGACTATAGTCTCTTCAAGTATTTTCTCATACCCTTTCTCTTTCTCTTCTTCTGGGACCCCTATAATTCAAATGTTGGTGCATTTAATGTTGTCCCAGAGGTCTCTGAGACTGTGCTCAATTCTTTTCATTGTTTTCTCTTTATTCTGCTCTGCAACAGTTATTTCCACCATTCTATCTTCCAGGTCATTGATCTGTTCTTCTGCCTCAGTTATTCCGCTATTGATTCCTTCTGGGGAATTTTTAGTTTCACTTATTGTGTTGTTCATCATTGTTTGTTTGCTCTTTAGTTCTTCTAGGTCCTTGTTAAACGTTTCTTGTATTTTCTCTATTCTATTTCCGAGATTTTGGATCATCATTACTATTATTACTCTAAATCCTTTTTCAGGTAGCTTGCCTTTTTTGTCTTCATTCATTTGGTCTTATGGGTTGTTATCTTGCTCCTTCATTTGAAATATATTTCTCTGTCTTCTCATTTTGTCTAACTTACCGTGTTTCGGGTCTCCTTTCCTCAGTCTGCAGGATTGTAGTCTCTCTTGCTTCTGGTGTCTGCCCGCAGTGGACAAGTGTGGTCCAATGGGTTGTGTAGGCTTCCTAGTGGGAGGGACTGGTGCCTGCATTCTGGTGGGTGGAGCTGGATCTTCTCTCTCTGATGGGCAGGGCCGCATCAGGTGGTGTGTTTTGGGGTGTCTGTGGGCTTAGTACAACTTTAGACAGCCTGTCTGCTGATGCGTGGGTTTGTGTTCCTTTCGTGCTTGTTGCCCTGCATGGGACGTTCAGCACTGGAGCCTACAGGCAGTTGGGTGGAGCCAGGTCTTTGTATTGAGATGGAGACCTCTGGGAGAGCTCTTGCTGTTTAATATTCCCTGGGACTGAGAATTCTCTCTCATTCCAGTGTCCTGGACTCGGTACTCCCACCCTAGAGGCTCAGGTCCAACCCCTGGCCTGGGAACCAGGACCCTGCAAAGCACACAGCTTGGCAATAAGAGGGGGAAAACAAAGAAAAAAAAAAAAGAGAAAGAGTTGGAAGAAAACAAACAGACAAACAAAACAAAACAAAGCAAAAAAACCCAAGACAATTAGTGAACACAAAAACATGCAAATAGCAACAACAAAAATTAAGAACAAACAAACAAACAAGTGACCAGACAGCCAAAATCCCGGACAGAAGGTAAAAGCAGAACCAAACAAAAACAAAAAAGAAACACATACATAAACAAAATAAGAAACAAAAACAAAAACAGGGAAAACAAGAGAACAAACAATAGAACCCCAAACTGAAATCAAACAATTAAAAACAAAATTGACAAAAACATAAAATGAAAAATAAAAGAAAAGCAGAATGCAAACTGAAGGAAAAAACAAAGAAAACACACAAAAAAGATAAAAATATAAGAACAAATAAAACAAAGGAAAAAAGAATAAACAAAATAGAACAAAGGGAAGAAAAGAGAAAAAAGAAAATAGGAAAAAACACAGAACAAAGAAAAAGTAACTTAGAAATAGAAATAACAAAATTAAATGAAAATAAAAATAAAACAATAATAAAACAACAGAACAAAACAAAACATAAAAAAATAGTAATAATTATATTTTTCTGGGGTCTCAGCTGTCAGTGTCCTTACCCACACCATGAGTGACCCCAACCTCCACCTCCCCAAGAGGCCCTCTGAAGCCTCTAGGTTTGTCTCTGGTTCCCCTGTGGTCACTGTGGGGGTTGCTTAGACTCTCACCTGGCCCAACTCCTGTGTGTACTAGTCTCCAAAATCCACAGCTGCTAGAGCTAGACCAGTTTCATTTGTAGGAACTGTCCATTCAGATATTCCACAGATGCAGGGTTTACCAAGCTGATTGCAGGGATTTAATCTGTGGCTTGTGCAGCTGCATGGGAATACTTTTGTTCCTCTTCCTCAGTTGCCCTGCCCCAGGGGTTCAGCTGTGGTTTTAGCCTCACCTCTGCATGTGAGCCACCCACAGGAGTCTGCTGCTGAGGCTGCCCTAGAGCACTCGGGTCTGCCCTGGTGAGGACAGGGTGCAGAGGTGGCATGGCTGCCTGGGTTGTGGGGGCCCTGGTGGCCACAAGTGCATGGGAAAGTCAGCCACAGGTGTGATAGATCCAGCCCAAGTGCCTAGTAGCCAGCACAAGAAGATCAGTCCTGGAGCAGGATAATTTTATTAGCCCTGGTTGCAGGTGTGAGAAGGTCAGCTCTGGAGGGGCTTTTCTTAGCCTTTGGTTGGGCAGGGATCTGATGTTTAGAGGGAGAGGCTGCAATGGCAGCTCCTCCCTTGCACGTCACTCAACAATGGTGCCTTGCTTCTATGGCAATCTGGATTTCCTCCACAAGCATTCCTGGTTACGAATTTCTTCCCTCCCATCCCCTCAGGCTGTGTCCTTGCAGCCAACAGCAGTCCTCCCCCTGGGTTTGCTCTCCAATCCCCATGTTCCAGTTCTCAGCCCCCATGTGCACTGGCAGACACATGTCTCAGTCTGGGGCACTCAGGGCTGTGGCACAGACTGTGTAGATCTCACTCTGTCCTGTCTGCCACAGACTGGCTGTTTCACCCTCCTCCAACCACCTCAGATGCTCCCCTTCTGTTCCAACTGCTTTCCTGTCGGTGAGGGGGCTCCCCAGATGTGGGAGCCTCTCCTCTGCTTCAGCTCCCCCCCAGGGGTGCAGAGCCCATCCCACTTCCTCTACTCTTTTTTTCCCTTCTTTCTTTTGTCCTACCCAGTTACATGGGGATCCTTCTTGTCCTTTCTGTTGTCCAAGGTCTTCTGCTAGTGTTTAGCTGGTGTTCTGCAAGAATTGTTTCATCTGTAGATGTATTTTTCATGCATTTGTGGAGAGAGATGAACCCCACATCCTCCTACTCCTCCACCGTCTTGGTGAGTCCTGTATGTCTTCTTTGGAGAAATGGCTATTTAGATCTTCCACCCATTTTTTATTGGGTTATTTGTTTTTTCGATATTGAGCATCATGAGCTGTTTGTATATTTTGGAGATTAATCCCTAAATGAACTTATTTACAAAACAGAAGTAGAGTTACAGATGTAGAAAATAAACATGGCTACCCAGGGATAAGGTTGGGGGAAGGGATAAACTGGGAGATTGGGATTGACATATATACTCTACTATATATAGAATAGATAAGAACTAATAAGAACTTGCTGCATAGCACAGGGAAGTGTACTCAGTACTCTGTAATAGCCTATGTGGGAAAATACTCTACAATACAAAAAAAGAGTGGATATATGTGTATGTATAACTGATTCACTTTGCTGTACACCTGAAACTAACACAACATTGTAAATCAACTATACTCCAATAATTTTTTTTTTTAAAAATTAAAAAAGCAGAAGCCAAAGCTGAATTAAAAAAATCTTTCCTGTAATGGATTTTATACTTTCCAGGTTTTATCTTTCCAACTTTCAAGAAAACAATTAAAAGCATGTGTTCACTGAAAATCCATTGTTTAAGATATGGACTATATTTCTTAAAGCATATAGAATATTTTCAGAGTTTTTTTACACTGCCATATAATATTGTATTAGGAAAAAAAGGAAAATTTTCTATTTTAAGAAATACATGATTAGTTTTAATACAAAAATAAGAATTCTAAAGTTTATAAATGTGGAGAACAAGTGCTAAATTTTGTTGCTTTTGTATACTTTGCCTTTGGTTAACAGAAAGTACTTTTTAGAAGATTATTCATTTGGATTGCTTTTTTCCCATTTTAAAAAAGTATACAATTGAATAGTTTTTAATATATTTTCCACTATCCAATTTTAGCACATTTTTATCACCCCCCAAAAGCCATGCTTTACCCATTAGTAGTCATTCCTTGTCTTACTCTCCCCTGTTCCCCAACCTTGAGCAACCACTAATCTAGTTTCTATCTCTGTGGATTTGCCTACTCTGGACATTCTATATAAATGCAATGTTAAAATATGTGGTCTTTTGTAATTGCCTTCTTTCACTTAGAATATTTTCAAATTCCATTCATGTGTTAGCAAGTATCAGTTCTTCATTCTTTTTCATTACTAAGTATATTCCCTTTTATGGATATACCATGTTTTGTTTATCCATTCATCAATTGATAGACACCTGGGTTGTTTCACTTTTTAGCAATTATGAATAATGCTTCTATGAATATTTATGTGGGGGTTTATGTGTGGATGTGCTTAAATTCCTCTTGGGTATATATCTAGGTTAGGATTGCTGGGTCACATGGTAGTGATATGTTTAACATTTTAAGGAACTGCCAAACTGTCTTTGCACCATTTTACATTCCCATCAGCAATGTATCAGTGTTCCAATTTCTCCACATCTTTCTCAACATATGTTATTATTTTTCTTTCTGAGTATAGTGAGTGTCAGTTAGTATCTCGTTGTGGTTTTGATTTACATTAAACTAAGAAATGATGATGTTAAGCATCTTTCAATGTGCTCATTGGTAATTTGTATTCCTTTTTTGGAGAAACGTCTATTTAAATTCTTTGTCTATTTAAAAATTCCCATTATTTTTCTTTTAATTATTGAGTTGTAAATGTTCTATATAGTTCTGGTTATAAGTCCCTCACAGATATAAGGTTTATAAATATATTCTCTCATTCTGTGGGTTTTTTTTTTCTTTCTGATATAATTTGTAGCACAAAGTTTAAAAATCTAATATATGTAGGGTTTTTTTGGTCACATCTTTTTGGTGTCATACCTATTTATGAAACCATTGCATAATCCAAGGTCACAAAGATTCACACCCAAGTTTTTATCTAATTTCACAATGTTAACTATTACCTGTATATTCTATGGTCCATTTTGAGTTAATTTTTGTACAATGTTAAAAAGGACTCTACATTTTTTCTTTTTCATATGAATATGTGGTAGTTCCAGCACCATTTGTTAAAAAGACTATTCTTTCCTTGTTGAATTGTCTTAGCACCTTTGCAGAAAACCAATTGGCCATTAAATTAGTTTTTTATTTCTGGAGTTTCAGTGCTAATCCGTTAATCCTTATGCCTTATCCTCTATCCTTATGCCAGTACCACACTGTCTTGATTATTGTAGCTTTGTATAGGAAGTTTTGAAATTGGAAAGTGTGAGTCCTACAGCCTTGTTCTTCTTAGGATTATTTTGGCTATTCTGGATCCTTATATTTCTGTAGGAATTTTAGGATTAGCTTATTAATTTCTGCAATAAAAAAGGCATCTGTGATTTTGAAAGAAGTTGTATTGAATTTGCAGGTCCATTTGGGAAGTATTGCCATTTTATTATTAAGTCTTCTGACCCATTAATGTGAAATGTATTTACATTTCTTTAGGTCTTTTAAAATTTATTTCAACAATGTTTTATAGTTTTCAGAATGTACATATTGCACTTATTTATTTAATTCCTCATTTTCTTTCTTTTGATTATACTGTTGATATAAACTGAATTTTTTCTTAATTTCCTTTGTAGACTTTCCATTGTTAATGTATAGAAAGGTAATTGATTTTTGAATATTGATCTTCTATTCTGCAACTACATTAAACTAATTTACTTTTTCTAATAGTTTTTTTTTTTTTTGGTAAGAATTTCTTAGAATTTTCTCTATGCCAGATAATGTCACTGGCAAATTGATATAAATTTACTGCTTCCTTTCCAATCTGGATGCATTTTATTTATTTTTCTGGATGCCAAACTGTCCTGGTTAGAATTTCCAGTATGGTGTTGAATAGCAATGGGAAGAACAGATATCCTTATCTTGTTCCTGCTTTTAGGGAATTACCTGTGGGTTTTTCATAAATGCCCTTTATGAGGTTTAAGAAGGAAATTCCTTCCATTTTTAGTTTGTTGAGTGATGAACAGGTGTTTGCTTTGGTCAAAAAAGATTTTTTCTACTTCTATTGTGATGATCTTTTGTCTTTTTATCTATTGATATGTTGTGTTACATTGATTGATTTTAGATATTAAACCAACCTTGCTTTCCTAGAATTAATGTCACTGGGTGATGATATATAATCCTTTTTATATATTTCTGTATTCACTTTTTTAGCACTTTGTTGAGGATTTTTGCATCCTGTATTTATAGAGATAAAGATCGGTAATCTTCTTTTATCGTATATCATTGTCTGGTTTTGCTATCAGGGCAATAATGTCTTCATTGAACTAGTTGGGGAGTGTTCATTTCTCTAATTTTTAGAAGAGTTTGTGAAGAATTGTTATTCATTCTTCTTTACATATTTGGTAGTATTTTTCATTTTTAGGATTTAGTTTTCAAATTATGAAAGGTTACATTTAAATCCCTAGTTCTTTCTTAAGCTTTTTCTATTTTGCTTACAAATCTCATATTTTTCAAATATAGCAATCACTTTTGCGTATACTCTGAGCAATATATTTTTAAAAATTTATTTATTTTATTTATTTATTTTTGGCTACGTTGAGTCTTCGTTACTGCACGTGGGCTTTCTCTAGTTGCGGTGATCAGGGGCTACTCTCCCTTTGCAGTGTGCGGGCTTCTCATTGCAGTGGCTTCTTTTGTTGTGGAGCACCAGCTCTAGGTGCATGGGCTTCAGTAGTTGTGGCTCGCAGGTTCTAGAGTGCAGGCTAAGTAGTTGTGGTGCATGGGGTTAGTTGCTCCGCACATGTGAGATCTTCCCAGACCAGGGCTCAAACCTATGTCCTCTGCATTGGCAGGCAGATGCTTAACCACTGCACCACCAGGGAAGCCCTAAGCAATATATATATATATATATATTTTTTTCTTTTTTGTGGCATGCGGCCCTCTCACCGCCGTGGCCTCTCCTGTCGTGGAGCACAGGCTCCGGACGCGCAGGCCCAGTGGCCATGGCCCACGGGCCCAGCCGCTCCATGGCATGCAGGATCCTCCTGGACCGGGGCATGAACCCGTGCCCCCCGCATCGGCAGGCCGACTCCCAACCACTGTGCCACCAGGGAAGCCCCTAAGCAATATTTTTTAACCTGTTTTTAAAACAATATTTTCACCATTTTAAAACATAATTATATATTTTATAAATTTGATTTCCTTCATAAAATTTTTATTCTTTGATTATGATATAAAACCTATACAAATTATTAAATAATTCTTATAAATCTAATAAATAAATTATAAATACAATGAATGTAAAGTTCCTTTAGATAGCTCAATATCTGAGTAAATGTACTAATATTTCAACAAAATATTATGTCTAAATTAATAATCACACATTTCAAGCTTAAAATTAAATACTATTATTCTTACAGGCCATATTATAAATATATAAATTTTACAAATATATAATTTTAAACATTATAAATACATAAAATAGCAAGCTTTACAGACATTAAATACAAAAATATTAAAACTATGATTTTGATTCTCTCAAAATAACAACTGTTATAAGATACATACCTAATATAGAAGCAAATATAGCACCTGTGGAAGCTAGAGATGCATGTTTCTGCCTCTTCTAGTATTCCTCCTGTACTGCAGGGGCTACAAAGCTAAAGTCTGCACAACTAGGGTTCTGCAAAATTTGCTTCATCATATACAGGCATACATAGTTGTTTTTTTTTTTTTTTTTTTGCGGTACGTGGGCCTCTCACTGTTGTGGCCTCTCCCGTTGTGGAACACAGGCTCCGGCCGGACACACAGGCTCAGCGGCCATGGTTCACGGGCCCAGCGGATCTGTGGCATGTGGGATCTTCCCGGACCGGGGCAGGAACCCGTGTCCCCTGCATCGGCAGACAGACTCTCAACCATTGCGCCACCAGGGAAGCCCCTAGGCATACATAGTTTTATTGTGCTTTGCTTTGTTGTGCTTCACAGATATTGTGTTTTTCACAAATTGAAAGTTTGTGGCAACACTGTGTCAAGCAAATCCATCAGCAGCATTTTTCTAACAACATTTGCTCATTTGATTCCTCTGGGTCACATTTTGGTAATTCTCACAGTATTTCAAACTTTTTCATTATTGTTATACTTGTTATGGTGATAAGCAATTTTTGGTGTTACTGCTGTAATGGTTTTGGGGAGCCATGAAATGTGCTCATTTAAGATGGTGAACTTCATTGATAAATGTTTTGTGTGTTCTTACTAGTTCACTCACCAGCCTTCCCCCATCACTCTCCCTTTCCTCAGAATCCCCTATTTACTGAGAAACAACAGTATTGAAATCAGGCCAATTAATAACTCTGCAATGGCCATAAATGTTCAACTGAAAAGGAGAGCACATGTCTCTCACTTTAAATCAAAGACTAGAAATAATTAAGCTTAGCGAGGAAGGCATGTTGAAAGCTGAGACAGGCCTCTTGTGCCAACAGTTAGCCAACTTGTGAATTAAATGGAAAAATTCTTGAAGGAAATTAAAATTGCTATTTCAGTGAGCAAATGAATGAAAAGAAAGTGAAACAAGGGGGTGGAAGGGAAGATGGCGGAAGAGTAAGATGTGGAGATCACCTTCCTCACCACAGATACACCAGAAATACATCTACACGTGGAGCAACTCCTACAGAACACCTACTAAATGCTGGCAGAAGACCTCAGACCTCCCAAAAGGCAAGAAACTCCCCACGTACCTGGGTAGGGCAAAAGAAGAAAAGAAAAAACAGAGACAAAGAATAGGGACGGGACCTGCACCAGTGGGAGGGAGCTGTGAAGGAGGAAAAGTTCCCACACACTAGGAAGCCCCTTCGCGGGCGGAGACTACGGGAGGCGGAGGGGGGAGATTCGGAGCCGGGGAGGAGTGCACAGCAACAGGGGTGCGGAGGGCAAAGCGGGGAGATTCCCGCACAGAGGATCGGTACCGACCGGCACTCACCAGCCCAAGAGGCAAGAGACTTTTAATTCCCTCTTTGTTTCATGGTGCGCAAGGAGAGGGGTTTAAGAGCACTGCTTAAAGGAACTCTAGAGACGGGCACGAGCCGCGGCTAAAAGTGTGAACCCCAGAGACGGGCGCGAGCCGCGGCTAAAAGCGCGGACTCCAGAGACCGGCGGGAGACACTAAGGCTGCTGCTGCCGCCACCAAGGGCCCTGTGTGCGAGCACAGGTCACTATCCACACCCCTCTTCCGCGGAGCCTGTGCAGCCCGCCACTGCCAGGTTCCCGGGATCCAGGGACAACTTCCCCGGGAGAACGCACGGCGGGCCTCAGGCTGGTGCAACGTCATGCTGGCCTCTGCCGCCGCAGGCCCGCCCTGCACGCCGTGCCCCTCCCTCCCCCTGGCCTGAGTGTGCCAGAGCCTCCGAATCAGCGGCTCCTTTAACCCTGTCCTGTCTGAGCAAAAAACAGACGCCCTCCAGCCACCTACCCACAGAGGCGGGACCAAATCCAAACCTGAGCCCCTGTGAACTGGGAGAACAAAGAAGAGAAAGGGAAATCTCTCCCAGCAGCCTCAGAAGCAGCGGATTAAAGCTCCACAATCAACTTGATGTACCCTGCATCTGTGGAATACATGAATAGACAACAAGTCATCCCAAATTGAAGAGGTGGACTTTGAGAGCAAGATTTATGACTTTTTTCCCCTTTTCCGCTTTTTGTGAGTGTGTATGTATATGCTTCTGTGTGAGATTTAGTCCGTATAGCTTTGCTTCCACCATTTGTCCTAAGGTTCTATCCGTCCCTTTTTTTTTGCTAAATAATTATTTTTTAATTTAATAACTTTATTGTACTTTATTTTATTTTAATGTATCTTCTTTCTTTTTTCCTTCCTTCCCTCCTTCCTTCCTTCCTCCCTCCCTCCCTCCTTTCTTTCCTTCTTTTCTTCTTTCTTTCTTTCTTCCTTCCTTCCTTCCCTCCTTCCTTTCTTTCTTTCTTTCTTTCTTTCTTTCTTTCTTTCTTTCTTTCTTTCTTTCTTTCTTTCTTTCTTTCTTCCTACTTCTACTAATTCTTTCTCTCTGCTTTTTCTCCCTTTTATTCTGAGCCGTGTGGATGAAAGGCTCTTGGTGCTCCAGCCAGGAGGCAGTGCTGTGCCTCTGAGGTGGCAGAGCCAACTTCAGGACACTGGTCCACAAGAGACCTCCCAGCTCCACATAATATCAAATGGCGAAAATCTCCCAGAGATCTCCATCTAAACACCAGCACCCAGCTTAACTCAATGGCCAGCAAGCTACAGTGCTGGACAACCTATGCCAAACAACTAGCAAATCAGGAACACAACCCCACCCATTAGCAGAGAGGCTGCCTAAAATCATAATAAGTCCACAGACACCCCAAAACACATCACCAGATGTGGACCTGCCCACTAGAGAGACAAGATCCAGCCTCATCCACCAGAACACAGGCACTAGTCCCCTCCACCAGGAAGCCTACACAACCCACTGAAACAACCTTAGCCACTGGAGACAGACATCAAAAACAACGGGAACTATGAACCTGCAGCCTGCAAAAGGAGACCCCAAACACAGTAAGATAAGCAAAATGAGAAGACAGAAAAACACACAGCAGATGAAGGAGCAAGATAAAAATGCACCAGACCTAACAAATGTAGAGGAAATATGCAGTCTACCTGAAAAAGAATTCAGAATAATGATAGTAAAGATGATCCAAAATCTTGGAAATAGAATGGACAAAATGCAGGAAACATTTAACAAGGACCTAGAAGAACTAAAGATGAACCAAACAATGATGAACAACACAATAAATGAAATGAAAAATACTCTAGATGGGATCAATAGCAGAATAACTGAGGCAGAAGAACGGATAAGTGACCTGGAAGATAAAATAATGGAAATAACTACTGCAGAGAAGAATAAAGAAAAAAGAATGAAAAGAACTGAGAACAGTCTCAGAGACTGCGGGGACAACATTAAACACAACAACATTTGAATTATAGGGGTTCCAGAAGAAGAAGAGAAAAAGAAAGGGACTGAGAAAATATTTGAAGAGATTATAGTTGAAAACTTCCCTAATATGGGAAAGGAAATAGTTAATCAAGTCCAGGAAGCACAGAGAGTCCCATACAGGATAAATCCAAGGAGAAATACGCCAAGACACATATTAATCAAACTGTCAAAAATTAAATACAAAGAAAGCATATTAAAAGCAGCAAGGGAAAAACAACAAATAACACACAAGGGAATCCCCATAAGGTTAGCAGCTGATATCTCAGCAGAAACTCTGCAAGCCAGAAGGGAGTGGCAGGACATACTGAAAGTGATGAAGGAGGAAAACCTACAACCAAGATTACTCTACCCAGCAAGGATCTCATTCAGATTTGATGGAGAAATTAAAACCTTTACAGACAAGCAAAGGCTGAGAGAGTTCAGCACCACCAAACCAGCTTTACAACAAATGCTAAAGGGACTTCTCTAGGCAAAAAACACAAGAGAAGGAAAATACCTATAATAACGAACACAAAACAATTTAGAAAATGGGAATAGGAACATACAGATCGATATTTACCTTAAATGTAAATGGACTAAATGCTCCCACCAAAAGACATAGATTGGCTGAATGGATACAAAAACAAGACCCATATATATGCTGTCTACAAGAGACCCACTTCAGACCTAGAGACACATACAGACTGAAAGTAAGGGGATGGAAAAAGGTATTTCATGCAAATGGAAACCAAAAGAAAGCTGGAGTAGCAATTCTCATATCAGACAAAATAGACTTTAAAACAAAGACTGTTAGAAGAGACAAAGAAGGACACTACATAATGATCAAGGGATCGATCCAAGAAGAAGATATAACAATTATAAATATTTATGCACCCAACATAGGAGCACCTCAATACATAAGGCAAATACTAACAGCCATAAAAGGGGAAATCAACAGTAACACATTCATAAGGAGGGGACTTTAACACCCCACTTTCACCAATGGACAGATCATCCAAAATGAAAATAAATAAGGAAACACAAGCTTTAAATGATACATTAAACAAGATGGACTTAATTGATATTTATAGGACACTCCATCCAAAAACAACAGAATACACATTTTTCTCAAGTGCTCATGGAATATTCTCCAGGATAGATCATATCTTGGGTCACAAATTAAGCCTTGGTAAATTTAAGAAAATTGAAATTGTATCAAGTATCTTTTCCGACCACAACACTATGATACTAGATATCAATTACAGGGAAAGATCTGTAAAAAATACAAACACATGGAGGCTAAACAATACACTACTTAATAACAAAATGATCACTGAAGAAATCAAAGAGGAAATAAAAAAAATACCTAGAAACAAATGACAATGGAGACACAACGACCCAAAACTTATGGGATGCAGCAAAAGCAGTTCTAAGAGGGAAGCTTATTGAAGAGGCTGTCCTTTCTGCACTGTACATTCCTGTCTCCTTTATCAAAGATAAGGTGGCCATATGTGCATGGGTTTATCTCTGGGCCCACCTTAAGAAGCAGGAGACATCTCGAATAAACAACCTAACTTTGCACCTCAAGCAATTAGAGAAAGAAGAACAACAACAAAAATCCCCCAAAGTTAGCAGAAGGAGAGAAATCATAAAAATCAGATCAGAAATAATTGAAAAAGAAATGAAGGAAACAATAGCAAAGATCAATAAAACAAAAAGCTGGTTCTTTGAGAAGATAAACAAAATAGATAAACCATTAGCCAGACTCATCAAGAAAAAAAGGGAGAAGACTCAAATCAATAGAATTAGAAATGAAAAAGGAGAAGTAACAACTGACACTGCAGAAATAAAAGAGATCATGAGAGATTACTACAAGCAACTCTATGCCAATACAATTGACAACCTGGAAGAAATGGACAAATTCTTAGAAATACACAACCTGCCAAGACTGAATCAGGAAGAAATAGAAAATATGAACAGACCAGTCACAAGCACTGAAATTGAGACTGTGATTAAAAATCTTCCAACAAAAAAAAGCCCAGGACCATGTGGCTACACAGGCGAATTCTATCAAACATTTAGGGAAGAGCTAACACCTATCCTTCTCAAACTCTTCCAAAATATAGCAGAGGGAGGAACACTCCCAAATTCCTTCTATGAGGCCACCATCACCTTGATACCAAAACCAGAGAAGGATGTCACAAACAAAGAAAACTACAGGCCAATATCACTGACAAACATAGATGCAAAAATCCTCAACAAAATACTAGCAAAGAGAATCCAACAGCACATTAAAAGGATCATACACCATGATCAAGTGGGGTTTATTCCAGGAATGCAAGGATTCTTCAATATACACAAATCTATCAATGTGATAAACCATATTAACAAGTTGAAGGAGAAAAACCATATGAACATCTCAATAGAGGCAGAGAAAGCTTTCGACAAAATTCAACACCTATTTATGATAAAAACACTGCAGAAAGTAGGCATAGAGGGAACTTTCCTCAACATAATAAAGGCCATATATGACAAGCCCACAGCCAACATCATCCTCAATGGTGAAAAACTGAAAGCATTTCCACTAAGATCAGGAACAAGACAAGGTTGCCCACTCTCACCACTCTTATTCAACATAGTTTTGGAAGTTTTAGCCACAGCAATCAGAGAAGAAAAAGAAATAAAAGGAATCCAAATCGGAAAAGAAGAAGTAAAGCTGTCACTGTTTGCAGATGACGTGATACTATACATAGAGAATCCTAAAGATGCTACCAGAAAACTACTAGAGCTAATCAATGAATTTGGTAAAGTAGCAGGATACAAAATTAATGCACAGAAATCTCTGGCATTCCTATACACTAATGATGAAAAATCTGAAAGTGAAATCAAGAAAACACTCCCATTTACCATTGCAACAGAAAGAATAAAATATCTAGGAATAAACCTACCTAAGGAGAAAAAAGACCTGTATGTATAAAATTATAAGACACTGATGAAAGAAATTAAAGATGATACAAATAGATGGAGAGATATACCATGGTCTTGGATTGGAAGAATCAACAATGTGAAGATGACTCTTCTACCCAAGCCATCTATAGATTCAATGCAATCCCTGTCAAACTACCACTGGCATTTTTCACAGAAGTAGAACAAAAAGTTCCACAATTTGTATGGAAATACAAAAGACCCTGCATAGCCAAAGCAATCTTGAGAATGAAAAACGGAGCTGGAGGAATCAGGCTCCCTGACTTCAGACTATACTACAAAGCTACAGTAATCAAGACAGTATGGTACTGTCACAAAAACAGAAAGATAGTTCAGTGGAACAGGATAGAAAGCCCAGAGATAAACCCATGCACATATGGCCACCTTATCTTTGATAAAGGAGACAGGAATGTACAGTGCAGAAAGGACAGCCTTTTCAATAAGTGGTACTGGGAAAACTGGACAGGTACATGTAAAACTATGAGATTAGATCACTCCCTAACACCATACACAAAAGTAAGCTCAAAATGGATTAAAGACCTAAATGTAAGGGCAGAAACTATCAAACTCTTAGAGGAAAACATAAGCAGAACACTCTATGACATAAATCACAGCAAGATCCTTTTTGACCCACCTCCTAGAGAAATGGAAATAAAAACAAAAATAAACAAATGGGACCTAATGAAACTTCAAAGCTTTTGCACAGCAAAAAACAAGACCAAAAGACAACTCTCAGAATGGGAGAAAATATTTGCAAATGAAGCAACTGACAAAGGATTAATTTCCAAAATTTACAAGCAGCTCATGCAGCTCAATAACAAGAAAACAAACAACCCAATCCAAAAATGGGCAGAAGACCTAAATAGACATTTCTCCAAAGAAGATATACAGACTGCCAACAAACACATGAAAGAATGCTCAACATCATTAATCATTAGAGAAATGCAAATCAAAACTACAATGAGATATCATCTGACACCAGTCAGAATGGCCATCATCAAAAAATCTAGAAACAATAAATGCTGGAGAGGGTGTGGAGAAAAGGGAACACTCTTGCACTGCTGGTGGGAATGTGAATTGGTTCAGCCACTATGGAGAACAGTATGAAGGTTCCTTAAAAAACTACAAATAGAGCTACCATATGACCCAGCAATCCCACTACTGGGCATATACCCTGAGAAAACCAAAATTCAAAAAGAGTCATGTACCAAAATATTCATTGCAGCTCTATTTACAATAGCCCAGAGATGGAAACAATCTAAAAGCCCATCATCGGATGAATGGATAAAGAAGATGTGGCACATATATACAATGGAATATTACTCAGCCATAAAGAGAAACGAAATTGAGCTATTTGTAATGAGGTGGATAGACCTAGAGTCTGTCATACAGAGTGAAGTAAGTCAGAAAGAGAGAGAAAAATACCGTATGCTAACACAGATATATGGAATTTAATAAAAAAAAAAGTGTCATGAAGAACCTAGGGGTAAGACAGAAATGAAGACACAGACCTACTGGAGAACGGACTTGAGGATATGGGGAGGGGGAAGGGTGAGCTGTGACAGGGCAAGAGAGAGGCATGTACATATATATACTAACAAACCTAAGGTAGATAGCTAGTGGGAAGCAGCCGCAAGGCACAGGGATATCGGCTTGGTGCTTTGTGACTGCCTGGAGGGGTGGGATAGGGAGGGTGGGAGGGAGGGAGACACAAGAGGGAAGAGATTTGGGAACATATGTATATGTATAACTGATTCACTTTGTTATAAAGCAGAAACTAACACACCATTGTAAAGCAATTATACCCCAATAAAGATGGTAAAAAAAAAAGACATATTAAAAAAAAAAAAAAAAAAAAGAAAGTGAAACAGCCTTATTGCTGATAACAGAGGAAGTTTTAGTGGTCTAGGTAGAATATCAAACCAGCCACAACATTCCCTTAAACCAGAGCCTAATCCAGAGCAAGGCCCTAACTCTCTTTAATTCTATGAAGTCTGAGAGAGGTCAGGAAGTTGCAAAAGAAAAGTTTGAAGCTAGCAGAGGTTGGTTCATAAGGTTTAAGGAAAGAACCCATCTCTATTATAATAAAAGTGAAAGGCGAAGTAGCAAGTGCTGATGCAGAATCTACAGCAAGTTATCCAGGAGATCGACCTAAGATAATTAATGAAGGTGGCTACACTAAACAACAGAGTTTCAATGCAGCTGAAACAGCCTTCTTTTGGAAGAAGATGCCATCTAGGACTTTCATAGCTAGAGAGTAGCCTGGCTTCAAAGTTCCAAAGGGCAGACTGACTTTCTTCTTAGGGGCTAATGCAGTTGGTGACTCTAAGTTGAAGCTACTGCTCATTTACCATTCTGAAAATCCTAGAGCCTTTAAGAATTATGCTAACTCAACTCTGCCTGTGCTCTACAAGTGGAACTACAAAGTCTGGATGACAGCACATCTGTTTACAAGGTGGTTTACTGAATATTTTAAGCCCACTGTTGAGAGTTACTGCTCAGAAACAAAAATTTCTCTCAAAATATTACTGCTTGTTGAGAATGCACCTGGTCACCCAAGAGGTATAAATTCCCAAGATTGTGTAAAATCCCAATTCCCCTAGTAAACCCCTTTGTGCTTGACATGGTTTCTGTTTCTTGTCCTTGAATTCTGTTAACTATGGCTACTTAAATCTAAATTTTCTTGGTTTTTTAAGATGTTTTCCCAATAAATATGTTCAAATTACCTAAGATTACTAACAACCAAAGATTTCAGCTGCATATAGACTTGGGATAGCGGACACCAGAACAATTCTTCTATTGTCCACTGTCAAACTGATGTGACATTATAGTCTTTTTATAGTCACTTTGTCATGGGCTTCAAAACAGTATGCAAGTTGAACTATAAATAAAACACATAGTAATTAGAATAAAATAATAGACTTAAAAGAAGCAAAGTTCTGACCTGTGCACAGAGTAGGCACATAACATGTTATTGAAAGATGACCCAGTGAATTCCAAATTTTAGTCACATCTCTTCTACTTCCTCTATAACTCTTGGGATTTCTTTACCCATTTCTGTGCTTTGATGGGAAGCTTTCTCTGATATGATAATCATCTTCAGTTTTGTAGAACTTGTATGTGCCATGACAGTTTATGCAACCATTTCTACCACTATATGCTTATGTCATACTGGACATTGGGAGAATATGGGAGTTGTATACTCCTGGACTCTGCTGGGAAGTGTATCCCCAAAATCCCGCTCTTAAAGGACTCCCTAACCTGCCTGTTCTCCTATCATCTTTTTCTCCTCTAAGGGATTACAAAATTTCTCAAGACCCACAGAAAAATGAAAAGCTTTAAATCGATATGTCTTCTTCAAAATGTATTATTTCTGACATGAACTTTAAAGCCTAGGACCTATGTGTAAAAAGCTCCAAAATTTCAAATCTTTGCATTTCAAAAACATCAATAACCATTGATCATACTCTTTTTTCTCCTCTTGTGCTCTGTTGTAATAGTCCTTCCATGTAACAATAGCTCCTTTGTTGCTTAGCTGTCTGAATGGTGGATGGTCATGTTTTCAGCAGAAATTATTGGGAGAGGAAGGGAAACATCAACTGAAGTCTCCAAATACTAAACATATAACGTATTGATGCAATTTAAGGTGGAAGCTCTTTTCTTGTTGTCCTTATAGCCCTGTTGACTCACATTGACTTTATCATCAAAGACTCAGGATTGGACATGAGGCACTCAATGACAAGTGGCTACAGAGGAGTATCAGAGCCCCAGTCTCCAAAGAAAATAAAAAACCCAACCCAGACACAGAATTACCCACAGCAAGGGCAGGTAAGTGTTTCAGTGCACAAGATCAAAGAATTTGCCAAACTTTGGCATTTTCATACAAGCCTGAATTCTGATTCTATAGGAAGGGTAAGAGAGCAAGAAGTTGTGGAGAGTATATATACTATACACAGTCAGAGCAATATCGAGATCTGGGAATATCAAGGCATGTCTCTACAGAATGGTTGGAAATATTGAAGACAAGACACAGCATATTTTATTGACGGTATTGGAAAGAACTAGGCCACCAGATGAGTGAGCTGGGCTTCAGTCTTAGAATATTAAGCAAGCAAACAGCAGAATACAGAGGAAGGACCAACACATAAAATGACATTTATAATCATGATTAGATGGGCAGGTATGGGCATTCCTTGCAGAGGAAACCAAGACCTGGACGCTGGAGTAGATCTTGCTTTCTTGTTCATGCCCACTCTCCACATATCCCCACTTCTGGGTAAAGGGAACACTAATCTAATTGGGTCAGACTGCAGAATAATGATTTTGCTATAGTTACTTATAAACGGGGTCACAGGTGCTTCAGAAGTCAATAAACATAGACATACCTCACTCTGTTTTCTTTTCTTTCTCTAATTCTCAGGCATTTCTTTTCACTCAAATAATGGATCAAACTGAGTCAGGTTTCACCTCCTTGGAGTAGATGTAGTTATCTTATATTTTCTCTTCTGCAATAACAAAACAAAACCAACATTGTTTAAAGTTGGTACTGATTGATGTTAAGATTTAGTGTTTTCTTAGACCTCAGCCCTAAGCCCTGTTTATCAGAAAGCCCTTCATTGACTATGGGTACAAGGCTAGATCATAATAAATAAGTGATGTCTTATTTCTCATTGCCATTTTTCTTTTTTTTCTTTTTTTGCGGTACGTGGTCCTCTCACTGTTGTGGCCTCTCTCCCGTTGTGGAGCACAGGCTCCAGACACGCAGGCTCAGCGGCCATGGCTCATGGGCCCAGCCGCTCCATGGCATGTGGGATCTTCCTGGACCGGGGCACGAACCCGTGTCCCCTGCATCAGCAGGTGGACTCTCAACCACTGTCATTTGCCATTATTCTTGTATAAGTATATTCTTAATCTATGAAATCATAGAGAGGAAGGATGGTAAGATGAAAAAGAGATTCAAGCATCCCAGGATCTCCTGAATATAATACTATATTAATACCATCTAATAGGACTCCAGTCTTTTGTGTTTAAAATGTAGTTCCAGGACATATTTTGTGCCTAAAGATCAGGAAAATGAACAGGAGTTGATGTCAATTGGCATGTCATCCTTATAAAGGAAATCATGAGAACGAATAACAGGACAGAGATCAGACTGAGAATAAGAGAAAGAGGGAGACCATGAAACATGCTTACATTTAAGGGAGCAATAAGAAACAGAGCACATAACAGAAGAGAACCAGTCAGAGCAATGCAGAGGGGCCCCAACATGCCATGGAAGTCAATATAAAAGAGAATAAAGAATAAAGAAGCTGTCAACTTGTTTACATGCTACAGAGATAAAGTGGGGCTGTGAAAAAAGGAAAGGCTAATTAGATTAGCAACTAAAGTATTATGGATAACTTTGGAGATGCAATTTTAGTAGAATGATGGAAGCATAAACAATAGTTAAGAATTAGAACTGAAACAAGGAAATGGAGGCCAAAAACTAGTGGGAGCAGAGAAGGGAGAAGTTTCTTGAGGAGGGATAAGAAAGTGATGAAACCAATAACATGGGGGTAGAGTCAAAGGAAGAACATTATACCATTAAAAATAATTTTAAGGAATTGTTGTTTGAGGAAAAGGGTCCAGTAGAAATATACTACATAACTATGCAAAAACTGTAGTGGAATCCAGCAAGATTCTGATGGACCCAATGTCTACATTACTACAAGCTAAAGTTTACTGGCCTAACAATTTTGGTAGCTACTCAGTTAAATGAGGATTTTGCTTTAGTTTTTAACTTATTAGTTACTTAATATTCAAACCACATTTAGTTACCTACTTCCATATAACAAATTACCCCCTAAAACATGACTACTTAAAGTAGCCGTTTATTATTCTCATGGTTTTCTGGGTTGGCTGAGCTGAACAGGTTGGTCCTCACTCAGGGCTGAGCCTGGTTGTGATGAGATGGTGGCTGGGGTTGGAGTCATCTGAAGGCTCAAATGGGTCGAATGTCCAAGACGGCCAACTCATGTGATGCTGGCCAAAGGCTAAGAGCTCAACTGGGGCTGACCACCAGAGCACATTGTCTCTCTGGGTGGCTTGGGCCTCTCCCAGCATGCCACCCAGGTTCCCAGATGGAGTGTTACAGATAAGTGCTCCAAGAGGCTCCAGAGGGTGCTACAAGACTTCTTGTTAGCTAGGCTTAGGAGACCCAGGATGCCTACTATGTCTTACTGATCAAGCAAACCATTCAGGCCATTCCTGATTCAAGGCTGATGGAATTAGTCTCTGCCAGTTTTGTGAGAAGCAGCATGTGTGTATGGGAAAGAAAGTCTTGATGGAGTTCCTCTTATAGAACTTCTGCCACCCCTACTTAAGATTAAAACTATTAAAGATAGGTTATTTTGCAATACGTAGAATATTCCCAATCTTTCTTCCCCCTTAGACTTGCTATCAGCCTCTTACTGATTTCACATTAATCATCAAATCTATGGTTACGGGATGAAAACAGAAACTGGTTAAATCCCCAAATAGTTAAGATAATTGCTTACATGTTAGTGCATCTGTTAAATTATTTAGGAGTTATTGGCCAAGTTGAAAAAAAAAGTAACATATTTGTGTATATATTTTCCTCTTATTAACCAAGATAATTAAGCAGAAACTCTATGAAGTAAATATATACCTACTCCTTCTGTATATGGGGCTATCCATGTATAGCCATGTATAGCTTGATTTGCTAAAACACTTTTCTTCAAAATTGTTGCTACAAATCAGGCCTAAAATATTGTTCTCTATTTAAATTATATTAGTTACTAAATACTAAATACTGTACTAATACTAAACACAAATACTAAAGTTACTCTTGACTGAATTTTCTGCCTATTAATACAATCAAATTATTTTAAATATTGCTTTTCTTTTATTTGAGTCATAATTATTCTAAATCAATTCCTATGCTTTCTCTGGTCAAGAATTTTTCTGCTTTCTAATTGTAACATAGTTACCAGAAAAACCTCATCAGTTTCTCTAAGTTTAATGTTATTTCCTCTAAGAAATAGTTTATGAGATATACAAGATGAAAAATTTATTAATTTCCTATTTAGAGAGAGAGGCTTATTCATGAGACTTCTCCTGTGAAAATCATATTTCAAAACATGAAAAGAGATTCACGGGACTGAAATAAAGGTAAGATGCTTCCTACACTGAGGAATGAGACCCTACCTGAGCTACTGGGGGATTTTGCCTCCTCCATTGCTACCATCCAGCTCACTCAAAGTCATCAGGTAGAGAAAGCAGCGGCTTGGCAGTCAGTCTTTGCTATTGTCAATGTCATGGAATGCTCTGCGCCTCTTTTTCGTCACCCAAACAGGGTTAATAAAACCTGACTTTGTTTTAATGTGGTCATCAGGGTGGTCAAATGAAATGAAATGTCAAAGCAATTTGCAAACTTAAAAGCACTATAAAAAATGTAGTTTTTTATGATTGTCCCCAAATAAGTTTGTAATGTGCACAGGGCATAGTATGTTAATTTGTTAGGTAGAAACACTTTTGTTAAGCATCAATGGCAACACTATAACATGAATCTCAAAGCTACTTATTTCTTGCTAACCCTTAGTTTAAAATAGCTCCTCTCTTAGATGCACAGTCCCCAAATAAATTGTATGCTGTGATTCTATCATTTATTTGAATTAAAAGAAAAATTTTATTGTTTTTTATTAGTATAAAAGCATTGCTTGACCATAGTAGGTAAATTTAAATGTACAAGTAGGTTTTAAAAAGGAAGTGTATTTTTTTACGGCACAAAGTAACAACTGTTAGCCATTTAGTCTGTTTTTCTATATATCCATCTATAATCTTCATACAGATAGAGACAGATAGAGATATATGACATATGTTTCATTTCCAGCTCTTTTCATATAGCAACACAAACATTTTCTGGCAAAAAAGTATGACCTATGTCGGGGTTAAAATCTCCCTTTTTCTCAAATTCCTGTCAAGATAATACAGGTAATATAAAGAAAAGTTCTGTTCTCTTTAGGAGAAACTATAAAGGATATCACTCAACCAGTGAAAATCTTAAGGAGTTTTCAAGCAAGAATGAGGTAAGAGGGGTGAGGAGGGGGAAAGCAAAGTGCCACAGATGTACCATTGCCTGCCAAGCTCCAGAGAAGCTTCCTGTGGACTCCTATGCCGAGGATGACCCACAGTCACCAGCTGCCTCAGGGAGCGCTTACCTGTAAGAGCATCACTGTCCAACACACCTGGGGAGAAGGCTGTCCATCTTCTGTCTGTCTCAGGCAACTGACTCTTTCAGAGGAAGTCCAGATGGATCACCTACTTCTAGCTGGTACCCTGAAAGGAAGATCAATCATGGTGAAACAAAAAAGAACATTACACACACACACACACACACACACACACACACACACACACACACACTTCATTCCTCCTAGCTGTACGTGGCAAGAATTCTACATTTAGTTTCCATGGTTCAGGGTAGGAGTCAGTCAACTGACCCCGACTCATCACTCTCTGAGGTTAAGGCAAGGTCTGCAAAAAGGATTCAGCAGTCTAGCTAACTGCTCATGAAAGCCATATCAGCTACTGTTTCCAAACAAATCATACATATGTTTTTAAATGCAGAAGTCTCTTGCTTTCTGGACTTACCATTATGGTGTTTTATGTTGATGTTCAAAATAACTCCTTGGAAGAATATATAAACATTACATTGAATGAGCTTTTTTTCAGATATTCACAAGGCTCATAGTTTCATCTCTTTTAGGGAGGACTTTCTTTACCTCTAGAAAAATAGCATTTCCCATCTCTTTCCCTCTTTTACATATTTCTATAGGACTAATCATCATTTAAAATACTATATACTTAGACTATTTCTTTGAGAGTCTTTTGTCTCTCCCAATCCCATTTGAACATAAGCTCTGTGAGGACAGGAATTTTTGTCCTATTTATTTGTTGTTTTCCCATGCCTAGGATAAGCCTGGCCCATAATAGGTAATAAATGTACAGTGTTGAGTAAAAGAATGAACAAGTGGACTCATGTATATGATGCAACTTTGTGTTTGCCTTCCTCTGTGCCTAGTTTATATCATTCCCCTGAGAGAAATTTGTGGGAGGCCCTATAACCCTTTGGATTGCTCTTAGGTGATATAAGGTCCTCTGATTACTCTGAGTCATAAAGCATAGTTTTATCTCTCATTTCAGAAATTCATGTATCCAGTTCAATGCAATATTCAAAAACGTAAAACCAGGATTTAAAGGTAGAACTTCACTTCTCCCCCAGTTTAAGCCCACTGAAGTAGGAAAGAGGAAAATGTTTGCAAAGGCAGGTTGTATTACTCATTTTAGGTTTGCTCTATGTGGTACCCTTTGTGTGAAAGGATGAAACATCCTGCCCTGTTGAATTCAGGAACACTGAAGTGATAATTACTCCTTGTGTAATTCTCTTCTCTTGACTGTGGGCTGCATCTTGACTGTGGACTTGCTTGAAATGAATAGAAGAGTCATACAACGTCACTTGCATTATAAGGTTATGAAAGACTCTGACTTCTAGCTTGTTGGCATTCTCTCTTTGGCTCTTCATGCATGTTTGTTCTGGTGGAGAGGGGCACCTGGCAAGGAACCAAGGGCAACCTCTAGCAACTGACACTTTCAGTCCAACAGCGCATGAGGTACTGAATCCCACTAGTAACCATTGAGTGAGCTCAAGAGCAGATCCTGTCCCATTTGACATCTGGAATGACTGTGGCCCTGCCTGACACTTTGATTGCAGCTCTTAAGAGACCTTGAAGAAGAGGACTCAGCTAAGCTATGCCTGGTTATTGACCCACGAATACTAATAGATTATGACTGTGTGTTGTTTTAAACTACTGAATTCTGGGGTAATTTGCTACACAGTATTAGATAACCAGTAGACAAGGGGACTTGCTTTGGAAAGATGTGTGTCGTTTCTACCAGAAGTTTTAAAAGTTAGTATATTGTCGAACATGTTTCTTTTTGCTTTACCATGTTGACTGGTGATGTTTTAGATGGAGACTGGATTCTACCACGAAGACACACAGAACAGAGCCACAGCCAAACTGCAATGGACACCTTGTACACACGAGAAATAAACCTTTGTGTTATAAACCACTAAGATTTGGAGATTGTTAAGTCAGCATGCTCTAGCCCACAGTTTCGCAACCTTGGCACTATTGACATTTTGCTGTATAAATCTCTGTTGTTAAGGGGCTGTCCTGTACATTGAATGGTGTTTAGCAGCATCCCTTGCCTCTGCCCACTAGATACCAGTAGCATTGCCCACACAATTCCCCATCTCCCCAAATTGTGATAACCAAACCTGTCTCCAGACATTGCCAACTATCCCTGGGGGAGGGAATTGCCCTTGGGTGAGAAGTACTCTTCTACTCTTTCTTGACTGTTAATATCAGTGTTCCTTCATTCCCACTATCTGCAGTTCTCTTGGCAAAAATGAATTCCTTTGTTCTGGCTGGTTGCTGCTGACTCCTCCTTTAGCTCCTTTCCATTATGGTCTTTCCACCTCTTCAAGTAGAACTCCTAAGACCGGAACTGGAAAAATTTGATGCTAGCATTCTTGGGCACGTGACCCACATCTGGTTCAGAGAAAACAATTTTGCTTGGGTAAGATTTGGTAATTCGGGACTTCCATGGTGGTCCAGTGGTTAAGACTCCATGCTCCCAATGCTGGTGGCCCGGGTTCAATCCCTGATTAGGGAATTAGATCCTGCATGCCACAACTAAAGATCCCCCATGCCGCAACTAAGACCGAGCACAGCCAAATAAATATTAAAAAAATATTTTGTAATTCACGGTGATCCCAATATGCCAACACCAGAGTAGCTGAGCAGCCACATTCCTGACCCTTTCCATGTCTCAGGCTTCAGCCAAGAACCAGCCCACTCTTTCCAAATCACTGGTGCACAGTTCAAACTCTCTGAGATGAAGTTGAGTCACTTCCCACTAGAGCTGAACTTTGGAGAAGTCACCCTCTAACCCCCTGTGTGTGGGGGAGAGAGGTAGGACCATCTCTTCAAGGAAATGTGCTTATCCTTTAATCTCCGGCTCCTAATCCTTTTAGCCCTTTGTTGTCAGCTAGAGATTAAAATCACAAGACTAGCTTTTGTTCACTTCATTTAAAAATTCTTGATGACCTTCCCTTTGGGAAAGAGTCTCTACTATTTTAATCTTCAGCTGAAAGTAACATAAATACACTATAGCATCCTTTATTACAGTTTATCATTTTTCTAATAAATACATAATATTTTTCTATTGTGCAAAATAATAAAATTCTCACTCAGAATCTATGGCACAACATGATCTACTCAGCTCAGCTGACTGAAAGTGTCATTTTTATTTTGGGTGTAGTCTAGTATAGGTTTAAGATTTCATTTTTAAAATATATATTTTTTATTTATGGCTGTGTTGGGTCTTCGTTGCTGTGTGCAGGTTTTCTCGAGTCACGCTGAGCAGGGGCTAATCTTTGTTGTAGTGAGTGGACTTCTTATTGCAGTGGCTTCTCTTGCTGCAGAGCACGGGCTCTAGGCCATAGGCTTCAGTAGTTGTGGCACACGGGCTCAGTAGTTGTGGGTTGCAGGCTCTAGAGCACAAGGTCAGTAGTTGGGGTGCATGAGCTTAGTTGCTCCGCGGCATGTGGGATCTTCCTGGACCAGGGCTCAAACCTGTGTCTCCTGCACTGGCCGGCAGATTCTTAACCACTGTGCCACGAGGGAGGTCCTAAGATTTCTTTTTGCTAGGTAACATATATCTGGCCTCTTCCATATAATAAACACCAGCCCACTCTTCAATTGCTTCTCCTCCTCCTCTAAACTTTCTATTAATCAAATCAAACAGACAGCTCTGGAGTGTGTTCAGGGAACAGAGTCAGTAGTGGGGAGTGCTTTAGCACTCACCTCTTCCATCTGACCTTTTTTCTTTTTTGTTTCACAAAGTCTATCTACCGTTTATCTATCTATCATCTCTCTGTCTATCTATCTATCTACCTACAAAAACTTTAGTGAGGTATAGCTGATATACAAAACCCCTCTAAATATTTAAAATATACAATTTGATGAGTTTGGACATATAGAAATACCTGTGAAAACATCATCACCCTCATGGTAATAAACATGTCCATCACCTCCACAAATTTCCTCATGCCCTTTTGGCTTTTTTGTGTGTAACTGTGTGGGTCTGTGTGTGTGTGTGCACACACACACGTGTGTGTGCGTGTGTAGTAAGAACACTTAACACAAGATCTACCCCCTTAACAAATTTTTAAGTGCACAATACAGTATTATTAACTACTTTTTTGCCTTCTTTATCATCTTGGGAAAAGGGACTTTGCCCACTACCCTCTCTCACTGCCTCAGCACACCTAGATTTGTCCTGTTCATGACTAAACAAAAATTTCCTTCTCCAGATTATCATCATTTTGAAAATGACAAAGCAAAAGGAGAGGGACAGTGACTATGAGGAGAAGCAGAGCATCTTTTTGTTGTCTTTTCATTAATGTATAATTATAGAAAACATACTTTTAGGATGCATTTTGCTAGAGGGAAAATTCAGAGGCACTTTATCCACAATGATTTTGTGTAGCTCACATAATTTCTTCTAATGAAAGAATTATAATTGCATTTTAATCAGGGGCTGGTGAAAGTGCTCTTTAATGTTCACTTTATTCATAATTAGGTTTAGAACTTTTTTTTATTCATGTGAAAAATTAGTGTGACTTTTGCAGTTCTGGGGATGAATTATAATATTTCCATTGAAATAAAAGATGATAGCCACTTGCCTTTGGTCCATTTTTTAAAATACTGCATTAAAGACATTAATTTGGAGTAAGTATATAATCAGAGAATTAAATATTTATCATAAGACTGAAAAGAATTATCAGCTGAAAGGAAACCAATTGACCCTCAAAATGATGAGATTAACACAATAAACCAGGGTAAACTCAAGAAAATTGAAAATCATTTTCTCAATGAAATTCAAGTGGTTGCTGCATTAGAAGAGACCATGTTGCCATGGAAAAAGGAAAAAATGGAATATCAGAATGCATAGTATGAAACATTATTGCCAAAATTAACCAGAAGCATACACACAGTGAACAGAATGGATGTTTCTAACAGAGATTAGTAAATTAACTTGAGGAATTATATAAGAATTCAGAGGAATAATAAATTGAAATCAGAAAAAGGATGAGAAAGATATATCTGAGAATCTTGATATCTATATGCTATCAATAGAATTTACAGAAAGACAGCACAAAGTGAATACCATAGAATTAATAATTTAAAGAGTATAATAGAAGATAATTTCCCTGAATCGAAGAAAGATTTGAGTCTTTAGACTGAAAAATTCAGATTAAGTTTATGAATTCCCATGGAAAAAATAAATGTCCTAAATGCATACAGTAAGAAAAAGAGAAAGAGAGATAGAAATAGAGGGAGGGAGGGAAGGGGAGAGAGAGAGAAATAAAAATCAGACAGGAACTTGGTTTTATATTTGCAATATGAAATGCTAGAAAACAATGCAGCAATATCTAAAAACTTCTGAGAGAGAATCATTGGGAGCTCTAGAATTCTACATTCTGGTGAGTGTATTGTTTTAGATCTGAAATTCCACATGAAGCGGTAAAATATGAAGATATAACATTTCAAAGAGAGGTAACAGATCAAATTGGAAATTTTCAAGTGATTTAGCTAGAAAAGTATTTCCACAATTCTTGAACACCTCACATTGAGTCAAAGAGGGTTGAGGGTGCATGGTGAAAGGAAAAGGACATTTTGGAGGGAGCTCCTTGTGTGCTGTGAGTTCCACTCAAGAGGGTACTGGGGCATGGGATCCTGTCCTTCAGCTCAAGTCTAGTGAGAATGGTCAACAAACTTCATTGAATGCAGAGTTAATGCATAAAACAAGGCCCATTTAATAATTGTAAATGGATTATTCAACGACCTTCAGAAAGGTAGCATCAATGAAATATGACCAGACACTCATGATAAAAGAGAAATTAAAGACCATAAGTTCTCAGTACAAAGAAATATTGTTAAAGCAAATGCACACACACATTACATACACATAATTGATAGGTTCAGTAAGGTAAATACATTAAGCTTGTGTCAGACTCTTACTTGGAAAATCTAAAAGGAAAAAGCAGACTGGAAACATGCTTTGAAGGTGGGGATAAAGGCAATGAAGGCAAGATGACGGTGTTTTATGACCTGTGTTCTCAGACTTTTTTGGAACAAAGGATATGTGAATGTTTCCAGTGGATCAGATAAAGGCCACGCATGAAACAGAATCGGATGGGTGTTAATCTAGGATAAGAAGAGAGAAGCTAAATGTAAATCCAGATTCCCAAAAGCTGTAGACAAAGTAAGTTATCAGTAAGATGAGCATGTATCAAGAAAACTGCTAGTGAGAGGCATAGGGCAATGTCCAAGGGGTATGCTCCATGAACAACCATATTTCTTCTAGCTAAGTATAAATATTCACTCCTTTTTTATTGTTACTCCATCTTAGTGTTAATTAGGGTAGTTTACCCTAGCTACCATAACAAATGACCCCCAATCTAAATGGTTTAATACAATAATGTCTCATTTCTCATTTCCATCACAGTTCAGTTGAGTGTTAGGTTTGCAGCCTTCCATCTGGTGATTGATTGACAAAATCAGCCTCCTTTCATTTATGATTCTGCCTTGGAGTGCCCCACTGGGTTCTCTACATCTGGTCAGAAGATGATGTAGATCCAACACACTCCTATCTTAACAACCATCACTACTAATGATCCATCATTTCCACTTGCATTTCATGAGGGAAAGCTGGTCACATGGCCCAACCTGGATGAAGGGAGGTGGGATGCCCAGGAAGAAGAAATGGGTTTGATGAGCACCTAGACGGTCTCTTCTACCCTACAGCCTCCAAGCCCTAACCCTAAAATTATTGGAAACTGGAAGAGGAGGAATTTGGAATTAGAGCAGAAACCTGTCTTTTATTTTTTTCACTTGCAGCCATCCTGAGTTGAAGGTAGGGGAGTAACTGCAACTCTAAATGAATTTGGAAGATTTGCTTATATATGGCATTGGCCATTTTAAGTAGCAAGTTGAAATTATGATTTGTGTCTTGAAATAATCTCAGAGCTTTACATCTCTTTAAAATAATTATAAAAATATATAAATGCCAGATTTTTCATTGCTAGGGCAAAACTAGTCCCACTGAGCAGCTAAAGAAGAGTGAGGAAGCAAAGTTAAATTGTCTTGTGATTGCATCCCACCAGTTGGGCTAGTTTAGCATACTGGTTACATAAATTCTCGTTCATTCATTTGAAACAGTAACTGGCATATTTTGTTCCTCTCCCCTGTGCCTACACCCATTCATTTTTAGAGGTCCTCCCTGGGATTCAATTAACTCCAGAGGGAGTTGTAAGCTCACAGGCCAATAATCAAAGATGACACATTCTTGACTTCTGGGCCACCAGAGGCACCATCCAACTGTGAGACAACAAAGAGTGCCTAGGGAATGCAAAGAAGCAGAACATGTTTCCAAGGCATTCTTTTTCTTTCCTCCTCTACACACACACACACACACACACACACACACACACACACACACACACCCTCACACCAGAGATCTGGGAGGTGAAAAAAGAGTTGGAAGCAATGCAGGGAATTCATTTCTCACCATAATGAATCTGTCAAGGGAATATTGTGATAGATTTTCCCTTGATATTCATGGGGTACAAGTTTAAAGCTCTGTATTCTAGCGTAGGGTATTTTGAAGGCAGCAGATTAGCAGAAGAACCCCTGGCCAAGGTGATAGGAAGGTTAATAAAGACATCTTCTTGGGGTTTCTAGGCATGAGAGTGGCTTGAGATATCTCACCTATTTCCAGGGGCACTGAGTTTTGTCAAGTACAGATGAGTTTACTGATATGAAGGTAACTGAGAAAAAGTGCCAGTGGCTAGAAAAAATTGTCATAGGGTAAGACAAAGAGACTCTAGCAGCAGAAACTTCAAGGATGGGAGGTGACAAGCTGAAATCAGGGAAGTGACAATGGGCTGAGATCTCAAAAGATGATAAGATCTACAGAGTTGAGGCATGAGTCAAGGTGGCAGTAGCAGAATGGAACAGTGTGCATATTATACTTCCTTATGTAGATGAGAACCACCACAGACCAGCCACATTTTCTCCCCATTCCATAGCCTTTTTTATTTTTTTTTTTGTGGTACGCGGGCCTCTCACTGTGGTGGCCTCTCCCGTTGCGGAGCACAGGCTCGGGACATGCAGGTTCAGCGGCCACGGCTCACGGGCCCAGCCGCTCCGTGGCATGTGGGATCTTCCCGGGCCGGGGCACAAACCTGTGTCCCCTGCATCGGCAAGTGGACTCTCAACCACTGTGCCACCAGGGAAGCCCTCCATAGCCCTTTTATGACACCTACATTTAAGTGTAAATTACCAGCAAAGTTCTGAAAAATTCATTGCTACTGTTAGTGAATGGCTAAATCTTGTGATATAGTTTGAATGTTTGTGTCCCCACAAAATTCATGTATTGAAACCTAATCCCCAATGTGATGGTATTAGGAGGTGGGGCCTTTGGGAGGTAATTAGGTCATGAAGGTGGAGCTTTCATGAATAAGATTAGTGCCCTTATAGAGGAGATACCATAGAGCTCTCTTGTCCCTTCTGCCATATGAGGACCCAGTGAGAAGACAGATGTCTATGAACCAGGGAGCAGGCCTTCACTAGACACTGAATCTGCCAGCACCTTGGTGTACCTTCAGAACTGTGAGAAATAAATGTTTGTTGTTTAAGCCACCCAGACTGTGGTATATTTGTTATAGTAGCCTGAATGAACTAGGACAGACTGCTTTAACAAAATATGTGCTAATGGCTCCCAGAAGTGCCCCTGGGGAATAGCCATACTATAACCTAGGCTCCCCTCTGCCCAGTTCTCTTGGATTTCTCTGTTCCTTCTGTGAGTCTCTGAACAGGAGGAGAAGGCTGTACCTATACTCCAGGTTTCTGGCTCTACCAGCTTCCTTTCTTGTATTACTGAAGAGCTGAGCCTTCTTCTTCGTCATCCTTGCATGGTCTGGATGGTATTTCTGGCCCTGTACATAATACTCCTACCATCTCCACTCCATATCTTGGTTCTGAGTTTTCAAAATCACATTGCTTTTGTTTCTTAACTTCTGATTTGACACTGAGCGACCTTAGACTTAGTTCCTGCTCATTGATTCCCTCTGCATATTTGGAAATTATGGTAAAATAATTGATATTAATTCCATAAATAGAAATGGCATCATTCCAGAAATCTAGATTGCTGTTGAATTAAGCTATTAACATTCTCTTTACAGAAGTGAATTTGCTATGGCATGGCACTCAGAAAATGCATTCAATCCAGGGTTGGTCAAGTTCCCTTCATCTACCTTATTTTAGCTTTTCCTTTTTGCAGTTCAGTATCCTCACCAATGTTGATATTACCTAGCACAGTAATGGACCAGTAGGGTAGATTATGGACTGTTAGTATTCAATCTCATCCAAGGTGCTTTATAATGATGAATAATTAGAATAAGCAGAATATTTTGCTGAATATAATTAAAGAAACTCACATAAAGTGAAAATACATTCACAAATTTAAAATGAGGTACGTTCAAAATCAGAGTATTTGAAAGATGTCAGTAAGATTCGTACCAAGGGGCAATTTTTATAGTATTGACAATGCTTCACGGTACATATTCATGTGGAATTTTGATTTGTCCTCTCCTTTGATGTTTCCTATTAGATTGTAACCTCCATAAAGGAAGGGACTATATCTGCTTTATTTACTGCTCACATAAAGTAAAAGTTCATCAAAAGTACAGAATAGGTGCTCCCTAAGGGGAAAAAGTGATAATAACTTCTGTCACCTCCTGTTCCACTTACTTTACCTTTTTTTGCCTGAACTTGTACCTAGAACAAAGAGAAAAAAAACCCTGCTATCTCTGTCTAGAAGGGAAGTTTCTGGCCTTGCTTTTCTCTCTGTAGGAGATTTTAGTCTTTATACTCACAAATTATGAAAAGAACACACCTTAGACAGGCATTTCTTATAACATGTGCCATGGAATCAAGAAAAAAAATAGTTGGTTGGAAAAAAGATTTGAAAGGGAAAAAGTTTATGGGAAACAGACAAACCAAGGAGGCTTCTTCACAGGAGAATTCCTAGGAGTCTTTCTTTGTATTGGATATAGAGATCACTTTTTTTCAATGTCATATTCTGACATTTTCATCCTTGTTGATAAACAAAGAAGTCCCCTTGAGGTTGATGTGCCTGCATGCAGTTTTCTTTCCTGTGTCATTCCTCATGGAGAGCTGGAAGAATCTCAGACCCTCTACTGGAAAGAGCCTGCATGCTGGAGGAGGAGCAGGGTAGTGGGAAGAGAGACTGGAGAAAATAAAAGCACTGAATGGGGGTGTGGAGAAATAGGAGGAAAGACCCTTGAGGGAAGGAATGTCTAGATGACCAACCTAAAAGGATTGATAGGTGACTTAACTGGAAATGTAAAATAATATTTTAAACCATACTCCTGATTCTGGATTCAAAATGATTTATTTTGGAAATGAACTATATCTTAGACACTAAAGGCATTTCATTAATACATATTAAAATTTAAATATAATGATTCTTCTCTTTTATAAATCTTACTACTTTGGCTATCATAGGGTTTTTCACATCTTAAATTAAAGTATAATTAAGGTACTATGAAATTTACCTTTTGGTAAATTGTGTATAGACACACTATGCCTTGCTACACTTTTTGATTTAGACAATGTTAATTTTTAGAGCTGCACATTTAATAAAGTAGCCACTAGCCACATGTGACTACATTTAAGTTAATTGAAATTCAATGAAATTTAAAATTGGGTTTCTCAGTAACACTTGCCATATTTCAGGTGTTCAACAGCCATGTGTAGCTAGTCTTACTGACAGCACAGAAATAAACATTTATATCATTACAGGAAACACTATTGGACAGGATTGTTTTAGAGCCTTAAATTAAGAAAATTTGTATTTAACTTCTTTTATACCATTTCTTTCTGTAGATCCAAGTTTTTATTTAAAATTGTATTGCTTCTGCCTGATGATTCTCCCTTAACAATTTTTTGGCAGTGCAAATGAACTGCACCTGCAATAAATTTCCTCAGTTCCTGTTTTAACAAAAAAAATCTCAGCTTCTTCATTATTGAAAGATATTTTTGCTTTGTGTAGAATTCTTAGGTGACAATATTTAATTTTTCCTTTCATTACTTTAATGATATCATTCCATAGTTTTCTGGCATACATAATTTCTTTTTATTTATTTACTTTTGACAAATGGGATGTTTGATATATGTATACATTGTGAAATGATTACCACAATCAAAATAATTAACACACACGTCACCTTCTTCCACATTTACTTTTGTGTGTATGTCTGTATGTGTGTGTGTGTATGTGTAGGTGGGGGGTGGGATGAGAATACTTGAAGTCTACTCTCTTAGCAAATTTCAAGTATACAATACATTATTATTAACTATAGTCATCATGCTGCCCATCAGATCTGCAGAATTTATTCATCTTGTAATCAAAAGTCTGTATCCTTTGGTCAATATCTCCCTATTTCTCCCAACCCCTACCTTCTGGTATCCATCATCCTACTGTCTGTTACTATGAGTCCTACATTTTTTTTTTTTTTGATTTCCACATATAAATGAGATAATCCTATATTTGTCATTTTGTATTTGTCTTTATCACTTTTCCTCCAATTTTAACCGTGTTGTTGCGAATGGCAGGATTTCCTTCTTTAGGACTTAATAATATTCCATTGTGTGTCTGTGTGCTTATATATAAATATATAATTTTCCTTATTCAACTGTCAATGGACATTTAGGTTATTTCCATATTTTGACTACTGTGAATAATGCTGCAATGAACTTGTAAGTACAGATGACTTCAATATAGTGATTTTTATTTCTTTTGGATATATAATGGGAAGTGGAATTGCTGGATATTATGGTGGTTCTATTTTTAATATTTTGAGGTACCTCTATATTTTTCTCCATAACGGCTGTAGCAATTTATTTTCCTACCAACAATGCACAAGTGTTTCCTTTTCCTATCATCCTCACCAACACTGTTATCTTCTGACCTTTTGAAAATAGCCATCCTAACAGGTGTGAGGTGATATCTCACTGTAGTTCTGATTTGCATTTCCTTGTTGATTAGTTATGTTAAGCACCTTTTCATGTACCTGTTGGCCATTTGTATACCTTCTTTAGAAAACTGTTTGTTCAACTCCTTTACCCATTTTTAAATCAGGTTATTATTTTTATTATTTTTTGCTGAGTTATAATTGTTCCTAATAAATTTTGTAGATTAATCCCTTTTCAAATATATGGTTTTTAAAAAATATTTATTTATTTATTTGGCTGCACTGGGTCTTCATTATGGCATGGGGGATCTTTTAGTTGTGGCATGCAGCATTTTTAGTTGCGGCATGTGAACTCAGTTGTGGCATGCAACTAAGGGATCAAACCTGGGCCCCTGTATTGGGAATGCAAAGTCATAGCCACTGGACCACCAGGGAAGTCCCTCAAATATATGGTTTACAAATATTTTCGCCCATTCTGTAGGTTGCCATTTCATTCTGCTGTTTCCTGTGCTGTACAGGAATTTTTTAGTATGATGTAATCTCATTTGTTTATTTTTGCTTTTGTTGCTTGTGCTTTTGGTGTGAAGTCATTGCCAAGACCTATGTGGAAGAGATTACACCTTATGCTTTCCTCTGGGAGTTGTAGGGTTTCAGCTCTTGCAATTAAGTATTTAATCCATTTTGACTTCATTTTTGTGTATGGTGTAAGATAAAAACCCAGTATAATTCTTTTGCTTTTGTTATCCTGTTTTCCCAAAACCATTTATGGAAGAGATTATCCTTTTCCCATTGCATACTCTTGGTAACTGTAGACAATTTGTCAACCATATATTCATGGGCTTATTTGGGTCTATTCATGGGCTTATTCATGGGTCTATTCTGTTCCACTGGTGTATGTGTCTGTTTTTTTTTTTTTCCAGTACTACACTGTTTTGAATAGTATACTTTGTAATATACTTGAAGTTAGTAAATGTGATGCCTCCGGCTTTGTCCTTCTTGATCAAAATTGCTTTGCCTGTTTGTGGTCTTTTGTGACTCCAAACAAATTTTAGGATTGCTTTTCCTATTTTCATGAAAAATGCCATTGGAATTTTGATAGGGACTGCATTGAATCTCTGTATTGCTTTGGGTAGAATGAACATTTAGCAATATTAATTCTTTCAATCCATAAACATAAGAGGCCATTCAATTTATTTGTGTCTTCTCTGTTTTCTTCCATCAATGTTTTATAGTTTTCAGGATACAGATCTTTTACTTCCTTGGTTAAATTTTTTCCTAAGTATTTTAATCTTTTTGTTGTTATTGCAATTGAGATTGTTTTCTTAAAGTTTTTTCCCAACAGTTTATTGTAAATGTATAGAAGTAGAAGTGATTTTTGTAGGTTGATTTTGTATCCTGCAACTTTACTGAATTCTTTTATTAGTTTTAACAGTTTTTGGCAGGGTTTTTAGGGTTTTCTATATATAAGATCATGCCATATGCAAACAGACATTTTTACCTCTTCCTTCCTGATTTGGATCTGGCATACATAATTTCTGATGTAAATATGCTATAATTATTTTCTTTGTCATTCTGTATGCTATGTGTCTCTTTTTCTCTGGCCACTTTCAAGATTTTAAAATTTATTTTGTTTTTCAGCAGTGACTATGTTGTGTCTATGTGTGTGAGGGTGTGGTGTGTGTGTCTGTGTCTCTCTGTGTGTAAGTTTGTTATTCTCTGAGCTTCTTGGATCTGTGGCTTTGTGTCTTTCTTTAGTTTTTCAAAATTCTTAGGCATTATCTTTTCAAATATTTCATTTTCCCTTTCTTCTTTCTCTTCTTCTTCTGGTATGCCAATTACAAGTGTGATAGATGATTTCATTTTGTCCCATAGTTGTTAGATGCCCTATTCTGTATTTTTTACTCTTTTTAATTTGTGTTTTAGTTTGGTAATTTTTACTAGTCAGTTTTTAAGTTCATTGATTATTTCCTTGGTTGGTTGAGTGGTCTGATTTGCTTTTCAAATTCATTATTCATCTCTGTTATCATGTTTTAATTTCTAGCATTTTAATTTGATTCTTTTTTATAGTTTTTATCTCTCTGCTTAAGTCACCATTGATAGTTCTCATCCTCTTTTTTTCATTAGGGGCTTTAACATATTAAACAGTTATATCCCACTTGATAGTCCTTATAAATATAATATAATATAATATCTGGATCTGGTCTTATTTATTGATTTATATCTTGATAATGTGATTTTTTTCCTGACTTTTTTTGTGTCATAATTTTTTGTTTAAAGTTAGAAATATTTTGTAAGACAATAGAATCTGAGATGATTATTTACACCTGGAAATAGACTCACTTTGTCTTTTTCCAAACCTTAGTGAAGGAGTTTGAACCCACCTAATCAGAAGTTGGATTGGATTTGCTTTTTTTGTTGTTGCTATAGTTATCCTTAGAACACCACAGTCTTCAAATTCTTCTCATATTATCTTGTCTTTAAGATAGTGGCAGGTTTGCAAGAGGTTTCATCTCAAGTTCTGCTGCACTTTCAAATTCAGATTCCCCATTTTGCTTATATCTCAGAGAAGGTCTCCTTCTATGCTCTTCATCTCTCCCAGCAGTAGACTGCTGTTACTGTTACTCAATGCTTGCTAGCCTAGTTATGGAAAGCAAGTAAGGGGAGGGTGTTCTCTGTTATTATAGCTCAGCATAAGTCTTATGGGAGCATTGGACACATTTGTGTTGGAGGTGGGTCCTTCCCTGTGGTCCTGTATCTCCCCAAAGGAGATATTTAATGGTTTGGTCCCAGAATATATTTCTACCTCTCTTGCAGGAGTACTGGATTCTCCCAGCTGCAATAGATCTTCACTTGTACTCTGAAGATAATAAGGTAATAAGGTTTGCTGCCTTGTCCTAAACAGCTTAAGACATTTGTTTTATAGAGGACATTGCAAAAAAGGCTCCATGCTTTGTCTTCAATGACTGTTTTTCTTCTCCTCCAGGGCTGAACCATGAAGGTAGAATTCTCACACTACTTCCATATTTTCTTGTGAGCCTGAATGCAAGTTTCTCTGGTGTCTGTGACTCTTAGGAATTGTATACCCTCGCACTGGCCCATGAACGGCCTTTAGCTGTTTGTTTAAAATTTTACCTGAATTATTTCCCCAGCTTGTATGTTGTTGCCTGTCTACTGTAGCTAAACACGTGATTGTGCCCTGTCACTCTTAGAGGTGCCTGTCTTTATATTTTGGTGAGTCTGGTTGCCCTGAACTTCAGCTCTCTTATAAAAAGAAAGTTGTGATTTTGCAAATTAGCAAGTTTTCCTTTTGTTATAGGCATGAACCATAAAAGATCCAGTTACTCTGTACTCTCAGCAGCTCCAAATATTCTTTTCTTAATCTTGACCAATATGAAGCTGTGAAATGATAACTCACTTTGGTTTTATTTGATTTTCCTGACTGCTAATGAGGCAGAATATGATTTTTCCCCCACACTTTTACTTTCAACCTTTCTGTGACTTTATATTTAATGCATGTGTCTTGTAATTAGTGTACAGGTAAATTTTATTTTTAACACTGCAGTTTGACCATAAGATTTTGGATGGAATTTTTAGTCCATTTGAAGTTCATTTAATTACTGATATACCTAGGTTTGAACATACCACATAAGTACTTGTTTCCCATAATCTGTTCTTTGATCCTTTCTCTCTTTTTTTGCTATTTGTTTTTAGTTCATTTATTTCTCTCCATACAGTTGTTAATTACACATTATTGTTGTAGTGGTTGTTCTAGAGATTACAACAGTAATTTTTGGCTTATTTAGAATCAGTATCAGCTTATCATTTTTACCTTTTCCTGGACTATACATGTAACTTATAACACATTAACTCCATTTATTATCTTTTTACCTTTTGTGCTATTGTTGTCAGGTATTTCAAATCCACATATATTATGAATTCTAAAAGACATTATTTGGTGTTTTAAAATCTCAATATCATTTAATTTTCCCCATTTATGCTTTCTTGTTCTTTATTGCATTTTTATACTGAATTAATTTAGGAGATACTACATACTGAAAAACATTTTCTAAATATGACTTTGTTTCACCTTTATATATGAAGAATATTTTCACTGATTATAAAATTTTAGATTTGCAGTTATTTTCTTACATGTCTTTAAAGATATCCCACTGTCTTCTAGCTTCTTTCTTATTTAGACGTCATTTATCTGCTTTATTGTTGATTCTTTTTTTTTTTGTGGTACGCGGGCCCCTCACTGTTGTGGCCGCTCCCGTTGTGGAGCACAGGCTCTGGACGTGCAGGCTTAGTGGTCATGGCTCACGGGCCCAGCCGCTCCACGGCATGTGGGATCCTCCCGGAGCAGGGCATGAATCCATGTCCCCTGCATCAGCAGGTGGACTCTCAACCACTGCGCCACCAGGGAAGCTCCTATTGTTGCTTCTTTTAAAGTAATGTGTCTTTACCATAAACAAGATGAAAAGCCAACCCTTAGAATGGGAGAAAATATTTGCAAACAAAGCAACTGACAAAGGATTAATCTCCAAAATATACAAGCAGTTCATACATCTCAATATCAGAAAAACCAACAACCCAATCAAAAAATGGTTGGAAGACCTAAATAGACATTTCTCCAAAGAAGACATACAGATGGCCAAGTGAGGCACATGAAAAGATGCTCAACATCACTAACTGTCAGAGAAATGCAAATCGAAACTACAATGAGCTATCACCTCACACTGGTCAGAATGGCCATCATCAAAAAATATACAAACAATAAATGCTGGAGAGGGTGTGGAGAAAAGGAAAGCCTCTTGCACTGTTAGTGGGAATGTAAATTGATACAGCCACTATGGAGAGCAGTATAGAGGTTCCTTAAAAAAACTAAAAGTAGGGCTTCCCTGGTGGCACAGTGGTTAAGAGTCCACCTGCCAATGCAGGGGATATGGGTTTGTGCCCCGGTCCGGGAAGATCCCACATGCCACGGAGCAGCTAGGCCCGTGAGCCATGGCCGCTGGGCCTGCACATCCGAAGCCTATGCTCCGCAACGGGAGAGGCCACAACAGTGAGAGGTCCGCGTACCACAAAAAACAAACAAACAAACAAACAAAAACTAAAAATAGAACTACCATATGACCCAACAATCTCACTACTGGGCATATACCCAGAGAACCATAATTCAAAAAAGCACATGCACCCCAATGTTCATAGCAGCACTATTTACAATAGCTAGGACATGGAAGCTAAATGCCCATCGACAAAGGAATGGATAAAGAAGATATGGTACATATATACAATGGAATATTACTCAGCCATAAAAAGGAATGAAATTGGGTCATTTGTGGAGACATGGATGGACCTACAATGTGTCATACAGAGTGAACTAAGTCAGAAAGAGAAAAGCAAATATCATATAATAACACATATATGTGGAATCTAGAAAAATGATATAAATGATCTTATTTGCAAAGAAGAAATAGAGACACAGACATAGAGAACAAATGTATGGATACCAAGGGGAAAGGGGTGGGGTGGGAGGAATTAGGAGACTGAGAGTGACACATATACTTTATTGATACTATGTATAAAATAGACAACTGATGGGAACATACTGTATAGCACAGGGAACTCTACCTAATGCACTGTGGTAACCTAATGGGAGGGACGTCCAAAAGGGAGGGATATCTGTATGTGTATGGCTGATTCATGTTGCTGTGCAGTGGAGGCTAACACAACATTGTAAAGCAAACATACTCCAATAAAAATTAATTTAAAAAAATAATCTTTTTTTTTTCTTTATTGGCTTCTTGGAACTCTTCTGTTTGTCTTTAGCTTCTGGAAATATGACTATGTTGCAGTTGTTTTATGTATTTTTGAGTAACAAACCACCCCAAGCTTAGTGACTTTAAAAAACAAAATCATGATTTTATTGGCAGACTGGACTCATTTGGGCAGTTCTCACTTGGGGTTGCATGCAATTGTAGTCAGGTATCAGCTGATGCTACGCTTTCCTGAAGGCTCCACTGGGCTTGACACCCATGGTGGCTCACTTAACAGCTTGCTGCTGGCTGGTTTCTAAACTGGTGCTGTTCAACAGAGTGCCTAAATTTACCCTCTCTAGGTAGCTTAGACTTGTCATAACAACTGATTCTAAATAGTAGGAAGTGGAAGCTGCTAGGTCAGTTTAAGGCTGTGCCTAAACTGGCAAATTGTTATTACTCCTGTTTACTATTGGTCAAGGCAGTTTCAAAGGTTAGAAAGATAAACTATACCTCTTGATGGAGGCATGTCAAGATTACATAGTAGAAGAGCATGTGAGAATGGGAGATAATTCTGTAACAATTTTTGAAAAATTCAATCTGTCATAGTCTGCTATTTGGATTAAAAAAACTAATCCCTTCCTCATGCCCAGTACACACAACCTTTCTCCCAAGACCTGCAATGCTTTATTCTGTTATGGCATCAACTCGAATTCTAAGATCTCATTACCACACTGCCGACTTATCCACATTTGAATCTGATATAGAGAAGTATAGATGAGGCTGCCATGTGAAGAAGGCCAGTCTAGCCTGATAGAGATGTGGTCCAATGGCCAGCATACATGTTCACATGCTCTATGAGAACTTAATTAAACAATTTATTTTCATTATTTGAATTGTTATAAAACCTTCAATCTTTCAACAACATCCTATGATATCACTTGACCTTCCTTTAAGTATGAATCCTAAATATAAATACAAAGTCAGACACAGAAATTATATGGTTGTATTTTATGAAGTGGCATTGTGTATACATTTATATTAACCTTTTAAGCTATCAAAAATGAAAAAACACAAAATGTAAGATTTTGCAAGAATGTTAGAGCCCTAAAAATATGTCTGAATGACCCCATGTGTGTGCCAACTACAGCTTTAGAAACACTGTCCCACATTAATGAGAATGAAGTAAGAAATATCTACAACAGTCAGACCAATCACTACCACTGATTCTAAAACACAGGTGGGAACAGTGGATGCCTGAGAACCAGTGAAAAGAGTGATTCAAAATACCCAAGCTCCTCTCCTACCTATATCTGATGCTCTGATATATTCTTGGGAAGAAAAAACACCCAGCATGTCAATTCTGGAAAAACGTTCTCTTTTCTCAAGATCAATTGAGAGTCAGAATTCAGGCTCAAGATCAACATTTCCTCAAGTAAAACCTCTCACATTAAATGCAGAACTCTCCAACCTGAAAGGAAGCATCTGCAAAATTAACATGGGCTGCTCCCCTACTGAATTCTTTGCCTTTTCGAATATTTCTCGTTCCTTTGGTTTTCAACTTGCCATTACCTCTGGACTTTGGATTTACAAGTATATCTGGAAAATCTTTTGATATTGCATCATAATTTCTGCTGCTCAATACCACATGCCTCCCAGATCATCTGATATCCATTCACTATTTTGGTACTGATAAAACTGCTTCTTGAACTCTGTTTAATCCCAGCCAATTTATATTATGATAACATATTTTTCCAAGCTTCCAACTTCTTTACATAAGACAATAAAAATGTTTCCATTTCTACCATTCTATGGTGAATTTATTTGGAAAGCAATCTAATTGCCTCTTGATAAGAGGTGCTATAGTACTTGACCTGTTGGGAATATATGGCTGTTTGGGCACAAGTCACACTAATGCTGACCCTTCTGGCAATGACACTACTTCCACTCTCAAGATTTTATCATGGCCTGATGAGAACAGCAGGCCTCTTTTTCCAAATAATCATTTTCTCAAAATATTAGAGAGATTTATATCTCCAATATATCAAGTGGTTTTCACATCCCTATTTGACTACATTGTTGAGAAAAGAAGAAAGGTGAATGGTCCTACACTTATAAGATCAGATCCAAAGGAAGAATACTATAGCTGGCTGCCCTTCCAGTCTGGGGCTAAACATTATTATATACACACTCGATAAGGAAGCCACCACCACACATGTTGACACATGAAAGTGTCAAATGCCTAACCATAACATTTACAGTTACATTATTACACCATTATGCTAGTACACTCTTCCACTTGGCCCCAAATCTAACTTATGACCTGATCCTAGAGAGAATGGAGACACCTTCCCATCCAGGAAAAGTTGGTAAGCATGAATATTCTAGCCAATCTCTCCACTTAATCACTTTAAAATGTTGTGACACTTAGATCCTTCCTAACAGGGGAGCCTGGCACTGAAGAGCACATCCCATCTTCCACTCAAAATGTAACCAATGCAGTGAACTTTCCAACCAAAGATTACCTAACAGCACAGGGGCAACATGGACTCTATCTGTACTTATATCCTCAGTCATTGGCTTTTTAGCTCCAGTCAGTGCCTAACATAGGCACCCAATATGTGTTTGTTGAGTTCTACTAAAGAGAACTTGCTGCTAGAAGGTACAGCTGTTTCCTTCACCCCTTGCCTTTATATCATTCAATCAAAAATACTTATCTATCTGCACCAGGCACTGTGCTAACTACTGAGGGTGTTGCAATGAGCAAAACATATGTGTTTCCTGCCTTCATTTAGCTTATTTGTTACTATTCTGTGTCATCCACTCTGGCTGCTTCTCCAAACCTAGATGAAAAGTGCAACCAGAGAGTCCTTTGAAGAATCAAGTTCATTAGGAACTTTTACCATTTGAAATTCAGCTCTCCACAAATGACTGACCAAGTGAATTAAACTAGATTAGCTGTTCTTGTAGGCTGTAATTTCACAGTTCCTGCGGGGAGGGCAACATATAGAATGTCCCTTCTTTGAATCTCTAGGTAGATGATCTTGAGGAAAGACATGTCCTCAAATTATTATTTTTTCCAGGAAATGTTTGAGAGTGGTGTGCTTTTTGAGCCCTTCTATATCTGATATTCTTCTGCTGTCTTTACCTAAAAATGTCACCTTGACAGGATGCAGGATTCTTCAATCATAACTATTGTCTCATATCTCTGTGAGGTTTTCCGCAGTTTTTGACATTTATTTTTGTGACAGAAACATTTGAAAACAATCTAATTTTTTGTTCATTTATAAGTAATTTATTCCTTTCATGTTTCTTTATTATTGAAATTCATAAACTTGGCAAAAATGCACACATTCTACATTTTTCCTGGTGACTGTCTCCTTCCTATGAACTCAAAATTTTATTTTTAATTAAACATTTTTTGCTTTTATACATTGAATACTGCCTTTGCTCCATCTACTCTTGTTCATTTTTAGGAACGAATCTCCTAATCATGGAGAATTCCTAAATTGTCTTCTAAAATGGCTTTGTTTATTCTTTCTCATTATTTTAATATGTTTATTCTTTTCTTCCATTAAATTTAACTTTTATAATACTGATTTGATTTCATGCTCTTTTCAGGGTAGATGTAAATTTGGTATCTGTGTTTTTGGTCTCCTTATGGTCCATGTTAACTCATGACTATTGATGGGCAACAAAACTTTGTATGTTAACTTGCACTCCTTCTAAGATAGGTGTGATGGCCTCAACTAAATCATTTTGTTGTGGCAGAGTTACCTATCTAGGTCTTGATTAAATGAGTAATGGTGTTGGTGTTGATTTCAGACATTTGTAACAACGTGTAACAGAAGCCACCTGATTCCCACCGCTTCGTCAGAGACCCTTACACATGATATCAATGGAAACTCTATCGAAGTTCTTACGTCATGCACTCAGAAGTTTGCAACCAGCCAAGTCAAAGATGAGATTGTACACTACCAGAGCACTGGCACTCTCACGGTGCTAGGGAAACCCTCTTTCCCTGAAGGGTCCAAGTGAAGAGCAGGGGAAAATTTTAAATTAATGATCATCAGTAAGAAGGATTGTTCTTTTACTTATTTTTTAAAGCAGAGGTTAGAATAAGCACATTTCTTGTATCTTACTTAAGTGACACAGGAAAATTTCAAAGGATAATTTCAAAGATGTTTCAGAATATATTTTAAAGCCATTTTTGTTCACTCTGCCACTCTAGATAAAATTACTGGCCCAAAGAACACTGCAAGTGCAACTTGATTTTTTTTTTTTTTTTTTTTGCCGTACGCGGGCCTCTCACTGCTGTGGCCTCTCCCGTTGTGGAGCACAGGCTCCGGACGCGCAGGCCTAGCGGCCATGGCTCACGGGCCCAGCCGCTCTGCGGCATGTGGGATCTTCCTGGACCGGGGCACGAACCCGCGTCCCCTGCATCAGCAGGCAGACTCTCAACCACTGCACCAACAGGGAAGCCCACAACTTGATATTCTTGGTGAAGGTAGTGTTGGGGAGGCTATGGAGTGAACAGGTGAGTGGGGTGGAAAGAATTCTGAATCCTTTTCCATCAAATACCTGGTACTAAGCTCACCAGGTCAGATGTAGGGAGAGTAGAGAATGGAAAAAAATCACTCAACACTGTGGATAATGGATAGAACAAAGGAAGAGTGAAGGCAGAAAGCTTATTTTGGAAAAATCATAATTCAGACTTCCAAACCACAATAGGATTGACCTGTTGTGATGGCAGTGTAAATGGAGAAGATATCAGAATTTTGAGAGATATTTGGATAACAGAATGAAGAAAATTCAGTGAACAACTGATTGTAGGAGAACTATATAAAAGGATTTTACAATAACCTCTGGTTTCTGGCCTATGTGATAGAGTAGATATTAAAATCAAAGGAGATATAGGAAAAAGGGAAGACTTTGAGGCAATAGGTTGAAAGAGGGGCTGAATGTGGAACATAATAAGTTCTCTTTGGACATGGTGTGTTTAAAACAAATACAAGATTCCAAGGTAGAGGTATTCAACTGGAGGTTAGATACATGGCTCTAGAGTTTTAGACAGAGGATTAAAATGAAGATATAGATTATGAGGTTGGCAGTGTACTAATGCCTGGAAAAGAGCCAATAGAAAATGCCAGGCACTGTCCTAGGGACATAGGATGTAATAGTGGAAAGAAAGACCAGGTTCCTACCCTGACGAAACTCATGTACCAAATAGTAATAGTCAGATAGATAAATATGTATGTAATGTAACTTCAGACTGTTACAAAAAAGGCCAAGAATAGATTCCCTAAAAACCGTGAAAATGTAAGATTTCAATAAATGGAAAAAAGTTATCTGCAAGGAACCAAGAAAGAGAGGTAGATCCAAGTAATTGCAGGAAAATCGAGAGCCAGAAGGCCTCAGTGTGTCAACTAGGAGTGTTCAAAAGAACCAGTGCTAAAAGTATTGAACAATCAGTCAAATTTCTCCTTGATTTTGTTCAAGGGTCTATGGCTCTGCCTTTGCAATCAGAGCTGCCAGAGTCAGCATACGGGATGCTGGCTTTGCCATTTTGATTGCTCATTTTAAAACAAATCTCACCATATTTCTGATCTTTCATTACCAAAATGTTCCCATGAGTAAAACTGAGTCATTTTAAAGGGATTAAAAAATCATATATTCTTTGTTCAAATTAACTATAGCTTTCTCATTTCTCAGGCAAAGAAAGCCTTGCTCCCTCAAGCCAAGTTGATGAAAATGGATATAGTCTGATGTCACTTTCTTTTTTTTTTTATTAAAGTATAGTTGATTTACAATGTTGTATTAGTTTCTAGTGTACAGCAAAGGGAGTCAGTTATATATATGTATATATATATATTCATTATAGGTTATTACAAGATATTGAATATAGTTCCTTGTGATATAGAGTAGGACTTTCTTTTTTTACTTATTTTATACATTGTATTTTGTATCTGCTAATCCCAAGCTCTTAATTTATCCCTTCCCTTTGGAACCATAAGTTTGTTTTCTATGTCTGTGAGTCTTTATCTGTTTTGTAAATAAGTTCATTTGTATCATATTTTAGATTCCACATATAAGTGATATATGATATTTGTCTTTGTCTGACTGACTTCACTTAGTATGACAATCTCTAGGCCCATCTGTGTTGCTGAAAATGGCATTACTTCGCTCTTTTTAATGGCTGAGTAGTACTCCATTGTATATATGTACCACATCTTCTTTATCGATTCATCCATTGATGGACATTTAGGTTGCTTGCATATATTGGCTATTGTAAATAGTGCTGCAATGAACATTGGGGTGCAGGTATCTTTTTGTATTACGGTTTCCTCTGGATAGATGTCCAGGAATGGGATTGCTAGATCATATGGTAACTTTATTTTTAGTTTTTTAAGGAACCTCCATACTGTTCTCCAGAGTGGCTGTACCAGTTTACATTCCCACCAACAGTGTAAGAAGATTCCCTTTCTCCACACCCTCTCTAGCATTAGCATTTATTATTTGTAGATGATGTCACTCTCTTTGAATAAAGAAAAACATTCAGTCACAGTACTTAAGTATTCTTCTCTTTGCAACTATGGAAAATATTTTTTCTATACACTTTCAATGATCTTAAGAGTAAACTAGATTATTTTATGTTCCTAGCAACATGAGTTGAAGTTGACAGTACTAAACTATTTTTATGTACAATGTATTTGTTTGTCTTAGATGTTGAATGTGATACCTTGAAGATTCTTTGAGATGTGTGATTTTGTGCCCCAAATTCATTATTTATTATTCAGCTGCCTTTCTGCGTGGCTTAGAATAGAATCAGTATGAGAAGTTTTCATCTTGAATGCACTTCAGGTATAATTATATTTTAAATTCTGTCAGGTTTTACTAGTACTGTTAATGCATTTAAGTGTGCATTAAAACCAAATCCTTTCCATCCATTTCTTTTTCACAGGCAAGATTTATAGTGTCAGGATAGTTATTTTCTGGATTAGCTGTAAGCCAGGCAAAAAGCTTTACTGTGGCATGCATTTTATTTTAGAAATGGCAGAGGAACAAATTTCACAGTGGGCAGCATCACTTTGAAAACATGATTATTAATCTTTTTCTGAGCAAAAGTGCAATAGATAAATTAGTTCAGCAGGAGGAGAGCTTAAACATTTTTTGGTATTTGTTTCATGGTGTGAGATGGAAAAGAAAATAGATAAAGTTACAGCCAAAATTCATTTTCCCTGGAAAGTTTTGACTATAATGCAATGCAAAATATATAATAAACTTTATCTTTTTCCTTTTGAATTTTTGAGGGCACTGGCTGTTCACTTTGTCAAGCGCCTTGTGATGGGTTTGTGCCAGACTGAAATAGAGGATACCCACATCATTATTGCCAATCCTATGGTGATGAAATATTAAGTGAATGGAAGAATTTTATTATATCACTTCATGGTCTTTCTAATAAAAACCTCGCTAATTTACACAGGTAACTAGTATCTAGCAAAACTACTGCCCAGGAAAGTGCTTGGCTAGTCATACTTGCTCACTCTAGCCATGCTTGTTGTTAAGCTATATTAGGGAATTTTTTTTTTCTTCAAAACTCACTCACTTTATTAAAGAGACAATATCATGACTATTATAGAAATAAAATTGTATTGTTTTAGTATTTTGCCAGGGGACATAGGTATGTTCAAATTATGTGAAGACATGAGAAACTACCACATCCAAAAGCACTGAGGATCTGTGAGGAACTTTCTATAAAGAGGCAAAGTAACATTATATTTTCTGCTGAGGCTTTGGTCCTAATCTTCAAAACCAATCCCAACTGAGATGCTCAAACTCCATGGAGAGTTTACCTGTGATGGCTAAGAGTAGGTTTCCTGAGCTTAAGGTTTGCTCTGGAATTTCCAGCACAAAGCCTACAACTGAATTTTAGATCGTTTTTTCTCAGTGTGAGGAAAGGGCGCTGGTGCCAGAAACAGCCTGTTTGCCAGCAGCTAGCCTGGGTACAGTGCTTCAGGCACTTTTAGGTCAGGGTAACAGCTCTTCCATCAGAAGCTAGTGGAGACTGAGAGGACAGTGGGGTGAGAGAGAGGGAGAGAGAGAGCGAGCAAGTGGATCTATGATCTTTTACTTTCATATCATTTCTGTCTTCAATAAACCAATGGACTAAGTTCTTAAACCTGTTTAATCTATCACACTCCCTCCCTCCCTCCCTTCCTCCCTTCCTTTCTTTCTAATATTTATTTATTTATTTGACTGCCTTGGGTCCTAGTTGTGGCATGTGGGATCTTCCGTTGCAGCACATGGGCTCTTTGTTGCAGCACGCGGGCTTCTCTCTAGTTGTGGTGCTCGGGCTTTTTGCCCCATGGCATGTGGGATATTAGCTCCCGACTGGGGATCAAACTCGTGTCCCCTGCATTTGAAGGCAGATTCTCAACCACTGGACCACCAAGGAAGTCCCATTTCTTCCTTCCTTCCTCCCTCCTTCTCTCTCTCTTTCTTTCCTTTTTCTTTTTCTTTCTTCCTTCCTTTTTCTTTCTTTCTTTTCTTTCTTTCTCTCTTTCTTTCTTTCTCTTTTCCTTCCTTCCTTCCTTCCTTCCTTCCTTTCTTTCTTTCTTTCTTTCTTTCTTTCTTTCTTTCTTTCTTTCTTTCTTTCTTTCTTTCTTTCTTTCTTTCTTTCTTTCTTTCTTTCTTTCTCTTAAGGAAACAGTGAGAGAGTTTCAGTGAATAGGCTAGACAGGAAAAAACTTTGCCATTTCTCCAGAAGCTAATCTTCAACATACATTTTTTTTTCATAAGAATCTTATAATTTTCTTTGGTTTCATCAGACATGTGATTCAAAAGTTGATAAAATTCTACATCTAACGTAATGAAATACAGCAAACTTTATTTTTTCTATAGAGGACTTGAGTTACTTGTATTTACAGTCATCTTTTCATGTTTGAAAATTAAGGTCTCACTTTTTTTCTACTAGAAAAATATATCAAATCTTTCTTCACTGTGAATTGTGGGCCTTATAAATGTAAGAATTGGAAGAAATATGTTATGCATGCATATTTGCTATAGGTTTTGGGGAGGACAGAATTTCATGGTATCTCTTTTATCCTTCCTTGAATGCAGTGGACCTAAAATAATTTGTTTTTAACTGCACATTTTGAATTCTTATTATTTAACCGTTTGAAATTTTCCATCTGCTTTTACTCCATCTGTATACCGTATATTTAGATTTGTCTTTTCCATCTTTCCACAGGAGGGAGGAAAAAAAACACATGAGATTGCTCTATTGAGGGTAAAACTCTGGTGCTGAGATCACAGGATTAGCAATTTCAGCGCTCTAAGCAAGTATCCTTTTACTCTCTAGATTGCAATTGTTGCAAGAGTGGCAAAAAAATCTTGCCAAAAACACATGCCAGAATTTGGGACAATAGTGGGCCCCTGTAAGATACAACAGAATCCACATATTGATGCCAATTTGCCTTGAAGAGACTAGTGAAAGTCAAAGATTTCTCAGAAGAAACAATACCCAATTTCCCTCTGTTTTAATATAGTGCCAAATTAGATGTATTTTTTTAAAACTTAAAACACCATCACATAAAATAACTCTAATTGGTCTGTGGTTGTATTTAATGTTTATGTATTTAATTATTGCAAAAATATGAATAAAATGACCTTAAGGATTACATTGACTTCTGACTTTACAAAAGTTTAATTACTGTCGGTAGCAAAAAAATAAAAGAACAGCTTTTTGTGCTAGTTATAAAATCTCATCTTCTTTTTAGCCATTGTAGAGGGGCCTTTAAAGAGCAAAAGACAATTTCAGTTTTAGGGGATATTGTGGGCTGACTTAATTGGTGATTTTTGTGACCTAATTTACCTTGAAGGAAAAAAGTTACTTTTTAAATTGTAATTCCTTATGAAGATATCCTTAACCTTTGTCAAATATTTCCAGGCCTGAGTGGCTATATTTTAAAGTAATCCCTGGATGTTATCCCTAACAAACTCATAATTCATCCTCAGTGGGTCCCACTTCTCCAAATTTCAATGTTAAATATTGAGAATATGGGTCACAGTACCTAAGAGTATAAAATATTATACATGGCATAACAATTCCCCAAACCTTGAGTGGGTCATACTAAGGAAATGGCCAGCGTTGTGATGACCATTATCTGCATGTGAGACTTTTTGTGTAATTATTTTCTTCACCCTTCAATGGATCAGGGTCCTAGCAGGAAACTGATGGCATATACAAACTGAGTACTTTGAAGAGTGTTTTAAAATAATCTGTTTGAAAATGTGTGTGCAGGTAACAGAGAATCCTGGAGCCTGTAAAGGAAGGTTAATGTTACCCCTGAATAGAAATGAGTATATTTGCTAGAACCTGGAAACAGTGAAGTATGTGTAGTGGGTGGCCTGATAGGAACGGAGACCTTTGGCCATGAGGCACAGCCAGCCCATGGAATCCTCCCCACCCCCTCCCTCATCAGGAAGCTCAGGAATAAGTACAATGACCTCACTCTTCTCCCTTCCTCGAATCACCTGTTTTTGCTCTCTATTGGCTGAACCCAACCTGAAGTGCTGGTGCTATACAGCAGGGAATAGATATGTAGGTGCATAAACAAGAGACTGAGCACATCCTCTAATGTAAAAATGCCGCAGATCCTGTGCTCTAGATTTCGACTGTGGGTATGGAGTAAATATGACTGAAGAATGATTTTTTTGCCTCAGACTCAGGAATTCTTAGTTACGTCCTGTAATGCACGATAAGCATATGATTTTTAAATCTCTCACCATTCCACTCTCACTCAATCTGACATCCCCTTCATTTCTAACCATTCCAAGTTTCAGATCAACTTTTCTACCATTACCTCATTCAGTGACATGTACTGAACACAATCTGTGGTTGCAAAACTGTGTTAGGTCTGTGGGTGAGGAGATGATATGACCCAGTCTCTGCTACTGCACTGTCTGGTAGACAAGATGAATACAGAGATGAAATTCCCTAATATTATACTGTAAAAAGTAAGATATGAACAAAGATTCATAGGCCTGTATCTGTAGGGTGGCATCTTTGCAACCACATTTCACAGAATACAAAAAAGATTTGAGTCTACACTCAAGGCAATATACTTCTCCTTATTTAAACTAATAAAATGACAAACTAATTACGATTAGAACTCTCTTATTGATTGGGGTGGGGGGCATGGGATGTGGCAGCTTGAAGCAGGATCTTAGTTCCCTGACCAGGGACTGAATCCAGGCTGTGGAGGTGAGAGTGCCGAATCCTAACCATTAGACCATAAAGGCCCACAGGCTTGATGCAGGACCTTGGTTCTTGTCTTATTTGAAGAAAGAATTCATCAAAAAGGCAAAAGTAGAGAATCAGGTAAACCATTTATTTGAAACAAAGTACATGTGGAAAAACATACGTGCAGGCTCAGAGAGAGTTGCGCTTTTGGGGTGGCTTAAATTGCTTATATGAGGGCAGTCTTCCAGGTTCCCTCTAGCCAATCATCTTGCTTCATCTAGCTTTGTGCCCATATTTGGTCTGACTCAGGGCCCTTCCCAATGCACGCACACATCTTTTAGCCAAGATGCTTTCCAGCGCAAGGGTCTCTGGGAGGTTGGCAGGACATATTACGGGCTAGTGCCCCCTCCCTATTTTGACCCCTGAAGAACCTGTCTGTGCCTGTATAGTCTGGGAGGTCTCATTGACCTAAAAATGAAAAATGTGGTCGTCTTATCTTTTCACTCAAGCAGAGCTCATCTCCTCTCTGTTCCTGCCTTTATCTTTTCCTTGAAGTGTCAGCAGGAGACAAGCTCCAGCTGCTCAGTCTGGGGCCCATCTACCTCCTACCTCAGTATGAGTCTGGATGTGAAAAACATATATGCTGGCCATGTAGATTGAATTATTTAAACTCCAGAAAATTTGTTTTTCATTTGAGTTTGGTTAATGTGAATCCATACTGGAAAGATAGATTTAATGTTAATGTGATGGTATTTTGAGACTTCAAGAGTGGGGTAGGATCCTGGAGCAGGGTGACTTCCCTAAGAAGTGTTAGGCCATTTTCAGAGGGCTCTTAGGAGAAAGTGTGCAAATGCTTTCCAAGTAAGTGCTCACACTCTCCAACATTGAAGCATATCAATTTCTTATTTAGATTATTATACTATCAGCATAACATGAAAGAGGCATAGGAGAGTTATGAAATTATAAAATGCATGTGTTTGTGTGTGTAAGACAGAAAATGGGGGAGTGGAGAGAAGGAGATTGTAAGTACTGGAAATGTGCTAAGAACTGCCAAGTTTTATGAAATTATTCACTTAAAATATAAATCATAGGGGTTTCCCTGGTGGCACAGCGGTTGAGAGTCCACCTGCCAATGCAGGGGATGCGGGTTCATGCCCCAGTCTGGGAAGTTTCCACATGCCACAGAGCGGCTGGGCCTGTGAGCCGTGGCCGCTGAGCCTGCACATCCAGAGCCTGTGCTCCACAATGGGAGAGGCCACAACAGTGAGAGGCCCGCGTATCGCAAAAAAAAAATCGTAATTCAGTCATAAATCAGAATATGAGATTGAAATTGTTCCTAAGACAAAATTTAAAATAAAACAAAGAAAACTGTGAGAAATAGGATAATTTGGGTAGAAATCACTATGCCCTAGTGATAAGGACAGAGTAAAGTGATGAAGTAGATGATTAAATAGTTAACTTCACTAAGGGATCATAAATAGAGAAAAATATGTGGGAGACCCCTGGAAGTTAATGATCACTCAAACAGACTTGCTTAGCAAAAAAACCAAGCTAACTTGCTTGGCAACAAAACCATGCAAAAGAAGCACAAGACATGCCCCAAAACAATAAAACAATTGTGGAATAAGACCTACATCCTGCCCATTGAAGTCAGCAAGTTAATGATCCTTGAGAAAGGGTTTTTTCTGCATGTACTAAGAGCAGAAATCTAGGGGAAAGGTGACATTATACTGAAACCTGAGATGATTTACCATATTTTGGTATACGTTCCTACCTTTTTGCTCATTTCCACAGCACCATGACAGTGCTGGCTTGACCATGTAGGGACAAGAAAACTCCCCTGCCTGTTGTGGAGGAGGAGCTGATGATGGAAGCTTGACATCTACTCAAGAATGAGGAAGAAGATGGTCTTCTCCTTCTCACCAGTTTCCCTTTGATTATAAAAATGTAGCCCACTGAGTTCTTGGGGCAGCACTCCCTTGCCTGCCTGCTTGTATCTCTCACAAGCATCCTATACTAATAAACTCTTACCTGTCACTCTGCCTCTCGTTGAATTCTTTCTGCACCGAGACAGAAGGACCAGTACTCTACTGAGTCCCAAAACATGTTCTGCAGTTTCACTAGGGGGTAACAGAACAAGTCTGCACATACAGACTATTAGGGCCATGAAAGGTAACATACGTACCTTACACTATCTCGGTTATCTATATGACCTGGGATGAGAAGCTGTCCCTGATCCTATTTCTAATAACTTAATAGACCTTGTGCAACTTCTTTCTTCTACAACTGTGAGGTTTCATCCATAATAAGATAATAAAAATGGATTTTCAAACTTGTGTTTGCATCTGCATGTTTATTATCTTGCATAGAAGCTCACACAGTTAGGGTGACTGTTCTTGTTTGAATCACAGTGCAGTTACCGATTCTAACTACCTCTACTTTCCTATCCTTGCTTCCATGGCCTCTTTGGATACATATCCAAAAATGACAGATTGAAAATCACTGAACTAATGACTTAAGAAATTTTTTCAGTATAAGATTCTTGGGATAAAGCAGGAATAGATCGACTAAATAGGAAGCTTGCCTTCAGTCTTGATTAGATAAAGACCCACCTTCCTCTTTTGTAAAAAAAATGTATGTTATCAGTCCTGTAAATTACTTCTCACACCTGACGAAAGGAAATACCTGAACCCTTACCACTTAGAGAAAGCCAAGCATACTTATTTTGTTAAAGAGTCACATGTGACATGTGACTTGCTCTGAGCAGATTTGCTTCTGGGTCAGTTGGGTTCTCTTGTGGTACTACAGAAGATGGATAATTTTTAATTTACCTGGCTGTACACATTTTTAACAGCTTGTAAATTATTACTGCTCCTGTTTTCATATTTCATTGTCACATTCATAGCATGTCAATTACTTGAATTAAAGTACCAGAGTCAGGGGTCACATGTGAACTTTCTATTTAAAACAGATATTGCCCACCTCACCGTTTCTTTAGGGCAGAGTTAATTGTTTTCTTTGTTTGGTCCCCTGAGTCAGCCTTATTTGAATCCTTAAAAATTAACATCAGTTGTCCACAAAGCAACGCCTTACCATAGGAATATGCCCAAAGTGCATAGTGTATTTATATAGGACATTAATATTTTTTAACATCTTCATTGTAGTAAAATTGCTTTACTATGGTGTGTTAGTTTCTGCTTTATAACAAAGTGAATCAGGTATACATATACATATCTTCCCATATCTCCTCCCTCTTGCGTCTCCCTCGCACCCTCCCTATCCCACCCCTCTAGGTGGTCACAAAGCACCAAGCTGATCTCCCTGTGCTATGTGGCTTCTTTCCACTAGCTATCTATTTTACATTTGTTAGTGTATATATGTCCATACCACTCTCTCACTTCATTCCAGCTTACCCTTCCCCCTCCCCGTGTCCTGAAGTCCATTCTCTACATCTGCGTCTTTATTCCTGTCCTGCCCCTAGGTTCTTCAGAACCTTTTTTTTTTTTTTTAGATTCCATATATATGTATTAGCTTTGTTTTTTTTTTTTGTTTTTTACTTTTTTGACTTACTTCACTCTGTATGACAGACTCTAGGTCCATCCACCTCACTACAAATAACTCAATTTCATTTCTCTTTGTGGCTGAGTAATATTCCATTGTATATATATACCACATCTTCTTTATCCATTCATCTTTAGATGGACACTTAGGTTGCTTCCATGTCCTGGCTATTGTAAATAGAGCTGCAATGAACATTGTGGTACATGACTGTTTTTAAGTTATGTTTTTCTTAGGGTATATGGCCAGTAGTGGGATTGCTGGCTAATATGGTAGTTCTATTTTTAGATTTTAGGGAACCCCAGACTGTTCTCCATAGTGGCTGTACAAATTTACATTCTGACCAACAGTGCAAGACAGTTCCCTTTTCTCCACACCCTCTCCAGCATTTATTGTTTGTAGATTTTTCGATGATGGCCATTCTGAGTGGTATGAAGTGATACCTCATTGTAGTTTTGATTTTCATTTCTCTAATGATTAGTGATGCTGAGCATCTTTTCATGTGTTTGTTGGCAATCTGTATATCTTCTTTGGAGAAATGTCTGTTTAGTTCTTCTGCCCAATTTTTGATTGGGTTTTTTGTTTTTTTGATATTGAGCTGCATGAGCTGCTTGTATATTTTGGAGATTAATCCTTTGTCCATTGATTCATTTGCAAAAATTTTCTCCCATTCTGAGGGTTGCGTTTTCGTCTTGTTTATTGTTTCTTTGCTGTGCAAAATTTTAAGTTCCATTAGGTCCCATTTGTTTATTTTTGTTTTTATTTCCATTTCTCTAGGAGGTGGGTCAAAAGGATCTTGCTGTGATTTGTGTCATAGAATGTTCTGCCTATGTTTTCCTCTAAGAGTTTTATAGTGTCTGACCTTATATTTAGGTCTTTAGTCCATTTTGAGATTATTTTTTGTGTATGGTGTTAGGGAGTGTTCTAATTTCATTCTTTTACATGTAGTTGTCCAGTTTTCCCACCACCACTTATTGAAGAGGCTGTCTTTTCTCCATTGTATATTCTTGGCTCCTTTATCAAAAATAAGATGACCATATGTGCATGGATTTATCTCCGGGCTTTCTATCCTGTTCCATTGATCTATATTTCTGTTATTGTGCCAGTATCATACTGTCTTGATTACTGTAGCTTTGTAGTATACTCTGAAGTCAGGGAGTCTGATTCTTCCAGCTCCATTTTTCTTTCTCAAGATTGCTTTGGTTATTTGGGGTCTTTTGTGTTTCCATACAAATTGTGAAATTTTTTGTTCTAGTTCTGTAAAAAATGCCAGTGGTAGTTTGATAGGGATTGCATGGAATCTGTAGATTGCTTTGGGTAGTATAATCATTTTCACAATGTTGATTCTTCCAATCCAAGAACATGGTATATCTCTCCATCTGTTTGTATCATCTTTAATTTCTTTCATCAATGTCTTATAGTTTCCTGCATACAGGTCTTTTGTCTCCATAGGTAGGTTTATTTCTAGGTATTTTATTCTTTTTGTTGCAGTGGTAAATGGGAGTGTTTCCTTAATTTCCTTTTCAGATTTTTCATCATTAATGTATAGGAATGCAAGAAATTTCTGTGCATTAATTTTGTATCCTGCTACTTTATCAAATTCATTGATTAGCTCTAGTAGTTTTCTGGTAGAGTCTTTAGGATTCTCTAGGTATAGTATCATGTCATCTGTAAACACTGACAGATTTACTTCTTCTTTTCTGATATGGATTCCTTTTATTTCTTTTTCTTCTCTGATTGCTGTGGCTAAAACTTCCAAAATTATGTTGAATAAGGGTGGTGAGAGTTGGCAACCTTGTCTTTTTCCTGATCTTATGGTTTCAGTTTTTCACCATTGAGAACGATGTTGGCTGTGGGTGTGTCATATATGGCCTTTATTATGTTGAGGTATGTTCCTTTTGTGCCTACTTTCTGTAGGGTTTTTATCATAAATGGGTGTTGAATTTTGTCAAAAGCTTTTTCTCAATCTATTGAGATTATCATATGGTTTTTCTCCTTCAATTTGTTAAGATGGTTTATCACATTGATTGATTTGCATAAATTGAAGAATCCTTGCATTCCTGGGATAAATCCCACTTGATCATGGTGTATGATTCTTTTAATGTACTGTTGGGTTCTGTTTGCTAGTATTCTGTTAAGGAATTTTGCATCTATGTTCATCAGTGATATTGGCCTGTAGTTTCCTTTCTTTGTGACATCTTTGTCTGGTTTTGGTATCAGGGTGATGGTGGCCTCATAGAATGAGTTTGGGAGTTTCTCCCTCTGCTATATTTGGAAGAATTTGAGTAGGATAGGTGTTAGCTCTTCTCTAAATGTTTGATAGAATTTGCCTATAAAGCCATTTGGTCCTGGGCTTTTGTTTGTTGGATGATTTTTAATCACAGTTTCAATTTCAGTGCTTGTGATTTGTCTCTTTATATTTTCTATTTCTTCCTGGTCCAGTCTCATAGGCTTTGCTTTTCTAAAAATTTGTGGGACATTAATTTTTAAAATACACATTTTCAAGGATGTGGCACAGAACAACAGCTATTCCTGGATCATAGCTGATATCTAAGACAGCTGTGAATTCACACCAAATCATGACTATATACAGACATTCCTAAAAACAGTTTCAGTTAGTATACATTTCCAAATTCTCCCAATTTTCCAACTTTTAATATTTCAGGAAGCTGACTCTTTAATCAGTTACAAATTAGTTTTCATATGGTAGAGGATGGTATATATTTTATTCTTCTTCTAACGATTTTAGGTGACAGTGGTTATCCTTTGAAAAACTACTTAATTACTTTTGTCTCATCCTCGGACTCCTTCTAAACATAGAATCAATATAAGTTATACTTGGACTCAATGAGTGACTGGAATGGTAATGAAGAATGCATCAAGAATCTTTACAAACAGGACGTGGATTCCTTGTTCAATCTAGTGGAGCCTCACCATGCTGTCCTTCAGACGTCTAAAGGCTCTATAATATTTAGCATGGCCATTAAATGCAGCTTATCTTTTAAAAGAGCTGCAGAGATGAACGCAGCTCACCAAATGGCTGAAGTGAATGACTCTGATGATGTGCACTTTTGCAAAATTGGTTCAAATAGTAAAATAGAGTTTAAAATATTGGAGCCAGATGTTGATTTTCATTTTTTAAATTAATTGATTAATTAATTTTTTGCCTGTGTTGGGTCTTGGTTGCTGTGCGTGGACTTTCTCTAGTTGTGGCGAGCAGGGGATACTCTTCGTTATGGTGCATGGGCTTCTCACTGTTGTGCCTTCTCTTGTTGCAGAGCACAGGTTCTAGGTATGTGGGTTTCAGTCGCTGTGGCATGTGGGCTCAGTAGTTGAAGCTTACGGACTCTAGAGTGCAGGTTCAGTAGTTGTGGCACACGGACTTATTTGCCCCACGGCATGTGGGATCTGCCTGGACCTGGGCTCGAACCCATGTCCCCTGAGTTAGCAGGAGAATTCTTAACCACTGCACCATCTGGGAAATCCTAATGTTGATTTTCATTTTTAAAGGAGGAAAGAAATTCCTTCTAACTACCATATTTAGGCAATTATTTCTATTACAGAAGTAAATATGTATCATAGTTATATTTTATCTGTGTGTAGGTGCCTTGGCAGTAAATACTAGGAAAAAAATTACTTTGGGCAGAAGCATTTCTTTTCTCCAAGCAGAAGCTGTAGATATTGTAACTGTGGAGTTTCATTTGAGGATAGGTCTAGTTTGGAGGAGCAAACAAAGTATATTTGTTCAAAGTGTGGTTATTGATCTCTCTTTTAGAAACTGACATGAAACTTAGGTCTCAATAGAAAGCACTTTTGCCTTCTCAGCTACCCATTCACCTCTTTAGGGGAGTGATAAGGGTATTTATTATTTTTATTGCTTTCTTATATTCCTTATAAAATGTTTTTAATATTATCTGCTAGCCAGAAAAATAAACTAAGAAAAAATAAGTTGAAACACTCCAACAATGTTAGGCTGCATCTTTGGAGTAAGCTTGGAGAGTTTTCAAAGTGCCCCCATATAGTGTAGAAGAAATAACATTTCTAAAGTTTGAGGTTTTATTAATGTAACAATTTTGTCATCAGAGTACTACGATGTTGTTCAGTGGAAAATGATTATGCTATTTTGTATTGTGGGAAAAATATATTTGTGCTAGAGGTCTTTGAAATATATGTATTTGAGATACTATATTATTATTATTATTAAATGCAATCCAAATAGTGATTTTTAAAGATAAAATGTATTTAAGTAAGTGAGTGTTTGAATCAGAAGAGTCTTGAACTGATATCTTGCACATTGAATTGAATTCCATTGATGATCTAAATTCTTGATGTTAGGAAAATCATTCAGTTCTATTTTTTTGTTTTTAAGGTACCAGATGTTCACCTTCTTTTTTTTAACTGAGGTATAATTGATATATAACATTATATTAGTTTCATGTGTACAAATAATGATTTGATATTTGTATATATGGTGAAATGATCACTGCAATAAGTCTAGTTGACATCTGTCATCATACATAGTTACAAAATTTGTTTTGCTGGTGATGAGAACTTTTCTACTCTTTTACTATCTTCCAGATATGCAATTCAGTGTTATTAACTATAGTCACTATGCTTTACATTATATCTCCATAATTTCTTTCTTCTATAACTGGAAGTTTGTACCTTTTGACCTCCTTCACACATTTTCCATACCCCCCAATCCTGCCTCTGTCAGCCACCAATCTGTTCTCTGCATCTATGAGCAGGGTTTTGGTTTTTGTTCATGATTTTTAGGATCCACGTGTAAATGAGATCACACAGCACTTACTTTACTTTTAATGCCCACAAGGTCCATCCATGGTGTGGCAAATGGCAAGATTTCATTCTCTTTTATGGTTGAATAATATATCACTGTTTACCACAACTTTTTTATCCATTCATCCATCAGTGGACATCTAGTTTATTTCCATATCTTTGCTATTGTAAACAATGCTGCTGTGAACACAGGGGTGTACATGATTTTTGAGTGATTGTTTTCATTTTCATTGGGTAAATATCTGAAAGTAGAATTGATGGATAATATGATAGACTTATTTTTTTGAGGAAGCTCCACACTGTTTTCCATAGTGGTTGCACCAGTTTACATTCCCACCAACAGTGCACAAGTGTTCCCTTTCTATTTCTCATCTTTTTTTTTTTAACATCTTTATTGGAGTACAATGCCTTACAATGATGTGTTAGTTTCTGCTGTATAACAAAGTGAATCAGCTATACATATACATATATCACCATATCTCCTTCCTCTTGAGTCTCCCTCCCCCACTACCTATCCCACCCCTCTAGGTGGTCACAAAGCACTGAGTTGATCTCCCTGTGCTATGTGGCTGCTTACCAGTAGCTACCTATTTTATATTTGGTAGTTATATATGTCCATGCCACTCTCTCAATTTGTCCCAGCTTACCCTTCCCCCTCCCCGTGTCCTGAAGTCCATCTTCTACGTCTGTGTCTTTATTCCTGTCCTGCCACTAGGTTTTCCAGAACCATTTTTTTTTCTTAGATTCCATACATATGTGTTAGCATATGGTATTTGTTTTTCTCTTTCTGACTTACTTCACTCTGTATGACAGAATCTAGGTCTATCCACCTCACTACAAATAACTCAATTTCATTTCCTTTTATGGCTAATATTCCATTGTATATATGTACCACATCTTCTTTATCCATTCATCTTTCGATGGACACTTAGGTTGCTTCCATGTCCTGGCTATTGTAAATAGAGCTGCAATGAACATTGTGGTACATGACTGTTTTTGAATTATGGTTTTCTTAGGGTATATGTCCAGTAGTAGGATTGCTGGGTCATATGGTAGTTTTATTTTTACTCTTTTAAGGAACCTCCATACTGTTCTCCATAGTGGCTGTACCAATTTACATTCCAACCAACAGTGCAAGAGGGTTCTCTTTTCTCCATACACTCTCCAGCGTTTATTGTTTGCAGATTTTTTGATGATGGCCATTCTGAGCAGTGTGAGGTGATACCTCATTGTAGTTTTTGTTTGTTTGCTTTTTGCGGTACACGGGCCTCTCACTGTTGTGGCCTTTCCCATTGCAGAGCACAGGCTCCGGACATGCAGGCTCAGTGGCCAAGGCTCACGGGCCTAGCCACTCCGCGGCATGTGGGATCCTCCTGGACCGGGGCACGAACCCAAGTCCCCTGCATCAGCAGGTGGACTCTCAACCACTGCACCACCAGGGAAGCCCCTCATTGTAGTTTTGATTTGAATTTCTCTAATGATTAGTGATGTTGAGCATCCTTTCATGTGTTTGTTGGCAATCCGTATATCTTGTTTGGAGAAATATTTAGGTCTATTTAGGTCTTCTGCCCATTTTTGGATTGGGTTGTTTGTTTTTTTGATATTTAAGGAGACAAAAGACCTGTATGCAGAAAACTCTAAGACACTGATGAAAGAAATTAAAAATGATACAAACAGGTGGAGAGATATACCATGTTCTTGGATTGGAGGAATCAACATTGTGAAAATGACAATACAACCCAATAGGGATTCAATGCAATCCCTATCCAACTACCAACGGCATTTTTCACAGAACTAGAACAAAAAAATTTCACTTTGTATAGAAACAAAAAAGACCCCAAATAGTAAAAGCAATCTTGAGAATGAAAACTGGAGCTGGAAGAATCAGACTCCCTCACTTCAGAGTATACTACAAAGCTACAGTAATCAACACTGTATGGTCCTGGCACAGAAACAGAAATATAGATCAATGGAACAGGATAGAAAGCCCAGAGATAAACCCACGCAAATACGGTCCACTTATTTTTGATAAAGGAGCCAAGAATATATAATGGAGAAAAGACATCCTCTTCAATAAGTGGTGGTGGGAAAACTGGACAGCTACATGTAAAAGAATGAAATTAGAACAGTCCCTAACACCATACACAAAAATAAACTCAAAATGGATTAAAGACCTAAATGTAAGGCCAGACACTATAAAACTTTTAGAGGAAAACATAGGCAGAACATTCTATGACACAAATCACAGCAAGATCCTTTTGACCCACCTCTTAGAGAAATGGAAATAAAAACAAAAATAAACAAATGGGACCTAATGAAACTTCAAACCTTTTGCATAGCAAAGGAAACCATAAACAAGACGAAAAGACAACCCTCAGAATGGGAGAAAATATTTGCAAATGAAACAACTGACAAAGGATTAATCTCCAAAATATATAAGCAGCTCATTCAGTTTTCTTTACTCTAGTTCCTTCACCCATAAAATGAGATGTGTGAAACAACAGTGATTACTAATCTGTGTACATGGGTTCCTGAAAGATGCAGAGTTACTTTTAAAAGGTCTCAATTCCAAGTTTTATTTATAAATGGTCTAATGATTTACTCACTTAAGCAAAACACACAGTGTATTTAATATAATAAAATGTATTTAATATACTAAAGTGAAGTGCATTTAATGCAATAAAATTTTTCAAAAAGCATTTCTCAATTTATAGTAGTTATTTCTCATAATGTAGTTTGTCAATCAATTACACTGAGCAACTGCTCATCCGTAAGACTTTTTTATTTTGATCATTGAAAGAGGTCCTCATATTTGAATATGTTTGGCAATCACTTGACCATATTATCTTTCAAGTCACTTCCAACATAGTGTTCCATGATTTGAGGATAATTTCATCATTTCTACCTTAGCTTAATTCAAATGGAAAGTAAATCTGGCAAAATGAACTCTATTTTATGGAGTAGCTGTGTAATACAAATTCTCTGACACTTAAAATGTGAATTTTTTCTTGCCACTATGGTGATGACCATGATAGAAAATCTCTTGGTCTATTACATTTATAATGTTTGACATAAAAAATACTGTGAAGCTTGTATCTAAAGTATGGGAGGGATGGTTGAGTGTCTATAGAACAATGCCTTGATTATGTATGACTTGCACACAAGTGGACCATGGCATGATTCTTTAATGTTAAATCTGATAATCATTCCTTTCTTTAACCTTTTAATATATAAATAGTAATCAAACTTTTTCAAGACTGGTATTAAATTTCTTTTTGACTTATGATAATAAAAAAAGAAAAAAAATTAATGATCTTTCTACCTCTTCTGGACCTCAGCTCTGTGGTATGTTTCTGAGGCATCATCATTCTAGAAAACATAAGAGTGTCACATTAATTAGTGTTCAGTCTCAGACATTGACTGCAGAATTGCAAAACCTCCAATTCTTTCCCTCCCTCATTTTCTCTGAACTAGTACTAGAAGAAACCAGTTTAGATAGTTGGACTATCTAACCAGTGTAGATAGTTGGACCATCTACACTCACAGTTAGATTTTCCCTCATAAGAATTTTTATTTGGGTCACTGGGATGCTGGTAGATTAATGGCTCTGGAGCTAGATTTTGAAACAGCAAGGTGGTGCTCATTTTCCACAACACTCTTGGCGAAACAAAAGTGGTCAATTTGCAGAGAGAATGAAAGCATAGTATAGTGAGAAGAAGAAATGTAAAAGCAGGAAAACTGTCTTCTGAACTCTTTTATTTTCTCAATCCAGTAAATGTTGTTGACACTTCCTCATTTAAGTTTCATGAGTTATCTCTGCACCTGCCAATGTGTTCCTCCTTTTCCTTGTGCTTGTCTGAATGGATGTCTGCCACTTACAATGAAAAAAGACTTGATTCACCCATCCTATTCTCATATGCTAGAGCATAAGTCTATCGCAGTCCACTGGTGTTGTCCCCAGTATTACCATTTTGCTTCCAATGTTGGCATGTGGCTAATCCTCTCCAAGCTCCCTGGGAAATGTTGTTACCTATACATAGAAGATCTTCTGTCTTTTTTCTATTCCAAAGAATGATGTACTTTTCAATTTATTGCTTCTATTCTCTTGTACTGAATTGGGAAAAATGATCTCTTTTCACTTGATTAGCGCGCTCAAAAGTCCTGCTGCCATATACTTTCAATCCCTGTAGAGATTTCTGTGTGCTGAACCTTTCATTCTAAACTTTTTTTGTTGTTGTTGACAGACTTCTCAAAACACTGAGGAACAAGTCACAGAACTATTGATATCTTGAGGACCAACTTGAATAGAATGCATCATTCAATTTTAAAACTGGCTCTCTGCTTCATTTAGAATTTACTGACAGTGAGTCAAATGTGTGCTTTTGACTCTCCTTCCTTAGGATAACTTCCCATAAGGTCCCTTGATTATCGATACACATATACTTTAAAAAAATATTATTTATTTATTTATTTATTTATTTATATTAATGACTGCTTCAGGCCTTCGTTGCTGCACGCGGGCTTTCTCTAGGTGTGGCTAGAGGGGGCTACTCTTCATTGCTGCTTCTCATTGCGGTGGCTTCTCTTGTTGCGGAGCACAGGCTCTAGGTGTGCAGGCTTCAGTAGTTGTGTCACATGGGTTCAGTAGTTGTGGCTCGGGGGCTCTAGAGCTCAGGCTCAGTAGTTGTGGCATACGGGCTTAGTTGCTCCACTGCATGTGGGATTTTCCCAGGCCGGGGCTCGAACCTATGTCCCCTGTACTGGCAGGTGGATTCTTAACCACTGCACCACCAGGGAAGCCCCACATATAGCTTTAGTGAGCTCACTTCAACAATTTTTTAAAGCATGCTCAGACAAGTCTGAATCCATAGAGTCTATGGAACCTGAGGTCTCAATCATGATTTCCATTGAACCATTTGGTTATCAACTTATCATAACACAAGAAGTTAGCGCTATGTGTCTTTGAGGTGTCAAAATAGTTGTCACATGAACCAGAGCTGTCAATTACCGATTGCCCATCTCCATTTCTGAATATTGCTTATTTCTGTATTCCTAGACTTTGTATTCTGTCAACCTATTCTAACTACCCCATATTGGCACTCATAGAAATCAACAACTGCTGTAACTAAGAATTGCTCATCAACAACTGCTGTAACTAAGAATTGCTCACCATTGGTCTCATCTGTGGCTACTTTTTTTTTTTTTTTGACAGACACACTGGAGGTCTACAGCCTTCTGCTCTACCCCAGCTTCTAATTCTATAAGTATGCCGCTTTGTCCTCACCTGGGTCATTGAAAAATATCTAATAATCCTTTGAACAGAAATGAAAGAACCTGTAAGCTTTTGATGATTAGATTAAAGATTGTTACTATTCTCTAAGTTACAAAATAAATGTATAAATACGTCAAAACATTGTTTACACACAAACTATTACTTACAATAAGAAAAGTCTACCAGAACTTAAAGAAACAGTTCATGAAGACTACAGATACTGTATAATAAATGATCTTAGAAGAAATCAGGATCTGAAAATATGGAGAAAGTTTTCTTTACTCTAGTGCAAATCTACAGTAGTATGTGATAGGGTGTAGAATGGCTTATTTGAGATTCACCAGTGTCTCATCAGAAGTATTATGAGAATTTTAAAACTTATTTTTATTGCCACAAATCCTAGATTGATATTCTGTACATCTAGGAACATCATTTATACTGCTTACAAGAAAATCTAGTGAAACACTCCTAGCCTAGCATTTCTTGAAATTTAATTTTAGGACTTCAGGTGTCAAAAATTATTCTCCCCTCCCAGTCCCACCACCACTACAGAATTGCCCAATACAAGCTGGGACCAAAAATTCTTTGGTATTATTTACAAAAGGGCTGTGGGACAGAGATTTAACTTTTTCCCTCCTCCTCCAATTAGATCAATGCTTCCAGAAACTTACAGTACAAGTTACAGTTTACAAGTGGTAACGGGAACAGAGTTCACTCATTTTAAATTCAGATGTACTGGTCATCTATTGTGAGCTAATTACTTTTCTATAAAATGTGGTTTCCAGCCCTCACAGGAACCCAGTAAGTTAGGTCTCATGCTCTCTTTTCAGATGAGATCACCGCTAGTGAGTGGCAGGCCTGGGACTGGAAACCCAGTGTCTTTGTCATTTCTGCATTTCTGTAGCTCCTTTTCAGAGGGAAGATCCTGTACAGCAGGGGGTAAATTGCTGAGGAACTAATTAGGAGGCACTGGACTTAACCTTGAAAGATCACTTTATAGCCTCAGTACATTAGGCAGTTTCTTTCCTGGTCTCCTACTTAACACATATTTGGTTTTCTTTCTCCGGGTACTTACTGTCTGACTACCTTGTCTTTGGGGAAGACAGCAGTAATACGATTCTTAAAGTTGTGTTACTTCAGAAATGAGCATGAAGATGAAATGTCGAGTTCTCTGGAAAATTATTTTTATAGCATAAATCAAATGTCCCTTCAGTGAATGAGAGTTTATAATAATGGCTTGGAGGAAGCAGTAGCAATAACCTGGTCAATTTAGAGATCAGGTAGTACAGCCTTTTCATTTTTCCCATGAGAAAATCAAAGCCCCAAAAAGGGTAATGAACTTCCTAAAGTCATCTAGCTGGATAATGACAGTACAAGGACTCAGACCTAGGTCTCTTGACTGCCTGATGAGACTTTTTCTTAAGTTTATGACCCAACATTGCTCTTTGTATAAGTGGATCCCTACGAGTATGTTGGCTCTCCTATTTAAAACTGAGCATCTATATTTTCAGGCAACCATTTCTCAAAGTCATTACAGAGCCAAAAAACAGATTTGGTAACAAATAACAGGGCTGGTTATTTTCTTTAATCCAACTTGGAGGAAAAAAAAATAAACAGTAGCTTAAAAAGTAGATTTAAAGGAAACCAAACAGCATTGTCTGATTATTGGCATAAGACTTATTTGGTATTAGAGGTTTTGGCACAGCTTCAGCATTAATTGGTCAAAATCCCAAGTTCACTTTTTATATCAGCCACAGCATAATAGCTTTGGGTTTGTTTTGCAGGTCTTTCCAACCTAGTTCATTCACAGGGCTGAAAGCTGGAGTCCTTTTGAATACTGGAAGTCAATTGCACGTTATATTACATCAGCATTGTGGGCACATTGAACGCCGTTCTCCATCGTTGAAAGGAATAGGCCAGCAGAGGGTTTTGGGCAGCCTTGGCTTATACTTAAGTTTATGTGAGACTGAGGATAATGTAATTCTGTTTCTGTGTGAGAGATTTGTACTTGCCTAAGCAAATTGGCTTGAAAGAGACCACTGCGTTGTCCTCTGCTAGGGTACACAATTTCTTCTGCAGCAATTCTGCATCTGTAACTACTGTGTTTCTGAATAGAAGCTTCTTCTAAATCCTGGTGAAGCAAATACTTAGAAAACTGCCAGTGGGATTTGCAGAAGACCCTGGAGAGCCATCTTTCCCTTTTCCAATCTTCCATGTGAGGACCTTCTAGGGTATCTTTTTTGGGGATCAAATTAATCCACACTTTTCTAAGAATATTGTGAAGCAGCCCAGTCCTTAGTTCATTAATCTGATACATTCTGCAAATGCTCATCAAGCTCCAAATATGTGTTATGTTAGATGCTTCAGATATAACAGGAAATAACACATCTTTGCTGACCTCATGAACTCTCTACAGAAAAGAATAAAATAAAAATATAAGCGTTTCCTTTGTCCAAGTACACACTGCCTGTAACTGATCTGAGCTCAGAGTCTGATCCTAGAATCCAAATTCTTAACTACTCTGCTATACTTCTTTTGAGCTCAGAGTCTGATCCCAGAATCCAAATTCTTAACTACTCTTCTATACTGCTTTTAAGTGATGTGTCAGAACTTCACCTTCTCTAGAAGTCTTTCTAGCTCCTTTTGAATGTGTCTGTGGGTTGCTTTCTGGCATTTAAAGAATTTCCTTGGCCTGCTGGATAGGAATTATTCAACAGTGTAAGTAAAAATTATTTGAAGAAAAAAATGCTAATAGAATAAACAATTGCTCTTGTTTTATTTTATGTTGTTAATGGAAATTTCAAAATACATATTCTAGATTTGCTTAGGAGCAATTAAGTCACAAGAAGGACAATATTCTAAATTTCAGGCAAACTTCATGTAGCATTTGCTTGGGAGGACAAGAGTTGTGAGAGGGACTATTGGGGAGGGTGCCTTCAAAGTCACAGTTTTATCCTAGACTACTCTGGGTATGAGCTTGCACTGTGGCCACTCATATTTGCTGTTTCAGACATCCCACAATTGAATTTTTAGAACCACTAGTCAACAAGTGATTAGGTCAAAACTGAAGCTTGATATGTTTCAAGTTAATTTTCACCTAAATGGAAAACTGTATAACATCTGATAGAAGTTAAAAGGGAACACTTGTCACAAAGGGCTTTAAGATATTACTTAATTCCCACCAAATCACTTTGTGGCTCAGAATTTTCATCTCCATTTCACAGATAAATAGGAGAGGAACCATGTGAGGTTCAACATCTGGCCCCAGGCCATGTAAAAATTCAATATCAGCATAGAGATCAGAACTCTGCAAACTTGGATCCTTTTGACTTCTCTACTTTGAGGACAATGCATCTTGTAAATTGACCCAGTCTTTGAAAAGTCAGGCTTCTGTAAAGTCCCTGTATCCTTTGCAAGTCAAAACTTTCTGACTTGTATTTCAGGCTCTTTGGTAACTCGCTACTCTCCAAAAGACATGGAGGGCTGGGGGAGGGAGTATCAAAGAATCATGGTGGAAATTGAACTGATACAAAGCACCATGAACCTGATTTATGTATTAACCATGTCTGCCTAGCATCTTCAAAAAAACACTGCTTTATTTGGCAAAGTATGACATCTTAAATTACCCCAATAGTATTTCTAATGTTCTGTGTTAACTGAAAAAACATGTACAACCTAAGCTGAGAATTATGTTTTATTCAGTGGACTTCCTGACAACTCAAGCATGAGAGGCAGCCTCTCAGCTCTGAAGAACTGCTCTGAAGAAGTAAGGGAGGAGCCAGGATACATAGGGGTTTTGCAACAAAAACCAGGTAGTTGGAACATCAAAAGATTACTGTTAATTAAAGAAAACCAGACTTCTCAAATTAATGAATTTAGCACTTTTCTATGTATGGAAAGATGCAAGAGTCTTGGCTTATTGAAATCATTCCTTTGTTATGCACCTTAACTATCTAGGGCCAGTATACCCCTTTTCTCCATCCTAAATCCACTCAGGGTGCACAGTCAGGGCTTGCTGCAGTGGCTGCTGACTTGATGTTCACAACATCCTTTGTTTACTGATATAGCAGGCAACATTCTTCAGCCACAACTTCTAGCTGAACTTTGAGAAGAACTTTTTTCTAACAAAACGCCAGGGCAGAAGTAAACAAATAACTAACAATACCAATAGAACTTCATCATTAACATCTAAGTAATGACCGAATTTACCTTTTTCTCCATGGAGAGATATTCATGCTACTCTCAATCTCATTTGGACCAAAATGCAGATGATGTGTGTACAACCTCATCATTTGACCCATATTCACATTGAGAGTCTTGGAAATCAAAAGACCATTAGGGCTAATTAGAGCAGAAAAGACTGCTTGGAAACCACCAGTGGGTTCATAAGATAGGAAATGGGATGGAGAGGCAGGAGAGGCAGAGTGGGTAGCAGCATAAAGAAAAGTAGCATTTGTAGAATATCAATTGGTACCTTTTGAATAGCTGCAGGAAAATAAATCTTGTTAACTACTTCTGTTCCTGTACACTTTGCCCCTTACACTCCACTCCTCCTTTCACCGCAGTTATGTTTTCTTGAATTGCACATATTATTATAAAATATTTCTTAAATTCCTTTTTATGACTATATAACCATGCTTGAAATTTTCCTATGGAATATTATTATTTTTCTCCCTTTAAAAAAGTTAAACAACATTATATTTATACATATATATATGTTATATGATATATCGATATGTCATATTATATATATATATATATATATATATATATATATATATATATTAGCAATCTATTACTGTGGATCAACTTATCCCTGAATGTATCAGCTTAAAATAGCACACAGTTATTATCTCATCATTTTGTGAGTCAAGAATCTGAGCACAGTTTAGCAAGGTCCTGTGCTTTATGGTCTCTCACAGGCTGCAACAAATACGTCAGCTGGATCTATGGTCTCACCTGAAGACTCAACTGGAGAAGGACCACTTCCAATCTCACTCATTTCCTTGAGAGCTTGTAGACTGAGGGGCTGCATTCCTCACTAGTTATCACTACCTTAAGGTCCTTGCCAGGTAAGCCTCCGCAGCTTGCTTTATCAGAGTAAGCATGTGGGAAGAACCAGAGAGAGAGGGAACAAACAAGAACAAGTTCACCATCTTTTGTAATCTGTTCATGAAAGTGACATCCCGTGATCTTTGCAGTACTCTATTCATTAAAAAAAGAAAGTCACTAGGTCCAGCTCGCACTCCAGGGAAGGGATTATACAAAGGTTTGAGAGTCAGAAGGTGGGGAATATTTAGAACCAGGTCAGAAGCTGCCTACCACAGTATGTTTTGGTTGCAGCTAGCAAGTATGTTTTGCTTAAAACATGTATCTGAGAGAAATGTATTCAACAACTCAATTTTGTCAGAGAAGGTTTTGAATCATACAATTAGTAAAATTCTAAGTTAAGACAGATAAACTAATAGGAAATATACCCTATCCTCAACTCTTCTGATTGATAGGATGAAATATGTCAAGAAGAGATGAGTCCTCACTTCTCATATATTAATCCTGACGAGGAAGGATCCATAAAGAGTTGTCCCAGTTTTTGATGATCATGAGCATAAATGTGTGTGGGGTGGAGGTGGGAATTCTACGGGGGATGATGGAACAGTGTGGCAGGAAGATCAAGTTCTGTGTGTAGTAGGCCTGCTCTGCTTTGAAGTCAAGTTCAGCCTCTCACAACATGCCTTGTGTAAATATACAAAACAATCAATTAGGGTCCAAATATGTTTGTTGTCATTGAACATAAAATGGACCATGTTTAACCTGAGAGAGTGTCCCTTTTGAGCCTCTTATCTTATAATCAAAGGTGGAAAAAAAAAAAGAATTGGTGATTTGATTATATTTTTACCTACTACATCTAATAGTAATAGGTTCCTGACCCTTTTTTAAAATGTGTGACATTAATAATACTTATTTCATTTTAATCACATAGAAAGGTTAAGAAGGATTTAGATAAACTAGTTCTTAGTTTCTCACACTACATTGTAAGCCATTTTGTAACAGTAGAACATATATATATATATTTATAATGATTTTCAAGAAAGAGGAAAAGCAGAGCGAAACAACTGAATCAGCTTTGAGAATGAGGCTTTGTGTTATTGCCTTGACAACTTCAATGAGAGCTCCTTATGTCAGTTCACTAATTAGCATATGTTTTTATGAGTGGCACTATATACACCCTTGGAGTGCTGAACAATAAATAGACTAGCTTTTATTCTTTAGGAGCTTATGGAGAACAAAAATATATGTTGATTCATTTGTTAAATATATATTTACTGAGAGCTTATTTTATGAGAGCTATTTGAACTAATCAATCAAGGAAAAAAAAATATACTGACAAGTTCCTTGCCTTGTGAAGCATATGTTAATGTCAGGAAAATATATATGAACAAGCAAACAAATATATACTTAAAACAGATCATAATAAAGTGCAATGAAGAAAAATAAACCGTGTGGTGTAATAGAGAACAGTAAGAACTAATTGGTCATGGAAAATGCCTCTGAAGAGGTGACTTTTAGGCTGAGCACTGATAGATGAGAAGCCATATGAGAACTATGGGAATGCTATTTTATGGAGATGAGACAGTAAAATAGAGGCTCTGTATAGGCAACAGTTGACTTGTTCTAGGAATGGACAATAAGGCCAGTGTTACCTTTAGATCCATAATTAGCAGGAGAACAATTGCTAAAGACAGCTGTTATGGTGTCTTTCAGGTCATATTAAAGATTTTGAATTTACTCCAAGTACAATGGGAAGCAATGAAAAGGTTTTTTAATTGGGGAGAGCTATCTGACATATAAATATATATATATATATTTTTTCCTGATATATATTTTTAAAAGGTAACTTCATTGTTTGTGTAGATAATGGATTAAAAGGGGACAAAGCAGGATGATCATGTAGCAGGACATTGAAGGTGTCCAGGCAAAAGATGGTAGTGGTTTACACTAGGTGGTGATGGCTACCATGGAAAAAAGGGATAGATCCAAAATATATTTGGAAGTATAACTACTAGGGCTTGCTGATGTTTTGAACGAGATAAAGGAAAAAGTCAAAATATTGTTCCCATGTTTTATGCTTTAGTACCTAGGTATATGATAGCATCATTCACTGAGATGGAGACATGTACATGGCAGAGGACTATTGGGAATTCAAATATATTCTGCTAATGCTTTTACAATATAAATATTACACACTGCATAAAACTATAAAAATATAATATTCAAGGAAATGTTTTGAGTTACAGAGGTCATACTATCAGATAATTGGCAAAGCTGAATTTGGTACTGCTTCTGAAATAGGTTGTACTTAGCCATAGTCTAAAGGATGAGATGAATACCCCGTGGACAACAGCAGAAATAACATTCCTTGTATGGGACAATTTAATACTCATATTTAAATTAGTTCAGCTCATTGGACAAGAACGTATTTGCTCAGGAAGTGAACTGGTTCATTCTGGGGTGTGTAAATGCTTTTACAACAGTCAATCCCTGGATGGAGTCCTCTCTCAGAGATGGTTCTAAGGAGAACATTGCTTGGCACTAAACCACTTCTTACCATAACTTGTACAAATAGTTTGAATGAATTAATTAAAAGATGGAGTTTGTGTTTCAATGAAGTGGAAAATATGAATCTCATTATGGTGCTTCATGGAAAGCCAAGAGACTAGGAGGGGCAGAAAAGGCTTGAAGCTGGTTGCCAGAGACAACTGGCTGTGTATTATGGAGTTCTATCCAATTTGTGGGGCTGTCAGTCATTGATGAGCAGAAAGACCCAAGTCTTCTCAAGGCTAAAGCTCTTCTCTGGCAACAAATTAGAGATGCAGGGGAGCACTTTCACTCTCCAGACCAGGAGAAGCCTCTTTAGTGAATAAAGAACTCAGGATGACTTAATGAAGTGTATGTCTCATTTAGGCTGTGAGGGCACTTATGTGTATGAATGACTGTTATTGAGATTCCAGATGTATTAGGTTCTATAGAATTGAATCCTTAAGTACTAGGTCTTTGTATTACAGGCCCAATCTTCCCCAGGAAAACAGACAGATAACAAACAAACAAAACACAGAACAATTTTTTTTCTTTTTATAATAAAAATAACAGTGGATCTAACATTAAAAATAGAAATTATTTTTTCCTCCTGTGAAAGGACAAAGTACTGAGCCATCACATGCAAAAAAGATGATAAGGTCAAGAGATAAGACTCTCCAGTCCCCTGGTTCCAGAGCTGAGAATGTATTCCAAGAGAGACAGTATCTTGGTCTCTCATTTCTCTCCAAAAAAATTCTCACTTTTTCCTTCCCTTTCTAAGCATTCTTCTCTATTCATTTCCTGTTCCCTCCTCATGTCAAGCAGCATGTCATAAGTGGATATCTTATATGTGTTGTTAGAACACACATACAAACATGCAAAATGGTGGTCAAGTGTGCTTTCTCACATCACACTTTTGAAGCAAGGGAGTTGTAGCTTTTAATGGATTCTTATACCACATCATAAACAAAATATTATGGGGCCAACCTAGGGTCCCCAAACTGTAAGGAGAAAATACCTTTATACTAAGGTTTCTTCAGTTATGAGGCTTATTTCTTTAAAGTAATATGACTTATGCTAAACTTAATGATTTACTTAAATGTATTTTTCTTAGTAAAAATCAAATATTTTTCACAACGTATTAAAATGTTTGCATACAAGGTGAAGAAAAGTCAGGGCGGGAATAGTTTGGGCAGTAGTTCTCAAATATTAGCACACATCAAAGTGACCTAGATAGCATATCCCCCTAGAAAATCAGGCCCCACCCCAGGATGACTGAATCAGAATGCACATTTTAACAAATAATTCTTTTTTTAAAATAATAACTTTATTGATAATTTACATGCCATACAATTCACTCATTAAAAATGTACAATTCAGTTGGTTTTAGTATATTTACAGAAATGTGCAACTATCATCTGTAACTAATTTTAGAATACTTTCATAATTCTCAAAGGAAACCTCATAATCGTTACCAGCCACACATTGTATCACCTCTTCCCCTCCTAAACCTTGGAAACCACAGATTTACTCTGTTTCTATGAATTTGTCTATTTTGGGTATGTCATATAAATGAAATCATACAATATGGGGTCTTCTGTGTCTGGCATTAATATTTTAAAGGTGCATCCATGTTGTATCGTGTATCAGTACTTCATTCCTTTTTATGGCTGCATAATATGCCATTGTATGGATATACCACATTTGTTTATCTATTCATTTGTTGATGGACACAAGGATTGTTTCCACCTTTTGGATATTATAAATAATGCTGTTATGAGCATTTGTGTACAGGTGTTGTCTGGACTTATTATTTTTTTTTTAAGATTTTTTTTTTGATGTGGACCATTTTTAAACCCTTTATTGAATTTGTTACAATATTGCTTCTTTTTTTTTATGTTTTGGTTTTTTGGCCACATGGCATGTGGGATCTTAGCTCCCTGACCAGGGATCGAACCCGTACCCCCTGCATTGGAAGGCAAAGTTCTAACCACTGGACCACCAGGGAAGTCCCTGGACTTATGTTTTAAATTCTCTTGGGTGCCTACCTAGGAGTGGCTTGCTGGACCATATAATACCTGTATGTTTAACATTTTTAAACATGTTTAACATTTTAGGACCTTCTAAACTATTTTTCAAAGTGTTTCCTCTAGTTAACAATCCTACTAGCCATGTATAATGGTTTCAATTTCTCTATATCGTTGACAACACTTATAATTGCCTGTCTTTTTTTATTTTAGCCACCCTAGGACATGAGAAGTAGTATCTCATTTTCAGTTTTAATTTATGTTTTCCTACATACTGATGCATTTTAGCATGTTTTTTGGTGTTTCCTGGCCATTTTATGTACTCTTTGGAGAAATGTCTATCCAAATCCCAAATGATTCTTATGTGCGTTCAAATTAGAGAAGTGCTCCCCTAGGAGAGGTTTCAGATTACACAGTCACTTATACCTAGCACAGTGGCTCTCAGCTGGGGGTGATTTTTGCCCCCTTAGAAGACATTTGACAACTTCGAGAGGCATTTTTGGTTGTCACAACTGGGGGTGTCCCACTGGCAACAAGTGAATAGAGGCCAGAGATGCTACTAACCATCCTGCAACATACAGGATAGACCCTCACAAGAAAGAATTATCCAGACCAAAATGTAAATAATGACAACATTAAAAAAAAAACAACCTTGATCTAGGGTAGCCAGGCATCCTTTCTGCCAGGGACTAAGGTGTTTCCCAGGATGTGGGACTTACAGTGCTAAAAATGGGACCATTGCTGGTTACCCAAGTTTCTCAGATTTTAACACTATTGGGTGAAAGAGAGCCCACAGTATGAAATAAAGGCTGAGGATCTGGAAAGGCAGCTTCTCAGGGACTCATCCACACTCATCCTTCTAAGTTTCAAGGTGCTTCCTGCCAGCCAGGCCCTTGCAGGGAATCAGGGCTCCGCAGAGACTTCTGCCTCTGTGTCTCCATGCACTGTGAGCTGGGCCCAGCTGTCAGTGGTTACTGACTTCAAGGGAACTGCATGACTGCTGCCTGCATTTGAAGCTCCCTGACGCCTTTGCTCCTCTCATTCTTTCCTTAAAAAGAGGTATAATAATAGGCACAATACAGCCCAGGGTGGGCTGAGTGGAGTCCAGGGACATAGGCACAGAAACCATCACAGCTTCTCTGGTTGGAGAAGGGTGGGATCACAGACAGTAAGAAGCAGAAAAGGCCCTGGAGAGCACGTTCAGCCCCTCATTTCATGGAGCCTGCGCGGCCCAGCGCTTGAACAAAGAGCAGTGTGTTGAATTCATTACCATGTGGGAGTTGTGTGAGACTAATGCCCTTTAATCATCAGGATGGAGAAAGAAAACCAAAACCTTCCCTTTATAAGTAAATCCTAGGTGCCCCGCTGGGGAAGGTTCCATCACATTTAGAGACTGAAGTGTTCGCGACCCAGCTCGGCCAGGTCAAACAGTGACGGGTGTTTCTGTCACGGAACAGAGCAGATGTACCCAGACTTAAGTGTGGAGCAGAACCACCTGCTGGGCTTGTTCAAACACAGCGCCCCCCTGAAGGCTCCTGATTCAGTAGATCTAGGGTGAAAGCTGAGAATTACATTTCTAACAAGTTCCCAGCCCTGGAGTAGAGTGAGAGACTCTGGACTTCCCAAACCTTGCTACTCAGTGTGTTGAGCCCGGGCCAACAGCATCCATGCCGCCTGGGAGCTGTGAGAAACGAAGACTCTCAGGCTGGCTGAAACAATCTGCATTTTGACACTATCCCTGGTTGAATTGTTTGCACGTTAAAGAGTGAGAAGTGCTGTCAAGATTATTTAATCCAGGGGCCCATGCTCTTGCTGATCCTGTAAACCAGAGGTAGACTACACTGTAGAATTATTTGAAGAGATCTAGAAAGGACCGCTGCCCAGGACATACCCCAGGCCATTAAATCAGAACCACTGCCGGTGGGACTGTGATTTTAGCGTCTCTAGGTGATTTCAGTGTGGCCACGTTTTGAACTTCTGTTTTAAATACAGTCAACCTCCCCAACACATTTAACCCCGGGGGACACTAGAAACACCAGCCAGATTCAGAGGCCCTACCAGGAAAGCCTGCTCACCTCCTCCACCAGTTTTCTTGTGATTGCCTCTAGTTTTCCAGTCACTTGCTTTGAACTTTGAGTCACACCATCTGCCCTCCTCATGTTTGACAATCTGCTCTGGTTTCTCAAACTTTTGTCCAAGTTTACTCTCGGTTCCAATGCAGGTGGAAAGTATAATAGTATCACCTTTAATATTCATGATGAATGTTCATCAAGCTTGAGGCTAGACCACTTCAGAGCCACTTATGGTGCTTCTTAAAAACGCAGACTCCAGGTGCCACCATAGACTGACGAACCAGAAGATTTGGGGTGTGTTCAGGAACCTGCTTAATTTCATACACAACCCCAGTGGTAAGATGCACATAACAGGGTACTAATGACCCAGACCTTCTGGTATACCTTCATCCCTTCAGCTTTATTGAACTTGTAGTAAACTTGGTATCTAGGAAATGTTCTGCTTAAGTACATGAATTAAGAACTGCACATTAGTGAGTGTGTTCTCAGCTCCCTCAGAAGAGACTAGACAGGGTTATCTGTGCTGCTCAGGCAAAAGCCAAGGCCTGAGTCAATCTGACACCATCTTCCCTGCCACTCAGTCTCTGTAGCAGATTTTCTGGGTGCTACCTCAGACTCCATTTCCCTGCTGTATTTGTTGTTACCGGTGAAAGTCAGGTTCACAGGGTTAAAACGCCTACATTCTGTTGCCTCTTGCAGCTTTGTTTTCTTTTTAATGGTTTTCTTGTTTCCCCAATAATATTGCAAGTTTCTGGTTACAAGTTTTCTATGTTCTGGCATCAATTTATGTTCTCTTCTTGGGGCAAGAGGTTGTTTTTCTTCCGAGGCATAGAGTAAGCTCATCTTGGCAGTGATTTTCCAGTATGGAGGAATGAAACAAGCCACAAAGTTTGTCTCATTGGGCTCGACAAACATCGTAGGAGACTATTATCATAGGCCTGAAGGTCTATAAACAGTTTCAAAACAAGCAAAGTAACAAATAGCAGCATCCAATCAGCTTTCTCTGTTAGGTACAGGACGGCTCACAGGAGCAACCTCCCAGTGAGTCCTGCATGTTATCTGCTGTAGTTAAAATCTTGATTCTATCTTTGTGAGTGAACCTCTCACGTGAGACTCAGGAGTAGTTTCTTCCAGACTTGTTCCTGTTCCCAAATAGATAAACAACAAGGATGTACTGTATAGCACAGGGAACTATATTCAATATCTTGGAATAACTTATAATGGAAAAGAATCTGAAAAAAGAATCTATACAAAGAATCACTTTGCTGTGTACCAGAAGCTAACACAACATTGCAAATCAACTATAATTCAATAAAAATTAAAAAAAATATTAAGGAACCAGTTCTGGTGTTCTTGGAAGGTAAATTCATGTCTGAAGCAATTAGCTTAAAAAAGTCTTTAATTCTCTTAGATTATTTAGAAAAGAATAACATTAGAAGATTGAGTTAGGCTGAAAATGCCTTTTGAGAGTTCTTTTTTTTAATCAAATGTTATACATCTACTGTACTACAGATGAAAACTGAAATTTGATTCATGTAAAAAATAAATTGGCATCTGTAAAAAAAAGTATGTAGACACTGAGAGGAAATACATCAAAATTCTAATGATGGTTACCTTTGGGGGGGTGAGAATTATGGGTGATTGCTAAGTTTTACTTTATGTTTTTATGTATTTCTAGTTGCCTGCAATGAACGTTTACATTGTACTGCTTGTAAAATTGGAAAGAAAACAATAAATGTCATTAAAAATGGAAAAAAAAAGAAAAGAATTTAGGTCTACATGTTTCTTTTTCAAACTGAAACAATGATTTGAAAGAATTTCTAGATTTGAAAATACAATCAAAGTGAGAAGCAAGCATAAAGTTCTATAAAAACATCAGGCTGGTGCTAGGAGAGTGAGCTGTGAACTGGAGGATGGAATCCAGCCATTGGAACAATCTCGGGAAAGCTGGCTCCATTTCCCTCGTGCCACATGCTGGCATCAGCTTCTGTGTAAGCGGCAGCTGAAGCATTTACTCCAATTACTATTTGAAAACAGCCTTGCTGACAAACAGGAAGAGTCCAGGCTGTCTTTATCCAACTTTGCCATTTGTTTCCCATAGACCAATTAGGTTTGGCTGGAGACCCACTTAAATAGTGATATGATTTTCTGTTGAAGATTAAATTGGTCAGAGAGCCTCTCTTATTGGGGAGTAGATGACAGTGCAAAAAAGCTTTGAGTTTTATCAGAGCTGACCCCTGATACAACTATGACAGAGGATAAGTTTCTCTTTGTTGACTTCCTGGCAACACCACAGCTTTCCTAAGTGAAAATAAACCTGCAGATCTCCAAAGCTGGCACTAAAATGGAAACATACTGGTGGGAAGGGGTTGTAGATCTTTGACTCTGAAACTTTCCCAGCCTTACCTTTGTGAATTCTCACTGTTAGTGTTTCTAATCTCCTCCCATTGGGGAGTATACAGTACTTTTTTTTAATGCTCTGGCAAAAAACAGGTAAGTGAAACAAAATGGAAGTACCATGAAAGTACAACTAAGGTAAGGCCAAAGCCTTCAAACAACACATCACATCAAAACTAGAAGATAAAAAAAGGGTAACGTCATAAATCTAGGTAATTCCAACTAACATTGTAAAAGTACCCAAAAAAGTACCATGACTTGTGGTTTACTCCAGAGGACTCCAAAAAACTTCTTCTTTTGTAACTATTGATATGTGCCATGTAGTTGAAACATTATATAGTGGAATAGACATAGATTTTGGAGTCAGGCAGATTTGGGTTGGAATACTGGCTCTGGTTACCTAACCTCAAATGATGTAGTTAATTTCATTGAGCTACCATGTTCTCAGCCTTAAATAGTCACGATAACAGTGTGTACTATGTTTTAGTTGTGGTTGATGATAATCCTATTTGCCAAGCATTTCACTTGGCATTCTATTCCATACCCAGTGTTATCCATCTTTGGAGATTTTGCAGCCAGAGCAAAAAAATAGCCTATGGTACAAGTAGATAAATTTGTAAGAGAAGTTGGGGCTTCTAACAAATATAAAAGTGCTAAAATATGGAATCAGGACCTACTCAAGAACATTCCACATCTCCATTAAACTTCCCAGTTAACATCTTCCCAGTGCTATTTTGAGATTATTATGGACCAGTTACTTCTACGTGCCTTACATTTTCACCTTTTCACATGGGAGGCTTTACTGCAGTTACTCTCTCTTTGTCCCACAGTTGAATATTGTGTGTGTAAGGAAAGATAATATCTTTTTGTTCACAAGAGGAGCAATGCCCAGGCCTATGGTTAGAAAACTGTGCATCACCTAGACATCCTGGACTTTAAGCTAGCAGTGTTGGCTGAATGGGACTTTCAGGTTGTTTCCTTAGGGAAAGAGGTGTGTTTTGCATGTGGTAGGGGAACCAATTATTTAGTAGCTGAATAACACACAGCTGATTGTACTTCTATTGGCCATATACTCCATTTACCCCTCTCTTTCCTTACCTGCAGGAGGGTTATGCTTCTCCTACCTACAGAAATTAGGAGTGACTATCTGACTTACTTGTCCAACAAATGAGGGCAGAAGTATTTTGTCATGTATGAGCAGAAGTTTAAGAGCCAACATATTTTTTCTGTGTCTCTTTCTCCTCTGCAGTTTTCCATTCAGAAGTGTTTTTTCTGCCTACATCCTAGAACACTCATTTTAGATTCCAGGACAACAACAAAAAATGTGGAGTAGAGCTACAGCTGATCTGCATTAGATCTAGAGCAGAATAAAGAATAAATATTTGTTGTTGTGTGTCACTCAGTGTTGGGTCTTTCCTATCTCATGTTACGGAACTCAGGTTCAACTGCTTGCCACTCAGAAGCCAATAATCAATAGCAAGTGTTGGTAGAAAGGAAAGATGCTTTATTCAGAAAAGCTGGCAATCTGGCAATCTGGGGAGAAGGTAGACTCATGTCTAGAGACCAACTCTGAAGATTCTGCTCAGCCATGACAATTTTTAAAGGAGAAATGCGGAAACAATCCCAGTTAATCATTAAGGTAGGAGGTCAGATTCTTTATCATTTTTCCATCGTGTGCAGAACCACTGACTTCTCCTGATCTTCTTTTGAATGTCTTGCCTGAATCATCCACCTGCAAATTTGCTAAGGGGGAACTGGGGGTAGAGAGTCAGTCATTCTTTAACTACTTAATTCTTCATTCTTACTCCTTTTAATCCAGGAAAGGAATCAACAGATTAGGCAAAGCATTGTGTACATTCAGTAAAGCAAATTCAGGAGTTAGGTTAAATGTTCCTTAGTGATTTCATTTTTATGATTAAGGTTTAAAAGGAACAGAAATAAACAAACACAAAAGAGACAAAGAACTGCTTACAAATCCCCACTTGTCAGACATCATTCCATTTCTATGAGATTAGGTCCATCTCTTGTAACTTCTTCATTCTGACATAGGTTGCAATATTCTTAGAGTAGAAGATGTTGACATGGATCTGTAGCATCTCTGTTGACAATTTTAGTTGCCCACTTACACACATGAGCAGAGCAAACTATAGGACATTAATGTAATGCCCACAAAGATATAGATTGTTATGAACAATAATGCTAATCTCATTCTTTCATCAGACACTGAGTCAGTGACTCTATTGTCTTAATCATTAACTGCTCGAGCCTGTTCTTTTGCGACTCTGGGAGGCCTGAGAAATTTTGGCTTTTCTACAAACAAGAGGCAGGAGATGTGGAGGTGACTTTGTGCTTGGGGAGCCCTGCAGTGTTCTCCTTGGTTTCACTCAGTGTCACCTAGATTAGGCTGATTGATACAGTAGTTGAAGCTATTATGAATATCAAATAAGAGAGCAATGTTTACCAGTTTCTAGACCAGTGTCTGACATACAATGGGGGTTCAACAATTTGTGTTACAATAAAGTGGTGGGTATAACCTTTAGCCTACATAATAGGGAATATATACCTAATTATTTGAATCCCTCAAAGTCCATCCTCAAAGAGGCTCAGTCTGCTCTGTTGCATCCTTGGTCATTAATACTAGGGACAATCTCAGTCTTCCATAATGCTTGCCTTCCTTTCCATAGGAAAGGAAATCTTCAAATAAATGATAAAAATATGATAATGAGGTGTAGTAATTTTAATTTACCATTTTAATATATCAAAGACATGCATAAGATATATACCATATAATGGATTCTATATGTAACAATTTTTTATAGCCTATTTTTGCCTGGAACATGCCTATCTTTCTTTGAATCTTGGGAAGTAATATGAACATAACTAAGGAATTAGCTGAGAAGGAATGATACCTTACATGGACACTTTTATAGGCATAAGAATTTTTGTAGCCTTAGTCAAATCAAATAACCTCTGCATGCCTCGTTTTCTCCATATATAAAATGAAAATGAAAATATGTTCTTTAGAGAAATGTGAGGGTAGTACAGTCAAAAGGTCTAGGAGAACACTTAGCATATAGTTGACACTCAATACAACCACAAATATTTAAAATCCAAATAAATGAATCTGTAATGGTGAAATGGTAGGTAGTGGTTTGGCTTTGGTTGTTGTATAGTTTTGTGGGGTTTTTTTTCTTCCCTTACTTCTTTTTGTACGCGGGTCTCTCACTGCTGCGGCCCCTCCCGCTGCGGAGCACAGGCCCCAGACGTGCAGGCCTAGTGACCATGGCTCACGGGCCCAGCTGCTCCGCGGCATGCCGGATCCTCCCGGACCGGGGCACGAACCCGCGTCTCCTGCATCGGCAGACGGACTCTCAACCACTGTGCCACCAGGGAAGTCCTATTGTGTAGGTTTTGAAGGTGCTATCTTAAACTCAAACTATTACTCGTTTTTGCCTGCTCTTAAGGCCAGCCTTTCTAGGTATAACAACATATTTTCTCTTATGACAGAATGTCCTGGATTTCTCCAACGAAAATTACCAACTCTTGGAAAATTAGAACTTGTAAATGATTGGACAATGATAAGAAGCCCTGATGTGTGATATATTTCAATTTCATAAAAATTGCTTTCCCTCTATCCCCTGAGCCTTTGAAGCAAGAGCATTTGGACAACTTCCCTGAATTATATCCCTTTTGGTATAGTTTAAATCATCATCAGTCACAGAGGTAGAGACCATGACTTATAGGATTAAGACACGGGTTAATAATGTCCTAGCCTTGGGATTTCAGATTCTTGCCTTTCTCAAGCCCTGTGACCCTGCATATGTCACTTGACCTCCATCTACTTATATTTCCTTTGCTAAAAAATCATATTTTCTTCCTCTTGTATTTGTTGTTTGAGAAAATGTAGAAAAATGGTGTAAAGCCTTTTGTAAGTAATAACATTCTTAAATATATTAAATAATACTTTTCAGAAATAAAGATGACTGGCTTTCTAAATAGATGTTAGGTACACAGACATGGTTGTAAGATGTCCATTTTAATGCCAGTTTTGTTGAACTTCATATACTCAATTTTCTTTTCACTAGTTCAGTTTTATTATTGGATTATTATTTAATTATATTTTATGGTCTTCCTCTGGGATAAAATCACATTCACCTTTGGAGTTTCATTTGAAAACTCTTGTTCAATTTAAATCTGTATATTTCCTACTGCACAAAATCTACCCTCATAGTTTCCTAACATCCTTGTGTTTTACAAGTAGGGTTTCATCCACAGTGAAATTTTTATCTTTCTGTTTAATTTGGAATTCTTGTGCCATTGAAGAATGAATTATGATTTTCAGTGTTTTACTGGGAAGGACCAAGGGTGTCTAGTTAAATTAAATGAACATTATAAAAGTGATATGGTGTAATGATGATGATGATGATAGCTAATAATTATTGACTACAAACTACATATCAGCAGTGAACTGATTATAAGTTTAAACATTTTATCTTATTTATTTTCAACAAAAGCCTTCTAAGTTAGATACTGTTGCTATCCAAATTTTATTGATGAGGAAACTGAAGTTTAGAGCATTATGTGTAATAGTCGCAGATCTAAAAATTGGAGAAATCAGGCTCTTTAGCAAATAAATAGATTAAAAATGTCCACAAGCCTACCTTGTTTTTTTGCATAAAATGTTTCAAACCAAATAACCATTTAAAAAAAAATATTTTGCTTTGATTCTTTGAAGTCCTAAAAGGGTCAGTTTGAGGAATGGATGAGTTGACCTATCTTGGTAGTCTATTGTGGTTAGGAATAATAAACAAGGAGAAATGGAGGCAATTGAATTACAATAGCTTGAAATAATCAGGCTCTTCAGGCTGGAAGGAAGGTCATTGTGTTTACCAAAGTGAGCTCTTGCCCTAGTCCTAGCCTCTCCCTAGCTGTTTAATGGTGGCCTCTTGCCTTTTGCAACTATAGCCCCTTTTCTCCCTGGGATCCATTAAAATTTGGTTCTCTCATTTACTCAACTCTACTTACTAGCAGGCTTGGACATGGCCTTTGCCCCCAACATACTCAAGGGTGGTATTATGTTTATTGGGCATTATTGTTATTTGCTTACAGTCCCTATAGAGTTGTAGTTATCTACTAATCCCTTGTGAACAGGTCTATTGGGTAATTTTTTTTTCAATACCTATAATGGCTGTAATATCTAGGGTAGGTACCAACTGTGTATCATGCTGAGGTTTGCATTCCATAGTTCCTGTGAACCCCATTTGCCCAAGTCGGGCATTTTTCTACATACTGCTATTTCATCTCACATTGTTTTTCAAATGTTTTTACCCTCTCTACCCGCACTTTCCAATCCTTGGCCCCAGGGCAGAACTTCCTTGACGGAGCTGGATCTGTGATTGCTCTTTACACCCTGGTAAGCAGGGTGTCTGGAGTGTGACCATAGTGATCGCCAGATGTTCCAGCTGACCTTCTGCTCCTTCCTGTTTTCTCACCTTCTAGTGTGAAGCACTAGAAGAAAAGACCACAAAGTTATCTAGTAGCATTACTGGGCCTGTAGCAGAAAAGAAAATCACCATTTAAAATAGTGAAAACAATTAACTACCGACGTTTTCATAGTCAAAGGAAGCTCCAGAATTTACATCTGGAAGAAATTTACTCTTTTATTGAGGAAAATATTTATTAAGTGTTTTGGTCAAGGAAAACAAACAGAGCTGAACTGCTCTCCACAATAAAATAAAGAGCAGGGACTTCCCTTGTGGTCCAAGAATCCACCTGCCAATGCAGGGGATATGGGTTTGAGCCCTGGTCTGGGAAGATCTTACATGCCATGGGACAACTAAGCCCATGCACCACAACTACTAAGCTTGCGCTCTAGAGCCCGCAAGCCACAACTACTGAGCCCATGTACCACAACTACTGATGCGCACGTGACTAAAGCCCATGCTCCACAACAAGAGAAGCCACTGCAATGAGAAGCCCATGCATCACAACGAAGAGTAGCCCCTGCTTGCCACAACTAGAGAAAGCCCACATGCAGCAATGAAGACCCAATGCATTCAATAAATAAATAAATAACTTTATTTAATAAATAAATAAATAAAATAAAATAAAGAAAATGATGTTTGGTGTTTTGAGGACAGATCAGAAAGATCTCCCTTAAGAGGAACTTAAGTCAACAAAAAGCAAAACTATGAAGGAGTTCTCATGGTTTTTGAGGAAGGGAGTGCCAGAAAGGCAATGTATTAGAAAAGTGACAGGGTGAGGTTGACAGAATTTAAGACTAATGATGTCACATATGCAACTACCTTATTCTGTAATTTCCCTTCATTTTCTTCTCAAGTATCCAGCAAAGATCTATTAATCAGTATTAGAAATAACAAAAAGACTTTGTTTTGGGAGAAACAGAACAATGAGTCCTACATCCTGGAGATGTGGTAAGAAGATGTAAAGAAGTGAATGAAAAGATTATAGATGGTGGAGAAAACAGTAGCTGCTGGAGCTCAGAGTATGAGTGGACAAATGACAACCAGGATGAGTAAGATCTGCTGGGAATAATGAGAAAATCTGGGAGAAGACTCAGTTTCCTTGTTGGGCCAGTTATTAGGGGATTGGACTCATTTATTTTCTTTAAATATTAAAGAAAATCGTGTTCTCAGAAGGCTGAAGGACTTGAGGTCCCTTGGCTTCATAGATCACAGAATCTGATAGAGAATGGAAAGAAAAATGGATTCAGATAGCATTTGGATAAATACATAGAGTAGATTCATTCAAAGAATGTCAATCAGAAGTTAGTAAATGTTATTAAAAGTTATGAAAGTATATTAATGGAAATTAATGAGGTTTTAATAATACATCCCAAGCCTTGAAGACAGATTACAAAAAAACCACAACTTCCCATCGTTCTCATATTACTGAGAACAAATATCCAGTAGGATGATGCACCCAAAATATTCATGTAAAATTATACACAGAACAATGAATGTTTAGCATCTACTATTATTCTCTTTAATGACATAATGTTTCTTTCTTATGTACTTTTCATAGTATAAGTTTTCCTTGTTTATTTGCCTACTGCCTGAATCCGATCACTAACATTTAATCTCCTTGAGGGCAAGACCTAATCTATATAGCTCACTGATATATATCTGGAGACCAGAACAGTGACTGACAGATAGCATATGCTCTATAAAAATTCATTAACCTGAATGAATGAAATTAAAAAGCTACAGAAGTTATAGACTTTAATACATGTATTCCTTAATGGAACAAAAGACAAAAAGTAATGTTACAGGTAACAGAAAGTGAAAATAATTATACTACACAAGAGCATGATACAGATATCCACAACCTGGCATCAAGGCTGATAATGCAATGATTTATTCATTGAGCATAGAGACTATTTTCTTTAATGCCTGATTAATGTATTGCCTGTTCCTAACTGTCTGTGCCATTTGGCACTACAGTTTTTTTTAATAGAAATATATGGGTTGGGCTTTGGAATTTATGAGTCTGAAGTATATTTAGAAACTGCTCAAAAATAATTACAATTTTTGAAAAATTCAGAATGTAGGCATATAAATTGTTAGTATATGAATGTAGGCTACATTCAAGTGCGGTTACTATTGCTCAAGTATTTTGAACATCAATCTTTGAATTGCCTTTAGAATCAACTAAAGAGTCACACACAGTAAAGTCTATTCAGTGTCTATATCCTAGGTTATTTTCCCAAAGCATCACAACTCAATTATGATAACTATTATATTTTCTCAAATAGGCTCCAAAGACTTTTGGCTACTTCAAAAGAATTGCTCTATGTTCATTGTTCAGGTGACTCTAATATTTTATGAGTATATTTCACAAAATGTTTCAGGAGATAGTGGGCTCACTGGATACACTTCATTACATTGAAAGGCTTAACATCCATTTAAAGTTTTTAGTTTTAAAATGTCTGTTAAATGACCAATATTAAAACTTTTCCATGTATAAGTTATAACCATTCCGTATTATAGGTTTTCTCTGTGCTAATATGTCCGTTGTCAATTCAGTAATGTGTTGTTCTTTTAATGAGGACCTAGAAACATTATAATGAAGACTACTGAGAAGGAAAATGTCTTTATTCTTCATTTCTATAGTGATGTTATAGTGTTGGTTTCAAAATGCTACAATACTCTGTAGATGAGGGAAGATTTCATAAAGAAGACAATTATGCAAGTATATCCTTTTAGTGTTAGAGGATATTCATTCATAATGATGAAATCCACAACTTTTTTCAATTGCTAGTAGACACCAACAGTTAAGGTACATGCGTACACAAATAAACTGGTCTTCTGTGACTTCCTGCTGGTTAAAGAGCCTTTGGGAACATTTAAAAAATTGCTAATCATCTATTCCTAGCCAGGTTAGCCTACAATTTCATTTAAAAACTTTTTCTTTCATCTTTGGCCAAGTAGTGAAAGTAGCAGCAACATTTCTTACTGCCTATATATTTATTATATACCCGTGTCTATCTATAAATATCCTTCTACCATCTATCATATTTATCTATCTATCTATCTATCATCTATCTATCTACCTATTTATCTAAAGAGTAAGTGTGTTTTTCTTTTCTCCCTCTGCTTAACAGATATAAACCTAGCAGGAGAAATAATATTTCATTTTACTATTGGCTGCCCACTTCATTAAGGCAAGAAGTTCTCATTCTATATGGATGCTGACTAGCTTGAGTCTATAAAGTACACATGACACTAAAGCTGACATAGTCATTCCTCCATTTCTTTTCTACAAAATTAATTCTACATTAATTAAACAAAAATTTGCTTGCCACTAGACATGGCTACTTCAGACAGCCATGGGCACTAATTTTATTTTTATGTATTCATTTTATATTTTTTGACTCACATGGAAGTCATGGCACAGAAACTGAAAGAACTATCCTCCTGCTTGAAGGAGCTGGGTCTTTTCTTCAGAACTGAGTGTCAAGGATTGAATTTGTCTTATTGCTTTTTACCTTAACATTGGCTTCCAAAAACACTTCTCAGAACAAAGTCCTCACTTATTCAGATATCTTTTCAGATTCCTGCATATGTAATGAAGAAAAATACAACAAGATTGTAAAGGTATATGGTAACTTTCATTTATTACTGGTTAACAGTGCACTCATTAAGTACAAAGCACAGTCTCACATTGCATCAAATGATGTATTGTGGCCAAAACAATGGAAGATGGTAATACTGCTTTGCTGTATACTGGCCCATTCAGTAATGAGCCTCAAGCTTTAAAAAAAATAATAATTGAAATATTAAGGTACATAAACAATAATTCAGGGAACCAAGAATGTTTTGCCTACAGAGAGAAAACCCAGGGAGAATATGATTCTGAATTCCTCATAGGAGGAAGAGAGAATAAACTTATTCTGGACATATCCAGTGGATAAAATTAGAATATATTACAGACTTGGGGTTATTGCAAGGGATAGGCCAAAGCAAGAAAGAGCTATTATACCCAGTGGCTTCATAGCTATACTTCGTTGGCTGTCCCAGTCACTGTATCTCACTGAGTACTCTGGCTTTGGTTCTCTTTCTTGACATCCTAGAGTTCAATCAATTTCCCTATCAGTACAAACAAACTAGGAAAACACTCCTTCTTTGAACAAATCACAAGCACTGGAAAGTATAAAAAGAGGTTTTTTTTGCTTGTTTTGTTTTGTCTTTTTTTTTTTTTTTGGCTAAGATCAAAGATAAATCAAGATCTGGCAAAGTTTATAGGCAGAAAGGACAGGGTTACAAAGAATAACACAAAAGAATACCTGCATTTAACAAGCTTCCCAATTAATTTGCATAAAAGACCAAGAGAGAAAGGGGATCAAGATGGCAGAGTATGAAGACCCTGAACTCACCTCTCACAGGCACAACAAAATTACACCTACTTACAGAGAAACTATCTATGAGGATGACCTGAAGATTAGCAGAAATTTTCCACAACTAAAAAGGAGCCACAATGAGATAGGTAGGAGGGCCAGAGACATGGTCTAGTCAGGACCCACACTCCCAGGTTGGTGACCTACAAACATGAGGGATGTCACATAGAGATATCCTCTGAGGAGTGAGGGGTCCAAGCAACACATTGTGTTCCCTACCCCAGGGGTCTTGCATCAGAAAGACCAGACCACAGAAAGCTGGGACTTGAAAACCAATAGGGCTTACATTCAGGAGAGCCCTAGGGTTATGGGAAACAAAGACTCAGCTCTTAAAGGGCACATGCAAAATGTCACACACCTTGAGTCCCAGCACAAAGGTGGTAGTTTGAAATGAACCTGAGCCAGACCTACTTGCTTATCTTGAAATCAATTATAATGAAAAAAAAAAAACCCTACAAAACCCCCACAAACACAAGAAGCCTAAACAAGATGCTACTAAACAAATAATGGGTCACTGAAGAATCAAAGAGGAAATTAAAATATACCTGGAGACAGATGAAAATAGAAACAAAATAGTCCAAAATCTGTGGGAAGCAGCAAAAGCAGTTTTAAGAGAGAAATTTATAGTGATACAAGCCTACCTCAAAAACAAGAAAAACACCAAATAAACAATCTAAACTTACACCTAAAGGAACTAGAAAAAGAAGAACAAAACAAAACCCAAAGATAGTACAAGGAAAGAAACCATAAAGATCAGAACAGAAATAAATGAAATAGAGATGGAAAAATAAATCAATGAAACTAATAGTTAAGTCTTTGAAAAGATAAACAAAATTGATAAACCTTTAGCCTGACTCATCAAGAAAAAAAGAGAGAGGGGCCAAATAAATAAAATCAGATATGAAAGAGAAGAAGTTACAACTGACACCATATAAATACAAAGGATCATGAGAGATTGCTACAAACAGCTATATGACAATAAAGTGGACAACCTAGAGCAAATGGATTAATTCCTAGAAAAACAGAGCTCTTGGAGAATTCCCAAGACTGAATCAGGAAGAAATAGAAAATACAAATAGACCAAATACCAGTAATAAAATTGAATCAGTTAAAAAACAAAAAAACAAAAAACAAAAACTCACAATAAACAAAAGTCCAGGACTAGATGGATTCAAAGCTGAGTTCTACCAAGCATGGAAAGAGGAGATAACACCGATCATTCTCAAACTATTCCAAAAAATTGAAGAAGAAGGAGCACTTCCAAACTCGTTCTACAAGGCCAGCATCATGGATTCTAAAACGAGACAAAAACACCAACAGAAAGAAAATTACAGGCAATATTACTGATGAACAAAGATGAACATTTCCTCAACAAAATATTAGTAAACTGAACTCAACAATATCTAAAAATGGATCCTAAACTGTGATCAAATGGGATTTATCCCAATGATGCAAGGATGGTTTAGTATCCACAAATAAATCAATGACATTAACAAGTTGAAGGAAAAAATCACAAAGGATTATCTCAATAGATGAAGAAAAAGCTTTTGAGAAAATTCAACATCCATTAGTGATAAAAACTCTCAAGAAAGTGAATATAGAGGGAACATAACTCAATATAGTAAAGGCCATATATAACAAACCTACAGCCAATATCATATTCAACAGTGAAAAACTGAAAGTATTTATTTATTTATTTATTTTTATTTTTATTTTTTTTGTGTGGTACGTGGGCCTTTCACTGTTGTGGCCTCTCCCACTGCAGAGCACAGGCTCTGGATGCTCAGGCTCAGAGGTCATGGCTCATGGGCCCAGCCTCTCCGCAGCATGTGGGATCTTCCCAGACCGGGGCATGAACCCGTGTCCCCTGCATCGGCAGGTGGACTATCAACCACTGCACCACCAGGGAAGCCCCTGAAAGCATTCATTTCTATCATCAGGAGCAAGAAAACGATACCCACCCTTGCTCCTTTCAACTAATACAGTATTAGAGGTCCTACATTGGTCCACCAGAGTTCTCCAGGCCCCATGTAATATCAAAGGGTGAAAACTCTCCCAGAGATGTCCTTCTCAACACTAAGACCCAGCTCTACTCAATGACCAGCAAGCTACAGTGCTGGACACCCCATGCCAAACAACTAGCAAGATAGGAACACAACCCCACCCATTAGCAGAGAGGCTGCCTAAAATCATAATAAGTTCACAGACACCCCAAAACACACCATCAGATGCAGTCCTGCCCACCAGAAAAATAAGATCTGGCCTCATCTACCAGAACACAGGCACCAGCCACTCCATCAGGAAGCCTACACAACCTACTGAACAAATCATACCCTCTGCGGGCAGAAACCAAAAACAATGGGAACTATGACCTGCAGCCTGCGAAAAGGAGACCCGAAACACAGCAAGTTAAGCAAAATTAGAAGACAGAGAAATACACAGCAGATGAAGAAGCAAAGTAAAAACCCACCAGACCAAACAAATGAAGGGAAATAGGAAATAATAGTAAACATGGTCCAAAATTTTGGAAATAAAATGGAGAAAAAATGAACAAACAACCAAAAAATACAGATGTTTAACAAGGACCTAGGAGAACTAAAGAGCAAACAATGATGAACACCACAATAAATGAAATAAAAAATTCTCTAGAAGGAATCAATAACAATAACTGAGGAAGAAGAACAGATAAGTGACCTGGAAGATAATATAGTGAAAAAACTACCACAGAGCAGAATACAGAAAAAAGAATGAAAATAATTGAGGACAGACTCAGAGACGTCTGGGACAACATTAAATGCATCAACGTTTGAAGTATACGGGTCCCAGAAGAAGAAAAGAAAGAGAAAGGGTATGAGAAAATATTTGAAGAGATTATAGTTGAAAACTTCCCAAATACGGGAATGGAAAGAGTCAATCAAGCCCAGGAAGCACAGAGAGTCCCATACAGGGTAAATCAAAGGAGAAACACGCCAAGACACATATTAATCAAACTATCAAAAATTAAATACTAAGAAAACATATGAAAAGCAGCAAGGGCAAAGCAACAAATAACATATAAGAGAATCACCATAAGGTTAACACATGATTTCTCAGCAGAAACCCTACAAGCCAGAACAGTGTGGCAGAACATGTTTAAAGTGATGAAAGGGAACACCTACAACCAAGATTACTCCACCCAGCAAGAATCTCTTTCAGATTCGACAGAGAAAATAAAACCTTTACAGACGAGCAAAAGCTAAGAAAATTCAGCACCAAAAAGCCAGCTTTACAACAAATGCTAATGGAACTTCTCTGGTCAGGAAACACAAGAGAAGGAAAAGACCAACAAAAACTAACCCAAAACAATTAAGAAAATGGTAATAGGAACATACATATCGACAATTACCTTAAATGTAAATGGTTTAAATGCTCCAACCAAAAGAAATAGACTGGCTGAGTGGACACAAAAACAAGACCTGTATATATGCTGTCTACAAGAGACCCACTTCATACCTAGGGACACATACAGACTGAAAGTGAGCAGATGGAAAAAGATATTCCAAGCAAATGGAAATCAAAAGAAAACTAGAGTATCAATTCTCATATCAGAAAATATAGACTTTGAAATAAAGACTATTAAAAGAGACAAAGAAGGCCACTACATCATGATCAAGGGATCAATCCAAGAAGAAGATATAACAATTGTAAATACTTATGCACCCAACATAGGAGCACCTCAATACATAAGGCAAATGCTAACAGCCATAAAAGGGGAAATTGACAGTAACACAATACTAGTAGGCAAATTTAACACCCCACTTTCACAAATGGACAGATAATCGAAAATGAAAATGATAAGGAAACACAAGCTTTAAATGATACATTCAAAAAGATTAACTTACATGATATTTGTAGGACATTCCATACAAAAACAACCAAATTCACTGTCCTCTCAAGTGATCATAGAACATTCTCCAGGATAGATCATACCTTGGGTCAAAAATCAAGCCTTGGTAAATTTAACAGAATTGAAATCGTATCAAGTATCTTTTCCAACCACACCACTATGAGACTAGATATCAATTACTGGAAAAAATCTGTAAAAAATACAAACAGGTGGAAGCCAAACAATACACTACTAAATAACCAAGAGATAACAGAAGAAATCAAAAAGGAAACAAAAAACACCTAGAAAAAAATGACAATGAAAACACGACAACACAAAACCTATGGGATGCAGCAAAAGCAGTTCTAAGAGGGAAGTTTATAGCAATACAATCCTACCTCAAGAAACAAGAAACATCTCAAATAAACAACCTAACCTTACACCTAAAGCAATTAAATAAAGAACAAAAAACCTGCAAAGTTAGTGAAGGAAAGAAATCATAAAGATCAGATCAGAAATAAATGAAAAAGAAGTGAAGGAAACAATAACAAAGATGAATAAAACTAAAAGCTGAATCTTTGAGAAGATATGCAATATTGATAAACCATTAGCCACACTCATCAAGAAAAAAGGGAGAAGACTCAAATCAATAGAATTAGAAATGAAAAAGGAAAAGTAACAACTGACACTGCAGAAATACAAAGAAACATGAGAGATTACTACAAGCAACTATAGGCCAATAAAATGGACAACCTGGAAGAAATGGACAAATTCTTAGAAAAGCACAACCTTCCGAGACTGAACCAGGAAGAAATAGAAAATTTAAAGTGATCAATCACAAGCACTGAAATTGAAACTGTGATTAAAAATCTTCCAACAAACAAAAGCCCAGAAACAAGTGGCTTCATAGGCGAATTCTATCAATAATTTAGAGAAGAGTTAACATCTATCCTTCTCAAACTCTTCCAAATATAGCAGAGGGAGGAACACTCCCAAACTCATTCTACAAGACCACCATCACCCTGATGCCAAAACCAGACAAAGATGTCACAAAAAAGAAAACTTCAGACCAATATCACTGATGAACATAGATGCAAAAATCCTCAAGAAAATACTAGCAAACAGAATCCAACAGCACATTAAAAGGATCATGCACCATGATCAAGTGGGGTTTATCCCAGGAATGCAAGGATTCTTCAATTTATGCAAATCAATCAATGTGATAAACCATATTAACAAATTGAAGGAGAAAAAACATATGAACTTCTCAATAGACTGAGACAAAATTTGACAAAATTCAACACCCATTTATGATACAAACCCTACAGAAAGTAGGCAGAGAGGGAACTTACCTGAACATAATAAAGGCCATATATGACAAACCCACAGCCAACATTGTTCTTAATGGTGAAAAATTGAAACCATTTCCACTAAGATCAGGAACAAGATAAGGTTGTCCACTCTCACCACTAATATTCAACATAGTTTTGGGAGTTTTAGCCACAGAAATCAGAGAAAAAAAGGAAATAAAAGGAATCCATATCAGAAAAGAAGTAAAGCTGTCACTGTTTGCAGATGACATGATACTATACATAGAGAATCCTAAAGATGCTACCAGAAAACTACTAGAGCTAATCAATGTATTTGCTAAGGTAGCAGGATACAGAATTAATGCACAGAAATCTCTTGCATTCCTATACATTAATGATGAAAAATATGAAAAGGAAATTAAGGAAGCACTCCCATTTACCATTGCAACAAAAAGAATAAAATACCTAGGAATAAACCTACCTAAGGAGACAAAAGACCTGCATGCAGAAAACTATAAGATACTGATGAAAGAAATTAAAGATGATACAAACAGATGGAGAGATATACCATGTTCTTCGATTAGAATAATCAACATTGTGGAAATGACTATACTATCCAAAGCAATCTACAGATTCAATGAAAGCCCTATCCAACTACCACTGGCATTTTTCACAGAACTAGAACAAAAAATTTCTCAATTTGTATGGAAACAAAAAAGACCCTGAGTAGCCAAAGCAATCTTGCGAAAGAAAAATGGAGCTGGAGGAATCAGGCTCCCGGACTTCAGACTATACTACAAAGCTACAGTAATCAAGACCGTATGACACTGGCACAGAAACAGAAAGATAGATCATTGGAACAAGATAGAAAGCCCAGAGATAAACCCACGCACATACGTTCACCTTATTTTTGATAAAGGAGGCAAGAATATACAATGGAGAAAAGACAGCTTCTTCAATAATTGGTGTTTGGGAAACGGAACAGCTACATATAAAAGAATGAAATTAGAACACTCCCTAACACTCTACAGAAAAATAAACTCAAAATAGATTAAAGACCTAAATATAAGGCCAGACACTATAAAACTCTTAGAGGAAAACATAGGCAGAACACTCTATGACATAAATCACAACAAGATCCTTTAGACCCACCTCCTAGAAAAATGGAAATAAACAGAATAATAAACAAATGGGAAACTTAAAAGCTTTTGCACAGAAAAGGAAACCATAAACAAGATGAAAAGACAACCCTCAAAAAGGGAGAAAATATTTGGATATGAATCAATGGACAAAGGATTAGTCTCCAAAATTACAAGCAGCTTATGCAGCTCAATATCAAGAAAACAAACAACCCAATCCAAAAATGGGCAGAAGACCTAAACAGACATTTCTCCAAAGAAGATATACAGATTGCCAACAAACACATGAATGCTAAACATCACTAATTATTAGAAAAATGCAAATGAAAACTACAATGAGGTATCACCTCACACCGGTTAGAATGGCCATCATCAGAAACATCTACAAACAATAAATGGTGGTGAGTGTGTGGAGAAAAGGGAAGCCTCTTGCACTGTTGGTGGGAATGTTAATTGATACAGCCACTATGGAGAAAGGTATGGAGGTTCCTTAAAAAACTAAAAATAGAACTACCATACAACATAGCAATCCCACTACTGGGCATATACTCTGAGAAAACCATAATTCAAAGAGAGTCATGTAGGACAATGATAATTGCAGCTCTATTTACAATAGCTAACCATGGAAGCAACCTAAGTGTCCATCGACAGATGAGTGGATAAAGAAGATATGTCACATATATACAATGGAATGTTACTCAGCCATAAAAATAAATGAAATTGAGTTATTTGTAGTGTGGTGGAGGGACCTAGAGTCTGTCATACAGAGTGAAGTAAGTCAGAAAGAGAAAAACAAATACCGTATGCTATCACGGTACTAGAGAGTATTACGCTACGTGAAAGAAGTCAGACAGAGAATGAAAAATACCATATGATTTCACATATATGTGGAATTTAAAAAACAAAAACACAAAACAAAACTCATAAATACAGAGAAAAATGTGTTATTGCCAGAGGGGAGGGGTTTGGGGGCACAAAGAGGCAAAGTATATTTAGAGGTGCAAACCTCCAGTTATAAAATAAATAAGCCACAAGAATGTAATATACAACATACGGAATATGGTCAATAATAATGTAATAACTTTGCATGGGGACAGATAGTTACTAGACTTATTGTGGTGATCATTTCATAATGTATGTAAATGTCAAATCACTATGTAATACACCTGAAACTAACATAATATTGTACATCAACTATATTTCCATTTAAAAAAAAGAGAGACAAAGAATTCTAACCCAAAACTGATTTAAGCTTGCTGTATTTTCATACTTGATGGGAACTTAATTCTGTTTTTTCGTCTTTTCTAAACATCAAAACTATCCCCCTAGCCAAAAACCATGCTATAATATGTTATAATTCTGAGTCTACAGCTCACCTCAATTTAAATAAACAATCTATAAGGTAAAATGTTTACCTACCTTTTTCTTTCTCAGCACAAAGATTTCTCATAGTCAGGTAGAATCCATTCAATTTTCATATCTATCTGTATCAATATCTTGAGAGGGTTTCTTTAATATGCTTTTATATAAATTTAACCAAAAGATTTTTCAGTTTATTTGTTGCTGTTTAATAAACACCTCAAAACCTAATGGTTTAAAATAATAAATATTTTATTATATCTTATAATTTTATAGATCAGGATTTAGGCCGTGCTCAGTTGAGCAATTCTTTTCATGCAGTGCCTACAAAGGTCACTGCATGGTATCAACTGACAGACATATTGGTCTGGAGGGTCCAAGATAGCTTCATTCACTAGGTGGGGATGGATGGAAGACTGGCTCATTTAGGGCTATTGACCAGAGTCCCTACATGTGACTTTTTCAGTACGTCCATCTTAGGGTAAATTAGAATCCGGTCATGGCTGCTTCAGGCTCTCAAAGAGAGTGTTCCAAGATAAAGGAAGTAGAAACTTTCAGTCTTTTAAGGCCTGGGCCCAGAAACTATATTTCTTTGTTCAAACAATCACAAACCTCTGAATTTCAAGTGGAATTGACATGAGCCCACCTCTAAATAGAGAGTCAAAGAATTTGCAACCATCTTTAACTTTCCACACTACTAACTATAGGAGTCTATGGGGATGTACATAAAAATATATACAATAAACTGCAACATACACTCTCATTTCCCTGCTCTCAAAGAATACATGATGATTTGGCTGGCCTTGTGTCCTCTTCTTGCACTGTGAAATTCTGTGTTTTTTTCTGCTTCATGTGGTACTTGACTTGTTTCATACCTATTTGTTATAGGATGCCACCTTTATATCACAGTGTCTTTATTTTTTGCAGAAAATCATAATTATCCTTTACATGTGTTCAACATTCACTTTATTGACCACCTTTATTACTATTATTCTGCAGAAATTTTATTTCTTTGCAATACATTCTGTGCAGTGCTGGCTTCCAGGTTTAAATTCCTGGGAATGGTGCCCTTATTCCTTTTTATTTGAACTCTTTAAGTTATGTGCTACATACTTTGTTTTTTGTTTGTGTTTCAAGATTTTATTTTTTAGAGCAGTGTTAGGTTTACAAAAATTTGAGAGGAAGGTACAGAAATGTCCCATATACCTCTTGCCCTCACACATACATAATCTCTCACATTATCAACATCACTCACCAGAATGGTACATTTTTTACCAAGAATGAACCTACATTGACACATCATAATCACCCAAAGTCCATAGTTTATGTTAGGATTCACTCTTGGTATTGTACATTTTATAGGTTTGGACAAGTGTATAATAACATATATCTATCATTATAATATCATACAGAATATTTTGACTGGTTAAAAATTCTCTATGCTCTGCCTGTTTATCTCTCCCTACAACTCCTGGAAACCACTGACCTTTTTATTGTTTCCATAGTTTTGTCATTTCTAGAATGCCATATTTTATTTTATTTTGTTGACTCTCTGACAGCTACGTCTGTGGAGATGAGAGACATTGAATGCTGTATACTCTAGCAAAGTTTTCTCAATCTCTACATTGTTAACATTTTGGGAGGGATAAGATTTTTGTGGAGCACTGTCCTGTACATTGTAAGATTTTTAGATGCATCCCTGGCATCCACACACTAGATGTGAGTAGCACTACCCTCTCCCATTGTGCCAGTTGTGTTTAGACATTGCCAGACATGCCCAGTGGCACAATTACCCATTGTTAAGAGCCATCGTTTTAGCAGGGATAGTAACTCCTTGATTAGAATTCAAGATGAAAACAATAATTCTACCACTGGGTGGAAATACAGAACTCACATAAAACCCTGACACAGGAAAGAAGAAACTTCTCTGTTTAACTTATCAAGACCAAAGTCCAGTGCACTGTGTGCCACTACTCTGTACCCAACCTGATTCCTAGACTCCTTTCCCTGACCCATAGCCCCAGAGTAAGATTACGTATAATCTCTCATTCTTATCTACTCTGATTAGTGGTCTCCTCATGTCCTAGAACCCGAGTAATGCCTCTTAGATCCTGATTGCCTCACATTTCTTCCCACTTCAAAGACAGCTATCCTGTAGAAACTTCCATCAAATTCCCTTTCCTGAGATGGAAGATACTAAATTTTAATTAAACCTAGATAAGCACATATGGCTGGAATTCCATGAATCAAATAACTTTTCTCCTCTTCCTTCCTGACTTCCATTGACCAATCACAAAGGTTTTTAGGTAAACATCTCCATTTAATTTTCAACAAATTACATGTAAAGAGATAATTGATTTGTTAGAATTTTATAAAATTAGAAAAACATAATCTCCTCAGTTCTGGCCAAGCTGGAGTTAACCCATAAAATGTATTTCCCTTATTAATTAAAACTAAAAGCTCTCTATAACATGCAAAAACAATGACCTGAGAACACTAAAAAAGCAAAAGCAGAATTGCACACAGGAGTCAAAATTTAACTGTCAGAACATGACCTATTTTAGGTGGATTTCCCACTTTATAATTTCTTCTGACTTGAATGTAATGGAAGGCCATAGTCATGAATCTGTATGGAAGCAAAAACTCTGATAGGAACTCTATCTTTCTGTCCAAATAACCTGGGAAAAGGGACTGCTGTGGTTCAAAGAGTCAGAAGGAAATCATGTTAATTTTTTTTCCTCCTTTTTTAACTCCTGGCATGCCACAGGAGACAGGACCCAGTAGCAAAGCTGCATGGAAGTTGCAGCATAGGAAGATAAAGCTCTGAGTGAAACTACATGTGTCTAGTCAAAAGAACTGGGAAGATGGTTTCTGCAGACCAGGAAATATTGGGAGAATTCTAGTAAAGAGAAAGTTGAAGAAGGAGATCAACTAATTCTGTACATGAACCTCTATATGTTCCAGGCTCACTCAACTATACATTCACAAGACAGAACAAACCAGCATAGCAAAGGCTATCAGAAGTAAACTAAGATTTATGTCACCATCCAAGTTTCAGATTAAGCCCTTAGTGACATATATTTGAGGAGATCAAGACAACAGAACAAAGGCTTTACAGACCGAACTGAGATTAGAAGCATGACCTACAAAAGGTAAGGCATAACTCCCAGTCTGCACCTAAAATAAAACAACAACTACACAAAACAAAAACAACAAAATAACATTTTTTGGAAGATTCTAGTAGGATTAACAATCTGTACAACGTTATATTTTAAATTACCAAAATAAATCCAAAATTATTTGAAATACAAAAATAACATAAAAACGTGACTTAATTTTAAGAAAAAATAAACATTCATTAGATGCCATCTCTAAGATGACCCATGTATTAGAATTATCATAAAAGTCTTTAAGTAGCTGTTGCAAATATGCTCAATAAGGTAAAGTAAACATACTTGAGTGGAAAGATAGAAGGTTTCAGAAGATAAATTGAAACTTCCAGAAAGAACTAAATAGAAATTTTAAAACTGAAAAATACAGTAATAGGAATTTTTAACATTCTCTGATGCACTCAGTAAAGAATGAAAGAAAAAATCTGTTAACTTGAAGATAGAGAATATAAATTATTCAGTCTGAAAAACAGAGAGACAAAATATTGAATAAAATGAGCAGACCTAGAAATCTGCATCAAATGTTCTTGACAACCAGATCATTGGAGTCACAGAGGGAGAAGAGAAAGAGATTGGTGCAGAAAAATTTTTGATGAAATAATAGCTGAACATATCTCAAATTTGATGAAAGATACAAATTTACAGATTTAAAAAGTTTGGTGAACACCAAGATGATGAAATTTAAACAAAACCATGGCCTGAAATATTATCATCACAGTGCTTAAAAACCAAAAGTAAAGAAAAAAAATTGAAAGCAGGTAGAGAAAAATGGCACATTATCTATAGGGGAACAACAATTCCAATTACTGTGAATTTATTATCAAAAAACACAGAGGCCATAAGACAATGAAACAGTATCTTTAAAGTGCTGGAAGAAAAACAGTCAATCCAGAATTATATATATCTAAAGAAAATATCTTTTAAGAATGAAGATATTATCCAGTTATGGATCATATAGTTCTTAAATCTGTGGCTTCTGATCTTTAAACTTCCCTCTGGTGTCAATTTCTTTTTTTTTTTTTTTAGAAATTTCAACCACGAAAGGTCTGATTTTGGTTAATCAGATCATCATAAGGTGAAAAATGTATGATGCTGATCTCATAACATCTTAAATTTTCTAGCTATATTTGATATTAACTGGCCTTTTTTCTGGATGATTAATATAATAAAATTCATAATAGGTTATTTAAAGTTTCATGACAGTCAAAGTATCTTTTCTCTAAGAAGAACTTTGACAAGCTGGAATTGGTCCATAAAAGTATGACCTGGACTGTGAGATATATGGAAATAATGTCATAAAAGTAATGGATGGAATGACCTGGGGCAGTTTAAGGAACAAAAAATGCCTTGCTTTTCAAATCAGTTAAACTGATCTCCTATTCTCCTTGAATGTCATATTCTACTTGATATTGCATATGCAATAGACAGTATACAGAGTGAATATACAGTCAAATTCAGCATTCTTAAGTTCTCTTGAATGGTTTTTGGTGTGAACCTGAGTTTTGCTGTTTAGTGTTCATGTACATTTTCTGAGATTTTGAGGATTTCTGCCCTGGAAACACCCTGCTCCATTTAAGATAGATGGCATGGGCTTCCCTGGTGGTGCAGTGGTTGAAAGTCCGCCTGTTGGTGCAGGGGACACTGGTTCATGCCCCAGTCTGGGAGGATCCCACATGCTGCAGAGCGGCTGGGCCCGTGAACCATGGCTGCTGAGCCTGCGCATCCAGAGCCTGTGCTCTGCTGCGGGAGAGGCCAAAACTGTGAGAGGCCCGTGTACCACCAAAAAAAAAAAAAAAAAAAAGATAGATGGCATGGTGATTTACTGTTGAATGATGAGTCTGGTTGTCACATTCAGGAATTTAACAGTGAAAGAGAAGTTATAATAGTGAAGTGTGACTGATTGGGAAAGGAATATACTGATGATTTCACCAAAAAACACCCTTATGTTCTAGTGGAGATGCTGAAACAAACCACATACTGTATCATGTTTGACCCTGCAGTATATGGCTTGAGGACAATATTTACAGTATACTATGCCATCAAGGTATTAACCACATGTATGAGAGAAAAAAATAAAACAAAAATCCCATGGTTTTACTTATCCAAAAATTCACTAGCCCTATTAACACTTGGGACTCAAATGATATTCTCACAGGAGAATATCAAAGTTTCATTTTCTTTTAATCCTTTGTTTATTTAGGATAAATTTTCTTTTCACCATTTTCTCAAATTTTAGCTCTTTCATAAGCAATTTGGCTTCCACTTGCCTCCAAATTTGCTACCATCTGACAGCTCCCATCAGTTATGGAAAAAATAAGGCTTATATTTGCCCAAAATATTTATTTTTCCTTTTTTTAAATTAATCAATTTTATTTTTGGCTGCATTGAATCCTCACTGCTGCATGAAGGGTTTCTTTTTTTCCTCTGGTAGTGGCGAGCGGGGGCCACTCTTTCCCACGGTGCACAGGCTTCTCACTGTGGTGGCCTATCCCGTTGTGGAGCACAGGCTCTAGGCACGTGGGCCTCAGTAGTTGTGGCATATGGGCTCAGCAGTTGTGGCTCATGGGCCCTAAAATACAGGCTCAGTAGTTGTGGTGCATGGGCTTAGTTGCTCCACGGCATGTGAGATCCTCCCTGACCAGTGTCCCCTGTATTGGCAAGCGGATTCCTAACTACTGCACTACCAGGGAAGCCCTGACCATGATATTTAGTCTTAACTCATTCATTGCTTTCTGATACTGCAGCTAGGAACACTTCATATTGTTAAGGACTCAGTTGTTTTCAATAAATTATTGCCTTTCAAATTCTTCTACACAAGTATTCCCAAAAGGAAAAGAGAAAATCTATCCTCTTTAGAGAAACTGAGGGAGTAGGGAAGGGATAGCATAGCCTTAAAAAACACTGCATGTTAAAAAATCCAATTGGGACCTTCCCTGGTGGTGCAGTGGTTAAGAATCTATGCGCTAATACAGGGGACATGGGTTTGATCCCTGGTCCTGGAAGATCCCACATGCCACAGAGCAACTAAGCCCATGCACCACAACTACTGAACCTGTGCTCTAGAGCCCATGAGCCACAACTACTGAGCCCATGTGCCACAGCTACTGAAGCCTGTATGCCTAGAACCCATGCTCCACAACAAGAGAAGCCACTGCAATGAGAAACCTGCACACCACAACGAAGAGTAACCCCTACTCACCACGACTAGAGAAAGCCCACATGCATGAACAAAGACCCAACGCAGCCAAAAATAATAAATAAATAAATAAATTTATTTTAAAAATTCCAATTGATTTCTCATTTAGTTTTAAGGTGAAAGTAATATTTGCATGTATCTGTTCCAAAAGATATTCATGTCTATGTAACATAAAATGCTACTCTAAGTTACCAATTCAATCACATAATAATACCACTGTCACACCAAAATCCTTATTTAAGACTGACACCTTATGAGGAACATATCACATTTGATCCTGAATATGAAAGTTGAGTGACAATCAAGAGAATATTATCTTTGTTATGTAGATGAGAGGTCTGAGGCCCAGGGATAGTGAAAGTCTTTCAAGACCAAACTTGTAACTATAACTATCTTGACACGATTTGAGTGTTTATTATGTCCCAAGGTCTTTATTTTATTAACACATTTAGTCCTAAGTACTATTATTGTCCCCATTTTACCTATGAGAAAACAGATGTGGATAGGTTAAGCAACTTGTCCAAGTTTAATATCTACTAATTGGTAAAATCAGAACACAAACTTCTGTTTGACCTAAAAGTTACACCTTTAACTTTTCTGCTGTGCAATAGAGTCTAGAACCCAGTTATTCTTTTTTTTTTGTTGTTCAGGCAGTTCAGGATACTTTTAGTCTACTCCTGTCATGGCTATTTCATCTTTTATTAAATGTCCCATATAATTTTGGCTTTTCCCATAGACTCTTCCTAACAATTTTATGCAGTTAGCATGGAGTAAGTTGATTGGACCAATTGTTTTCAGGCCCAGCCACATTTTGTTCATACTTTGAGTCCCTGGTCCATGATAGTTTCCTTGAACAAGGAAAAATGCTGGTAATTATAAAAATAGGGCAGGAAGTAAAATTAGTAGAATCCTGCTCTTTCCATTTCTTTGAATTCTTGGCTCTTGTTGTCTTTTGTTCCTCTTTTGAGACATTGACTTTGCAGTTTCCCAGAATTCTGAGTCACACTTTAGGCTGGGCACTAGACCAGCAAGTAGTTGGAAGCCAAGGAGTGTTCCTGGGATGCTAAACCAAGGTGAGAGCCATTTCCTCACCAGGTTGGAGAGCATCCATGAGTATGAAGAAAGCTGAAAAGCTAAGTCAGAGTTTATGGCTGAAGATGCAACATGCTGGAAATATGAAAGCCAAGAGGGAAAGCCATGATTATGATGATGATAATAATAATAATTTATTGAAAACTTAAAAATAAAGCAAAAGCATGGCATGTTCTTCCAGTATCATACTGGGGAATTATTTAATGGACCACCCAAGATTATTTATTTTTAAGAAAATATTACTATATTGACTTTGCTATTTACTATTTAAAATGTGGATACTGAAAATTTATATGTAAATTTCTAGATTTTTATCTTTCAGAGATATAAATTTTTTTTTTCCTAGAAAAGATAAACCCAAAGATATGGATTACTGCCTTGTAGAACATTAACAAGTTTTATAACTAACTTCACAATCTTATTTAAATTTTATTCTCTGCCTCCCGATGCCCCACTTTCCCCAATTATAAACATGTTACATTAGTGTGGTATAGTCTTACAATTGTTGAGTATTGATACATTATTATTAATTAACCTCATTATCTTAAAATACTATAAATAATGGGTCTTCAAATGCTTTTCAACTAGCATTACCATCTTACTGCTACAGGCATACCTCATTTTATTGTGCTTCATGGATATTGCATTTTTTACATATTGAAGATTTGGAGTAAACTTACATTGAGCAAGTCTATTGGTGCCATTTTCCAAGATCATTTGCTCACTTCAAGTCTCTGTGTCACATTTTGGTAATTCTCACAATATTTCAAACTTTCTCATTAATATTATATTTGTTATGGTGATCTGTGAACAGTGATCTTTGATGTTACTGTAGTAATTGTTTTGGGGTGCCACAAACAGCACATATGTAAGATGGTGAACTTAACCAATAAATGTTCTATGTGTTCCTACTACTGTCCACTAACTGACCATTACCCTGTCTCTCCTCCTCTCCTTTGGTCTTCTTATTCCCTAAGACACAAAAATATTGAAATTAAGCCAATTAATAACCCTACAATGGCCTCTAAGTGTTCAAGCAAAAGGAAGAGTTACATGTGTTTCACTTTAAATCAAAAGCTGGAAATAATTAAGCTTCGTGAGGAAGCCATGCTCCGATAGGAAGAAATCAAGACCTGTTGTGCCAAACAGTTAGTCAAGTTGTGAATGCAAAGGAATGTTCTTGAAGGAAATTAAAAATGCTACTCCAGTGAGCATACAAATGATAAGAAAGTGAAACATCCTTATTGCTGACACAGAGAAAGTTTTAGTGGTCTGGATAGAAGATTAAACCAGCTACAACATTTCATTAAACAAAAGCCTAATCCAGAGCAAGGCCCTGTCTCTCTTTAATTCTATGAAGGCTGAGAGAAGTGAGGAAGTTGCAGAAGAAAAGTCTGAAGCTAGCAGATGTTGGTTCATGAGGCTTAAGGGAAGAAGTCATCCCCGTAACTTAAAAGTACAAGGGGAAGCAGCAAGTGCTAATGTAGAAGCTGCAGAAGGTTATCCAGAAGATCTAGCTGAAATAATGAAGGTGGTTACACTAAAAAACAGATGTTCAATGCAGATGAATCAACCAACCTTTTATTGAAAGAAGATGCCATCTAGGACTCTCATAGCTAGAGAGGAGAAGTCAATGCCTGGCTTCAAAGCTTTAAAGGACAGGCTGACTCTCTTGTTAGGGGCTAATGGAGCTGGTGACTTTAAGTTGAAGCCAATGCTCACTTACCATTACAACAATCCTAGGGCCCTTAAAAATTATGCTAAATCTACTCTGCTTGTTCTCTACAAAGAACAACAAAGCCTGGATGACAGACACATCTGTTTGCAAAGTGGTTTACTGAATATTTTAAGCCCACTGTTGAGACCTACTGCTCAGAAACAAAAACTCCTCTCAAAATATTACTGCTTGTTGACAAGGTACCTGGTCACCCAAGAGCACTGATGTAGATGTACAGTGAGCTTAATATTGTTTTCATGCCTGCTAACGCAATATCCATTCTGTAGCCCACGGATCAAGGAGTAATTTCAACTTCCAAGTCTTATTATTAATAAATACATTTTGTAAGGTTATCGCTACCATAAATAGTGATTCCTCTGATGGATCTGGGAAAAGTCAATTGAAAACCTTTTGGAAAGGATTCACCATTCTAGATGCCACGAAGATAATTTTGATTCATGGGAATAGGTCCAAATATCAACATTAACAGGAGTTTGGAAGAAGTTGATTTCAACCTTCATGGATGACTTTGAGGGTTTAAGTCTTCAGTGGAGGATGTAACTGCAGATGTGGTAGAACTAGCAAGAGAAATAAAATTAGAAGTAAATCCTCAAGATGTGACTGAATTGCTGCAATCTCATGATAAAAATTTAATGGATGAGGAGTTGCTTCTCATGGATGAGCAAAAATAGTGGTTTCTTGAAATGGAATCTACTCTGGTGAAGATGATGTGAAAATTCTTGAAATGACAAGGAACTTAGAATATTACATAAATGTATTTGATAAAGCAGCAGCAGAATTTGAGAGGACTGAATAGAATTTTGAAAGATATGTGTAAAGTGCTATCAAACAGCATCCCATACTACAGAGAAATTGTTTGTGAAAGTAAGAGTCAATCAATAGGGCAAACTTCATTATTATCTTAGCTTCATGAACTTGCCACAGCCATCCCAACCTTCAGCATCCACCACCCTGCTCAGTCAGCAACCACCAACATTGAGGCAAGACCCTCCACCAGCAAAAAAGATGATGACTCACTGGAGGCTCAGATGATGGTTAGCAGTTTTTAGCAATAAGGTGTTTTCTAACAAAGTGTACACAATTTTTTAAGGCATAATGCTATTGCACACTTAATAGACTATAGTATAGTGTAAACATAACTTTTATATGCCCTGAGAAACCAAAAAATTCATGTGACTTGCTTTATTACGATATTCACTTTATTGTGGTAGTCTGAAAACAAAGCCATAATATGTCCAAGGTATGCCTGTACACTCATTTATGAGTTAAATAATTTTTACATTTGTATGATACACTTTTAAAATAGTATTCTTTGAAATAGGAACCTAAATTTTTGATGGATAAAATAAATTACCCAAAGTCACATAGCTAGTAGGTAACACAAGCAGGCAGAAATCAAAGAGCAAAAAGCATGAAGTGATTCTGGGTCAGAAGATGAATTGATAAAGAGAGTATTTCTCTCATGGTATGGAGCTCTTTAAGAATAAATACTGTTATGCCTTCATGTGCCTCCTGCTTCTCAAAGGAGTGAGAATTGAAGCGGATTCAGAGAATGGTGTCTAATTCTTGTGCTTAGAGTAGCATGCCTAATTGTGCTAGCTATGTCATTAATGTCCTGTGAATTAATAAAAACTCTTGTTAATAACTGGTTTATTTTAATAACCTTAATTGTTCAATGTAGCTTGTTCACTAAGAATGCATACTCTACATATACTGTATAACTCCAGGGAGCAATAAGATTCACCCACCGTTACCTAAGTCAGTAACTTCTGGGTACCAAATATGCTAGAATTATTTGTGGCTCATTAGCAATTTCATTAATGAATTTGACACAAAAATCAAAGACAAACGTGTTTTATTTAATCTTCACAACAAGCTGATGAGGGCAGAGTGCAGCTCTTCTGTACGTATTTATGGAGGAAGGGACTGAAGCTCAGAGTCTAAGTGGCTGATCCAATGTCAAACATTTGTTTGACCTGGTAACGAATTTTTTGGACTTATCTGATGCCTGGGGCAGGATATGCTTCACAACACAGTGTATCTGGAGTGTGGAATAGAATGTGCATGACCACATCCAACACCCAGTTCCTGACCAAAAATCGCTTTCACCCTTAGATATAAGGTCCATATCTATGAAATAATTCAGAGTGAAAGTCACTAAAATGGTGTTTAATAAGTATGGTGTGCAAGTTGAAGGGGGGAAATTAGGGTTGGCTAGAGTGCTCAGAGAAGACTTCATTCTGAAGATGGATCTCACACTAAACTTTGAAAGACAGGCGGCATTTGGATAGGGAGAGGAATGAAACTGGAGAATTCCAGAAAACAAAGTTTTAGTTAATCTTTAAAAGTGTACCAATAAACTCTTTGAATCACTTGTTAATTCAATCTACTACTGAATGCTTAGCACTTATCATAGGCCATTTTCAAAAGCTTTCTTATATTACTTCAGTGCTTTAACCAACAACATACAGCCCCAACATTTTTGAAGAAGAAATTGTGATTGCCTTTTACACCTATATTTATAATGTTACAAAATGATTCGCTTCCAATTGCAGTAATGTTTTTATTCTTAGTCTCCCAGACTGAGATGAGTACTTCTGTCTCTAGCATGAAATCCAAATCCTAAGCTTATTTTGAAATTTAGTACCAAGCTTTACTCTAATCTTCTCCAAATGCCAAATTGCAGTTGAGAATATTTTTAAAGCTACAAAATTTCAAGTTAATATCCCTCAAGTTCTCTTTCAGTTTCCATGCTGTTCAACACAGTCAAAATATTTTATAATAAAGATCCTAGAATATGAAACCAGGCAGGACCCTTCAGGACTCTCTCAGTTATATGAGCCACCCCTACCTATCTCCATGTCTATGTCCCCCTTCTCTTGAAGTTTGAGGCTTTGCTTCAGGCTTCCCCTGAGTCTCAAAATGCTGGCTCAGGAGTTAATGATTGAGAAAATGTGAATGTGTAGTAACAAAGACTAACAGTTGGTCCAGGAGAACTGGTAACAATTTAAATATAGCAAAGTCACAGAATCTTTAGTTCTTCCCTGAAGGACTAGATAATGATATGTGACACACATTTCTAAACTGGGTTTACAGAAACCAGACCCCTACCAAATGGAAACTGCTGACCACAAGCATGCAGACCTCAGACCATTTGGGACCAGAGGTTGATGTTGTTGACTCATGAAATATCACCCTGTTACCTCACCACCAAGCAACAAGAAAAATGTCCACAAGGTGATCAGGCACCCTGCAACACACACCCCTCATGTTGCCTTTAAAAACCTTTCCCTGAAAGCCATCAGAGAGTTTGGGTCTTTTAAGCACCAGTTGCCCTTTTCCTTACTTGGTGCCCTGCAATAAACTCTGTACTTTCCCTCATCACAACCCTCTGTCAGTAGATTGGCTTTTCTGAGTGTTGGGTGAGAGGACCCAAATCCAGTTTCAGTAACAGATATATTTACTTAATAAGATTTCTGGTGACAGAAAGAGAATGTGAATAGATAAATTCATATGTGATGCCCACATTTGGGGCATCATCAAAAACTTGTATCTGATGGAAGTAGTTAGTGTTCATTTAGTGTGCTGCCTTAGAGCTATGGGGGAAAATCCTGTAAGAATTTATGTTTTAGAGAGAGACTGGCTCAATCTTTTAAGTGATTTGTGAATAAAAATGTTGAGGAGAGATGAAGAGGAATAGAATTGCCTAAAATATTTCCCTGTGCATGAAGTATATTTCCTCTATTCTGTGACTTCCTCCTATCCATATCTTACTTCTATAAACCTGTACTCTCATGGGACTGTCAAATATATCTTCAACAGTTAATCCAGGTGGTTGTTGACAAGGATTATTCTGTTCCAGAACTAAGTGAATTTTTATACTAAGCGTAAAGGACACAAATCCAAATGATTGATTAAACAATGATTGTAATTGCATGGGATAGAGCTGAGCATGTGGTTTTGTCCAGTACCCCATCAAACTAAATTATTTAGATGAACACACACCTTGTTGCTATATATAGCCAAACATGATGAAGTGATGTTAATATACCAAAGTCATTATAAACAGCAGCCTATGTTTGAAAAAGATTAAAGTAAAGCTTTAGAGTAAGATTTTGAAATAAACTTAGAATTTGGATTTGGAAGAGGATGCAAAATTACTGTTTAGAAATGGGAGTGCTCTTAACTTGGAAATATTTTATTCTCAAAAGCAAAAAAAAAAAAAGAAGAAAAGAGTGAGATCAGAGATACATAGCTCTGCTCTTGATGTGAAGAAAAATGACTAGGACACTGGAGCACAGAGAATGTCAGTATGGAAGAAAGTGTCTTAATTAAATATGAAGTAGTTCTGGGAAAAATGCTAAAGTAGTCCATGAGAGTTTCTTTTTCACGTGTCTTATTAATAGCTGCCTTTAACTTTTAGTGATTTATTTACAGTGTTTATCTAATTTCAATGATAAGACAGTTGTTATAACTCTTGCTGATAAAGTAAAATAGGATTGAGGTTTGATAACATTCACAAAAGACCAAGCAAATCATATATCAACATTTGTTTCCAAGGAATGATAAATAAAGCTCTACAATTGTAAGACTGATAATTCATATTTACTTTGAGATCTGGAGATTTTACCTATAAAATGTATGAACAGGTATACCTATGAAGTTATTGATCATGAGGACAATATTTGATTCTCCATTGGAAAGACAAACACTTTTAGCATAATTCTTCCAGATACTAGGCTTACATTCAAACAGAATAGAACAACAGGACAGTATCCTGAGAAGAATTACTTCAATAAGGAGTCAACTATCTTCTATTTTCCTAAATAATATTCCTTAAGATGATAATGAAGCTATGTGACATAAGGATGAAACCTTTTACCTCCCCATTCCTGAAAGTATGTTCCTGGAGATGTTAATTAGGTATTTGATGAAACAAGTATTTCAAGGTCAAATCAGTTTGCAAAATGGTGTTTAATACTAAGTTGCATCAGTTATCTATTGCTGTGTAACACACTTCCCCAAAATTTGGTGGCATAAAACAACAAACTTTGTATTTGATTACAATTCTATGAGTCAGCTGGGCAGGTCTTCATCGGGTCTTGTCTATGGTCACCAATATGGTACAATCATCTATCGTCAACTGGGGTTGGATGGTCTAAGATGGTCTTATTCATATCTCTGATAGTTGGTGCTGGGTAACAGCTGGGCCCATTTCCACGCGGTCTCTCATTCTCAAGGAGACTAGCCCAACTTCTTTACAAAGTGTGGGGTCCAGGAGGGTGAGAGGGAAGCTAAAGGCCTTGTGAGTTCTGGTTCAGATGTTGCATAAATTCATTTCCACTACATTTTATCGGCCAAAGCAAGTTTTAAGGCCTGCCAAGATTGAAGGTCCTACTCATGATGGGAGCATCTGTAGAGAATTTATGACCACTTTTAGACTACTACATATGTAAGACAATTTTCTATACTACATAATCTCACATAATTACTAAAAAATCATTATATCCATGAGGACTACAGTATATATTGCTTGTGAGTGTTTCTATGTGCATGTGATAATTCATTGACACAGTGTTCATGAGAATACACTTAGGAAAACTCAACTTTGTTCCATTAATCTTCCTCTTTTGCTCCTCAGGCTCACTTTTTATAATCTCTAAGTCTATGAAATTTCTGAGGTTCATTCTCAATTCTCCTACCATCCACTGGAAGCTGGGGCTCATTAATAGTCATGATTATAGCCTTAGCTTAGGACTCATGGATGGAGAAAACCTAGTTAGTTGCCTTCATTTTTATCATATGCTAAATGGAGGAGTGAAAGAGGGAATAATTTTTCAAAATACCTCCATATGCAGCAAACCTTGATTAGCCATATTGGCTTGTTTTCCTGAGTTTTATATTTATTAAAATTTAGTTATATTGGTTGTCAATTTTATAAGCTAGGGAAAGACACATGTTTAAATTCAAATCTGGCTCTGATCCGCATTAGCTGAGAGATTTAAGAAAAGTAAATTAATAACTTTTAGAATTGATTTCCTCATTTGTAAAATGTAAATAGTGAAATCTATTCCAAAGTGTTTTTAGAATTCAGTGAAATATGTTCAAAGGGTTGTTGACCTAAATTAACTGCTCATAAAGAGAAGCTACTACTGTTACTATCAATGCTCATTTGGTCCTATAGGTTTCATCCTAATTCTTTCCTTCTTTTCTCATGCCATTCTTTTGGAATGTGTTGCATATCTTCGTTCTCTAATCTCTTCATCATCCAGCTTCCCCTCTACAACTTACTCTTTGTGTTCTTAACCTCTTAATGAAAATTGCTTCCTCAAAGTTCACCACATGTACTGATGTCAAACCATCCTTTTATTTCTGTAATAAACCCTACATGATCAGTATGTACAGCTGGGTCCTCTAGAAAGAAGAAACTGAGACAAAGATGAGGTGCTAACAATTTATTTAAAAGATGCCAGTTCAGGATCATAGGGATTAGTGAAAAGGAAAAACTGAGGTCAGGGGAGATGCAGTGCATCACAGTGTGATGCATCCTAGCACTGGCTACGGCTTCACAATGAGCTCTGGATAAAAAAGACTGACAGCATTCTCAGTTGGCTTTTTTATTTAACATGTATTTCTCTGGCAGTGCTGCAAAGAGAAATCATGTTTCTGAGAGGTTACATTAGAGAAAGGGGGAAGAATTTACCTGCCCAGCTCCTTCCAAGTCTCCATTTTTCATTGGTTAAGGTTCACCCCATGGGGCCCTAATGCCCCCATACTTCTTTATTGTACCATCTTGGTGGCTGCTTTGGAGGGTAGATCTCATACTGCAGAGTATGGTGTTTTATCCATATCTGAAAGTGGAAAAGTGTCCCCTCCTTTTCCTTTAGAAAGGATAGCAGAGAATATCCTAAAACCACTGGACCTCTAAAAATTTCCTTGATAAAGTAGTACTCTGAGCACTTTTGACTATTTTTATTCCATTTTCTGAGACACCCTTGTCTAGTAGGAAATCTAGTATACTCTAATGTATGCATCAATTCCTACCTACCTGGTTCATAATTGTGTGATATCATCAATATAGTAGACCCAGTAATGTTCTTTGGAATATCAAAGCAATCAGGGACCCTAAGAACTATATTATGACTGAGGTCAAATAAGTTAATATAAGTCTGAAGCAGAAAGGACAGATTTAAAGAGGCAAATTTAATGGGCATGTGATATGAGCTATCGGACCCATATTAAAACTTTTTTTTAACAATAGCACTAATCTCTGTAATTCCTCTAGGAAGTAGCAGAAATTAGAAAGAAACATGTTTTAAGGTAAATGGTTCATATAAACTTCAGCTGCTATTGGGAATCAGTAATTATTGGGAAAAGGCATAGAGACCAACCAGAGTGTCCCACAGCTCACCCATATCCCGTTGAGGCAATTTTTCAATGTCATAAGCCTGCTTGTTTCCAATATCTTCTATACAATTATGGCAACTACAGCTCAGATTCACTCTTCCCCAGCTATTTCCTCTTATCCTTATTTCCATTAAATATCATAGAGAATTATAAAGTATATCTTTCTACAATTAATTTGGATTAGTGAGAGGGATTTAAAGCCCAGAGAATTTCACGTTGAAGAATTCTAGTTCTTTAGTTAGCGTTCAAGGCATTGCATACCCGCTCATCCATCTATTTATTCATTTGTTCCATAAATTCTTTTTGAATAAGAACATGTGGAGTTCTGAACCTAGATCTCAAATGAGACAAGGGAATTAGAAAGGCTTGAGAGCCAATTGCATTGAGATGAACAAGGAAGAATGAAGGCTGCTCTGCAAGAGAGAAGGATGTAAAGAATGGTGTAAAGAATGAGTTTCAAGGAAAGCTCAGACTTAGGAGAATAAGAAAAAAGCTATTATTAAAAACAAAACCCCACTTGGATGTAAAAGGTTTAGTTCTTGTGGAAGATACACTCTGTAGAGAAGAGAACATTTTATCTCTTCAGAGAATGTTGATATTCTCAAAATGTGGTCACTGGGCCAGCAGTCTCAGCATATCTGGGAACTGGTTAGAGATACAAAGTCTCACTGTAGCTGAGTGCATCAAAAATCTGTGGATGAGGCCTCAGAAGTATGATTTTTAAGAAGCCCTCCAGGTGATTCTGATGCACACTCAATGTTGAAAAGCACGGCTCTAACAAATTCCATCCCTTGGCTCACAGAGGTAATCCATGGGGATTCTTATGTACTCCTCCAGAGTAACATGCTTATTAGGGATGAGATGAATTTTTTTCCTCCCAATTCAGTGGTCTGTTGTGAACATTCACTCTCATTAATTGAGGGGAAAAGTATTAACTTACAGTCAGAGTTCTTCCAGGCAGAAAGGATAAAATATTTATTATTATTCTTACCTATCATGACACTAGGATGACCTTAAGACATATGAAGGACTCCTTAAATACCTGCTGAATTAGTTCAAATAAGAACAAATCCATTTTTGAGCTTTTAACTAGAAAAGTAAAATTCAATAATTATGTATTAGATTGGAAGCTATTCAAACCTAATCTTCTATTTATCCAAGATCGTTTCCTCCAGTGTACAAGAATGAGAAATGAAGTTCAAATGAATGTCCCTGGAGAACTATAAGAAACTCAATGATAAAAGAAAGATTAAATTATGTACTGAGGCAGAAAAAAACACTAAAGCAGAAAAAGATCTCAGATATTTTAGAATGATGTCAAACAACAAAACAAAACCATACACAACAAACCCTTACCTGGTTAAACTAAGAATTCATGCATAAATAATACTACATTTTAGAAAACAGAAAACAAATTAACAGTGTTATGTTGTAAATATGAGGCATAATAATAACTCCCTTGTGTTAAGACTGTTGCTTATGTTATCACATGGAAGCATTTCAGGTAGGTATTATTCATTTTATGGATGGGAAAACTGAGAATCAGGGAGATTAAGGGTTTACCCAAGGCCATCAGGCAGTATGTAGTCTAGTGTCAGGACTCCACCTAATTATGCCTTATATCGAAGCGTATGTGATTTACTATTAGAGTATATTGCCAATGATCTGGAGACTTTAGAATCCTGATACTCCTAGTTTCTAATATTTTTATCTTTGTTATGTATACATGATATGAAGTCCTGTGTACTGAAATAGAGCAAACCCCTTACTCTCTCTTATCTGTGCTCCTGTGAGGACATATTTCTAAGTCCCTCAGACAGCTATGCTTTAACCTTTCCAGAGCTGATGAGATGTTTCCTCTCAATACCTTTTCTTGTGTGTGTGTGGTATGTGGGCCCCTCACTGCTGTGGCCTCTCCTGTTGCGGAGCACAGGCTCCGGACGCATAGGCTCAGCGGCCATGGCTCACGGGCCCAGCCGCTCCGCGGCATGTGGGATCCTCCCGGACCGGGACATGAACCCGTGTCCCCTGCATTGGCAGGCGGACTTTCAACCACTGCGCCACCAGGGAAGCCCAATATCTCTTTATTATTATTAATCACATAGTTAGAGATGGATGATGGATTGCCCCTGGATGCACCAATAGTCTTACTCCCAGTGTACATTTTGAATGTAAATGGAGAAGTGAGGTACAGATTCCAATTTTTTTTGAGATATTAAGACATCATTGGAAAATCTCTTCTTCTGCAGGTCACTTTCTGGCCCTTTAAATGAAAAAGTCAATACTGTATCTAACAAGGGAGGCCTTGGAAAATAAAAAGTATACAGGGACAGCATTCTGGTGGCCTCAGCCACCACTCTGTAATTTGGGAGTTATTAATATTACCTACATTAAAGGGAGGTTGTGAGTATCACACTAGGAAGCACAGATAATGCCTTTAGCACTGTGTCTGTCACAGAGGCAATGGTCAATAAATGTTAATCATTGTTGTTGTCAGTGTTGTCATCGTCATGTTCATCACAGGGTTTTATGCACATACAGCTACAGCCTTCACACATGGAGCACAGTGACCCTCACTCACTCACAGTGCCCTGTTGGGCTTTACTGAAATAAGTGGAGGCTGGTGCCTATTTGGACTGAGGTCCAGGTCTAAGGACCTGTAAATGAGACCAAAGGGTCTTGTTCAGTCTTCTGTGCTAACTCAGACGTTTGATTAACTGTGGTCAGTCTTTGACCAAAGGGGCGGGATATGAATGCTATTGGGTGTCACTCTGCTCTAGAAATTGGTGTCCTACAGGGCCGGATGGTGTTAGGAAGAGTGAGATAAGGGATCTGATTTACTAATCTCTGCCCTTAGGCAGAGGGTATATTTTATATCAGTGTGATGCATTAACTCCACCTCTAGATTTATTTTCCTAAACCAATGCAATCTTAAGAAACTTTCCAAACTGCTTATTCCATTTTCACTCTTTTTTATGATATAATTTGTTCAGTTTCTGTCACCTTATCACTGTTCAATCAATAAGCGTTAGCAAGTTTATTAGTGACCAAGGCTTGTTTTTAAGAGTTTACTCTTAAAAGAATCTCTCATCACTTTACATCATACAAGTTCACTGCTGATGTGAAATACAGGGCAACCAGATGTGCTGCCAGGAGTGGTTCCTATGCCTAAGGTTCCCCTTCAGTTCAGGTCATAGTAGATGAGAGCAGAAGAAGAAACACAGTAATTGTCAGAGAAATGAGAAAAAACAAAACCAACAGAAAATGTGTCCAGAGCCTGGCCCTGAGTGCAGTATCATGCATGTAAAGGCTATATCTCCACCAGAACTCCTCATTGATGAGTGAACCAATGGCGGGGGGGGTGATTGTTCAACCCCCAGGTTGATCAAGAGTGCAAAGCTGTGTGCCCACATCTAGAGACCACAATGGAAAGTGGCCCTAGGATAATAAGATTTCTGTCAGCAATTGAACTAAATGACACAGGTCACTGGTTCCCCTTTGTTAGAACTTGAGCCAAGAGGAGCCGAATGACCCTGAGCAGAGAAGGCGGCGCCTGGAAGTCTAGGCAGCCCAGCAGGGTTGGATAGAAATCAGGGAATTAAAGGAAAAAGCATGACATGGGATGTGATCCTGCTGGGAGCAGGGTTTTATGGTCGTTTAAACCTATTTCTGATCTAAAACAATCAATCCCATGGTTGGCGACTGGGAGGGAGAATAGATGTGGACTGAGTTCTATCAGCAAAGGAAAACCACAAGGTATGTCCATGCTCCCAGTCATGCTCTGGCTTGTTATTGGAAATTCAGAGCTTGGAGGAGCAGATTTTTCAGTGAGCATCCTCTTTCATCCCACTGCTACTGATGTGCATATTTCATACTGCTGGAGGAAATTACTCTAGATGAGGGACTGCCAAACTTTTTCCATAAAGGGCCAGATAGTAAATATTTTAGGCTCTGTGGTTATACAATTTCTGCATTATTATTCAGTTTTGCTAGTGTAGCATGAGAGAAAGACATAGGCAATATATAAACAAATTAGTGCTCTGTGTTTGAATTACACTTTATTTAAAAAACAGGCAGTCTGAATTTGGCCCATAGGCCATAGTTTGATGACCTCTGCTCTAGTTTTGGTTTCCAAGTCTTTTATGACCAATAATAATAGAGGACATAAATAATATAAAATCCATAGTGTTTTTTTGACATTGATGCTGTTATCTGGTGTTTAGTCTCATGAGTTGGGTAGTGTTTCTGATAAACTTGTGACCAATAAGAACTTCCTACTGACCCCAACCTTAAAAGTAAGTTTTCCTCAGTGTCTTTTTGCCCTAGAAAAGTAAGTTTTCCTCAGTGTCTTTTTGCCATATCTACTCAAATCTTTCTCCTATAGTTCAGAGGTAAGGTTAGGATTTTCATTAAGTGACCTGTAAGAGATATGTGAGGTTTTCCTTGTTAAATTTACAAACTCATAAAGAGATGAAATATATTCAGAATTGGCTTCAACCATCTGGAAATTCCCCAAAATTCCATTTAACTAAAAGCTGTTTATTTGGAGAAAAAATTTGATTTATATTTGCGATGATTTCATCTTTTAGAAAGTTATGAAAATGAACTCCTGCTGCATAGAATATCCTTAAAGACAATAAGAAAAGAAGGGATTGGAAATATGAATCAACAGAAAATTTGAGGGGAAATGATGACATCATATGAGATTTCCATTGTGTTTGAGAACAGTTGGATAGAATCAAATAAGAAATCTGGGAAATAAAAATTCTTTCCAAAGAAGAAAAATATGAAAGAAGGAACTAAAATTTTAGGAGAATAAAGGTAAAAATGTTTCTGTTTATTTTTGGGGCAAGTAAATTAACAACCAAAGAAAAAGTCCTGGCATTTGGTCCAATGATGACAGATCATTTAACAAGATCATACTTTCTCCTGGGTTACCTAAGTAAACTGAAACAGTGACTCAAAAAATAGTAAGCTAAGATTTCAGACAAGAAGTTAATCGTTTACCGATCCTCTACTTTAGTATATTTTTGAGTTTTGTTGAAGATCCCCTGCCTTAGGGATGCTTCTTAAAAATTACATAGCCAACAGCCTCACTCTAAAGCTACTGAGTCAGAATATCTGGGTGTGGGAGCTTGGACATCTGTGATGTTGAAGGACACTTTAGTCCATCTCAGCCACACTGAAGCATGAGAGCTACTCCCACTCCCACTCTTTTGACCAAAACCTTCCCCCATTCCCTGAGCAAGTGTTGTTCAGTGACATCTCTGGAAAAGGCACTGTTATGGATTGAATTGCTCCCCTCCCCCCAAACCAAATTCACACATGAAAGCCCTAACTTCAAAGTTAATGTAGCCCTTAAAGAGGTGATTAAGGTTACATAAGGTCATGAGCATGGGTGCTAATCCAACCTTACAGGTGTCCTTATAAGAAGAGGACATTTGGACATGCAAAGGTACACCATTGGATACATGTGTACAAAGGAAAGACCATGTGAGGACACAAAGAGAAGGTGGCTGACTGCAAGCCAAGGAGAGAGGCCTCAGGAAAAGCAAACCTGCTGACACTCTGATCTTGGACTTCTAACCTCTAGAACCGTGAGAAAATAAATTTCTCATCGAACTTGATCTCTGTGCCTGTACTTTATGTAAACTGTCAAATTATATCCATTCAACAACCCTCAGAGATAAGATCTATTATCATCCTCATTCTATAGATGAGGAAATGAAAGTTCCAAGGACTTGAATACTTAGCAAAAAGTTACCCAGCAAATAAGAGGCAAATTAAGGAATTGAAGCCGGGTCTTGCTGTTACCATAGGTGATATGATCAAGAACTTGGGTGAGCTCTAAGTACTCAGCAGGTCAGGGCAGGATGGTGGAGCTCTGTGGTTGACCAGATGGAGCGTTCTTCTAGGCTGGGTGGGGGTGAGGAACACTAATCACAACACATAGCTGTAGGCCTAGCTGGTTTGGAGAGTGGTAACAAGGTTCAGAACATCTCTTATGTGTGTGCTGCCACCAGATCATCATATGCTGCAAGGGCTGCTAAGATGCACTAAGGAAGCCTAGAGATTTAATCTCATGCCCTGTAGTCCTGTGTAAGGTGTGGACACAACCTCTCCCATCAGCCTTCTTTAGAACCCCTTTGGGCCTTCTTGTGATGAGGCAGAATACCACAAAACATCAATCCAGAGCTGGAAACTCACTAGGAGCTTACAAATCTCCATCAGGTAATGATGTCTGCAACAGCAGATAAAAATATATCAATATAGTGTGAAAAAGTTTATAAAGCTGGCAATAAAATAAACATTTGGTTTAGTGGTTTATGGAGAGGCAGCAAAGCATAGTGCTTAAATGTGCAGGTGCTGGAATCAGATTGTTGGGATTTGAAATCTTAGTTCTACTACTCTACAACTTTTGGCAAGTTATTAGGCTAAGACCCGGTTTCCTTATCTGTAAAGTTGAGTAGATAATTGTATGCACTTCACAGGTTTATTATGTATATTGAGACAGTTGAATGAAATAATCCATTGTAAGGGCTCCTCAAATGTTAGCAGAAATGACAATTGTGATGCCGGTTAGAGATTCCTACAGCATATAGAGAAAGGGTAGCAGGCCTGAAGGAAGGGAGAAGAATGGGAAAAGTGGACAATGGTGTATCCTAAAGTGGGGATCAGGACCCTCTTCCTTGGCTCTTTGACTTCCCTCTCTTTCTTCTACTCTTTTAGTCACTGGTTTCCTCTCTGGATCCCTCCTTAGGAACTTCTATTTCCTCCATTAATGAATTAATCAACTAATTAATTCAATCACATGTTCTTTCATTTCTTCATTAAAGTTGATGAGCATAAGTTTCCTTGGAGGATACAGGGATAATAGGAAGATACAAGTACGACTTCACTAACATCCACGGTTTAGGAAGATCTGTTATATACATTGTTAAGTTTGGATGGCACAACAATTCTGGAAGATAGACAAAACTGGTATCATCCTTTTCTATATAAGAGAACCAAGGCTAGTTACCACATAAATATTGCTTGGGTGGGGACTTACTGAACAATGTCTAGGTGTTCCTCAAGTAGCAGCCATATCAAGTCACGTGTGAGGATGCTACAGGAAAACTATAAACTTAGTATTGGGGTTTAAGGTAGAGAAAAAAAATCTTATCTAAATGAAGTAATCATGGAAGGCTTAATGGAGGAGGTGGGATTGAAACTATAATTTGAAGGAAGAGATGAAATTTTTTCATCTAATCTGAAACACAGAACTCTCCTAAGTCTGGGGCCTGAAGTAAATTTAAAAGACATTTAAAGGATAGTCAGGTTCAGTGTGCCAGAGACCATGTTTCCAATTGCTTATAAATATATGAAATTTAATATAATTATCAGCTGGGCTCTGCTTAGTGGCTTGTTTATTGCTATTTAAGCAATCAAGTTTTAAATAAAACATGGAAAGAGAAATGCAAAGTGGTGCCAAAAGAAATAAATCAAACTTAATTAGTTTCCAGGTACACACCTCTTATTCAGGCCTCCAGCTGGCTTTCTTTATGGTCCTTGTCAATGTGAAGAATGAGGAATGACCAAGTTAAAGCAGATATTCAGAGGGCAAAGACAAACAGGTGTACTTCCTAGAGTTTAGAGAAAAAAAGGTTCTGTTGGTTGTTTATAAAGTTAGACTTTATGCTTTTTAAGGGAGTGGTTGTGGTTGCCTAGCACGTTTATTCTGAAGTAATCATGAAAATAATTAACTACTTTACAAAATCATGATCAGTTGATGATATAATTGTGTAATAATAGAAGGGGTACTGTTGATTATTACTTCGTGGATTAAAAAACACACCCTTTTCTAAGTTAGCTCAAAACACAAGAAAACACAAAACACATAGCTGAAATGTAATGTAAATTAGACACATTTTAATTCATGCCACTCTTTGATGTTGAAAAATCCCAAGTCAGCTCATTCACATTGTATAAATTATGATGTCAGACCAAGATCAGCTTCCTCATTTTCTGTGTATGACACATAGTGTGGGAGAAAACAAAACTTCTATTGAATAAATTTACCCTTGCTTCTCTATGAAACTGAAGACGACAAGAATTCACCTTTAACAAAACATATACTAAGTATGCATAACTATATTTTTAATTTATAAAATGTATAAATTAATTTATACATTAATTCCATTTATGTTAAATTAATTATTAAATTAATTTATGTATAAAATATAAAACTCTCTTTTGTCTTGTTTGTTTCTGAACATTGCTTAGCATTGCAGATTTTCCCCCAGGTTTTTTATCTGTGAAGTGCAGTGACTCATTTGCATATTTGTAGTCTCATGAAAATTTAAGGGTACAGTACATAAGTGAGTGATTTTCTATTTTACTTGATATTCAGTCTATGAACAGCCTCTGGATCTATCAAATTTTTGGCTTATTTTCCTATTTCTTTTAGTCATGTGATGGACAAGAATTGTATTTATCCAATTGGAAAACTTTATATAGTGAGTCAGATTTGTGTTTAAGATAAATAATGTTAACCATTATGGTGATTCTTTTTTAAAAAAATACATGCTTTTGTTTGTATTATTTTCGTATCAATATGTTCTCTCAAATTCTTCTTTAAAACAGTGGTTTGTCTTGTTCCTGATCTTAGTGAAAATGGTTTCAGTTTTTCACCATTGAGGACGATGTTGGCTGTAGGTTTGTCATATATGGCCTTTATTATATTGAGGAAAGTTCCCTCTATGCCTAATTTCTGCAGGGCTTTTATCATAAATGGGTGTTGAATTTTGCCAAAAGCACTCTCTGCATCTATTGAGATGATCATATGATTTTTCTCCTTCAATTTGTTAATATGGATTTATCACATTGATTGACTTGCGTATATTGAAGAATCCTTGCATTCCTGGAATAAACTCCACTTGATCACGGTGTATGATCCTTTTACTGTGCTGTTGGATTTTCTTTGCTAGTATTTTGTTGAGGATTTTTGCATCTATGTTTATCAGTGATATTGGCTTGTAGTTTTCTTTCTTTGTGACATCTTTGTCTGGTTTTGGTATCAGGGTGATGGTGGCCTTGTAGGATGAGTTTGGGAGTGTTCCACCCTCTGCTGTATTTTGGAAGAGTTTGAGAAGGATAGGTGTTAGCTCTTCTCTAAATGTTTGATAGAATTCTCCTGTGAAGCCATTTGGTCCTGGGATTTTGTTTGTTGGAAGATTTTTAATCACAGTCTCAATTTCAGTGCTTGTGATTGGTCTGTTCATATTTTCTATTTCTTCCTGGTTCAGACTCGGCAGGTTGTGCATTTCTAAGAACTTGTCCATTTCTTCCAGGTTGTCCATTTTATTGGCATAGAGTTGCTTGTAGTAATCTCTCATGATCTTTTGTATTTCTGCAGTGTCAATTGTAACTTCTCCTTTTTCATTTCTAATTCTATTGATTTGAGTCTTCTCCCTTTTTTTCTTGATGAGTCTGGCTAATGGTTTATCAATTTTCTTTATCTTCTCAAAGAACCAACTTTTAATTTTTTTGATCTTTGCTATAGTTTCCTTCATTTCTTTTTCATTTATTTCTGATCTAATCTTTATGATTTCTTTCCTTCTGCTAACTTTGGGGTTTTTTTGTTCTTCTTTGTCTAGTTGCTTTAGATGTAAAGTTAGGTTGTTTATTTGAGATGTTTCCTGTTTCTTAAGGTAGGATTGTATTGCTATAAACTTCTCTCTTAGAACTGCTTTTGCTGTATCCCATAGGTTTTGGGTTGTCGTGTCTCCATTGTCATTTGTTTCTAGGTATTTTTTGATTTTCTCTTTGATTTCTTCAGTGATCACTTCGTTATTAAGTAGTGTATTGCTTAGCCTCTATGTGTTTGTATTTTTTACAGATCTTTCCCTGTAATTGATATCTAGTCTCATAGCATGGTGGTCGGAAAAGATACTTGATACAATTTCAATTTTCTTAAATTTACCAAGGCTTGATTTGTGACCCAAGATATGATCTATCCTGGAGGATGTTCCATGAGCACTTGAGAAAAATGTGTATTCTGTTATTTTGGGATGGAATGTCCTATAAATATCAATTAAGTCCATCTTGTTTACTGTATCATTTAAAGCTTGTGTTTCCTTATTTATTTTCATTTTGGGTGATCTGTCCATTGGTGAAAGTGGACTGTTAAAGTCCCCTATTATGAATGTGTTACTGTCGATTTCCCCTTTTATGGCTGTTAGTATTTGCCTTGGTTGCCCACCACCCTTATGCAACATAGTTTTGGAAGTTTTAGCCACAGAAGTCAGAGAAGAAAAAGAAATAAAAGGAATCCAAATCGGAAAAGAAGAAGTAAAGCTGTCACTCTTTGCAGATGACGTGATACTATACATAGAGAATCCTAAAGATGCTACCAGAAAACTACTAGAGCTAATCAATGAATTTGGTAAAGTAGCAGGATACAAAGTTAATGCACAGAAATCTCTGGCATTCCTATACACTATTGATGAAAAATACGAAAATGAAATTAAGAAAACACTCCCATTTACCATTGCAACACAAAAAATAAAATATCTAGGAACAAACCTACCTAAGGAGACAAAAGACCTGTATGCAGAAAATTATAAGACATTGATGAAAGAAATTAAAGACTATACAAACCGATGGAGAGATATACCATGTTCTTGGATTGGAAGAATCAACATTGTAAAAATGACTCTACTACCCAAAGCAATCTACAGATTCAGTGCAATCCCCCTGAAACTACCAATGATGTTTTTCACAGAACTAGAACAAAAACTTTCACAATTTGTATAGAAACACAAAAGACCCTGAATAGCCAAAGCAATCTTGAGAATGAGAAGTGGAGCTGGAGGAATCAGGCTCCCAACTTCAAAGCTACAGTAATCAAGACAGTATGGTACTTGCACAAAAACAGAAAGATAGATCAATGGAACAGGATACAAAGCCCAGAGATAAACCCATGCACATATGGTCACTTTATCTTTGAAAAAAGAGGCAAGAATATACAGTGGAGAAAAGACACCCTCTTCAATATGTGGTGCTGGGAAAACTGGACAGGTACATGTAAAAGTGTGAGATTAGAACACTCCCTAACACCATACACAAAAATAAGCTCAAAATGGATTAAGGATCTAAATGTAAGGCCAGAAACTATCAAACTCTTAGAGGAAAACATAGGCAGAACACTCTATGACATAAATCACAGCAAGATACTTTTTGACCCATCTCCTAGACAAATGGAAATAAAAACAAAAATAAACAAATGGAACCTAATGAAACTTCAAAGCTTTTGCACAGCAAAGGAAACCATAAACAAGACCAAAATACATCCCTCAGAATGGGAGAAAATATTTGCAAATGAAGCAACTGACAAAGGATTCATCTCCAAAATTTACAAGCAGCTCAATATTAAAAAAACAACTCAATCCAAAAATGGGCAGAAGACCTAAATAGACATTTCTCCAAAGAAGATATACAGATTGCCAACAAACACGTGAAAGAATGCTCAACATCATTAATCAAATGCAAATCAAAACTACAATGAGATATCATCTCACACCGGTCACAATGGCCATCATCAAAAAATCTAGAAACAATAAATGCTGGAGAGGGTGTGGAGAAAATGGAACACTCTTTCACTGCTGTTGGGAATGTAAATTGATACAGCCACTATGGAAAACAGTATCGAGTTTCCTTAAAAAACTACAAATAGAACTGCCATACGTCCCAGCAATCTCACTACTGGGCATATACCCTAAGAAAACCATAATTCAAAAGGAGTCATGTACCAAAATGTTCATTGCAGCTCTATTTACAATAGCCAGGAGATGGAAGCAACCTAAGTGTCCATCACTGGATGAATGGATAAAGAAGTTATCCATTCATTGTGGCACATATATACAATGGAATATTACTCAGCCATTAAAAGAAATGAAATTGAGTTATTTGTAGTGAGGTGGATGGACCTAGAGTCTGTCAAACAGAGTGAAGTAATTCAGAAAGAGAAAAACAAATACCACATGCTAATGCATATATATGGAATCTAAGGAAAAAAAAAACATCATGAAGAACATAAGGGTAAGACAGGAATAAAGACACAGACCTACTAGAGCATGGACTTGAGGGTATGGGGAGGGGGAAGGGTAAGCTGTGACAAAGTGAGAGAGTGGCATGGACATATATACACTACCAAACATAAGGTAGATAGCTAGTGGGAAGCAGCCACATAGCACAGGGAGATCAGCTCGGTGCTTTGTGACCACCTAGAGGGGTGGGATAGGGAGTGTGGGAGGGAGGGAGATGCAAGTGGGAAGAGATATGGGAACATATGTATATGTATAACTGATTCACTTTGTTATAAAGCAGAAACTAACACACAATTGTAAAGCAATTATACTCCAATAAACATGTTAAAAAAAAACCCACAATGGTTTTAAGACATTTCTATCTATGTAATAATCTGGAGAATTTCTAAATAAGATTATTCTATCAATCATGGTCTTTTTGTGTATCTAGGTATAGTATAACCCCCAAACTCTAAACAAGGTTAAATTTGATAATGTCCAGCCTGGCTGGAGCCAAGGTAGATTACTTATGATTAAATGCAGGTGATTTTTTATTTTTCAGGAATAAAATATTGTTGAGATGAAGCCCAAATGCTGAGGTATTTGTATGGTAGTGGTAAGAGGTGGGGAGGAGGTATAAGAGGAAAGAAGGGAGAAGAAGAAAAAGGAGAGTGCATTCTAGGACCCAACCGTGAGTTGATGAGATCAGGAAATGAAGTAGTTGTCGGTAATTACCTGTGCCCTAATTGAATATTTGCAGACAGACCAGAGACCAATAATGTGGAGTGGGAATCAGATCGGACTAGAATAATCTTGAATGTAGACTTGGGACACAATTGTGCAATGAGGTTATACATAGGTACACTGAAGAGATGCTGCATTGTATTTGTTTGTATTTGAAACCTTGTATTTGAAAGCTGTGTTTGTATTTGAAACCTTGTTTTATATTCATTTACTTTTTAAATCTACAAGTAATTTCAAAAATAAGAGAGACAGGTAGTCAATAATGTTGTTAATCAAAGATTTCTGGTTTGTAACTTCTGTTCAAGTCTTAGTCTCCTTGTGGTTGGATGGGCCTATGTAACTAGTTCTGGCTAATAAGTCATAAACAGAGGAATCATGTGTACCTTCTATGCTGGACCTCTAATTGCTAATTAAAGACCTTCCAGAAGTCTCCTTCCCTCTGAAACAGTGACTTTCTCCATTAGCCTGAGTTCCTGAGAGAACAAGTTAACCAGATCCCCTCCAAAATGCAATATGTGGTGTGAATTACAAATAAATCATTGCTGTCTTAAACTACTGAGATCCTGGGGTTGGTTCCTAGCAGCATAAACAAGTTTATCCAACAGAAATATACTCCCCAGTTATGTTTTTAGGTTTTCCAGTTTCTAGACCAATTCTGATTGAATTAGAATATTATTTAAACAGCCTCATTCTCCCTTCCAAAAGAGTAAGGTATTAAGTCCTGATTCAAGATTCAGAATCTGATGGTTTATTATTACCACCCACAACTTCCATTCCACATGACTCTCTGGTTATATCAGATTCTTATGTTCTCTCTCCCCCTCTCTCATGCCTGGTTGTGGCTACTTCCACAGATTTGCTATCATCTTTAGGTCTCAATGGTATTCTACAAGTCCAGCTCTTTTCTAGAACCAACGTCTTCCCAGAAAGTTTACTTTAATGTCAGTGAGCCCCACTGCCTGCCTTTGCCATGGCCAGTCTAGAGCTCTACTCATCTTATCGGCCCATGTTTTTGAAATTCTGTTTTCTTTGAACAGAATTTCCAAGCTTACCACTAGCAGACAGTCTGATCCCTGGCTGGATGATATGCCGAGTTGAAAGCATCGGTGCCAACTAGTGCTGAAACAGACACTGTGAAGATGGTGCTCCCTTGGACTTGGCACTTGGCTCATGCAGCTGTGCCTCTAGAGCCAAGTGCTGAATCTACATCCATTTCCAAATGTTGACTTCATCATGGAGCTCAGCTCTGGGCTAGATCCTGGCTGTTGCTTCTCTCATGCTGGTTCCGTATGGCAAAATGTGACCCATGATGACTCAGAGCAAGTTCGGAATGGAGAAGAGAATCCCTGATGAGTGAAACTAGAGGTATGAGAGCTCATTAAATAGCTCAACAAAAGAGCATTAATAACAAGTTTGGGAGAGAGAATAAGACAAAAAACCTCAGGTTCTGAATGCTTAGAATCAAGACGGGGGTTGGCCAAAGCCCATGCCCAGAGCCCAGCAAGGTAATCCAAGACAGGTTGGCTGCACTTATGGCATAGGGACTTAGAACACTGGGCCAGGAACTTAGAAAAGACCTCAGTTCTTCAGATCTCCAGGGAACTTAGAGAGGTCCTCAAAATAAAAGCAGGGTGAGTTATTTTCCAAGGAAAACTAAAACAGAGACAGGCTCTAAATGAGCATGCGATAGTATACAACTCCATTTTTGACTCTAGCATTCTCTATAGACCAACGTTTCTCAAAGTGCTGATCAAACAGTATGAATAAATGGACCTATTAAACATAAAATCAAGATAATTCAGATGAATATGAGAAGATTCTGCTGCCCCCTAAGAAAGACACAACTCCCTTTGTCAAGAAGCCTGAAACCAAATAGGGCAGAGAGAAGTACAACAAATTATTAGATAAATTGAGGTTAGGCAGCACAGAGGTGGGAACTGAGTTTACAATTTAAAGGATAAAATATTTTTCTGGGAGCATTCATTAACTTGAAGCTTTTAGGTTTCAACATGAAAGGAGAGAAAATGTCAAATGTGAGAAAAAGTTAGTTAAGGCAAGCTTTGATAAATAAGACAGAGTGGGAACTTTCCTGGCAGCCCAGTGGTTAAGACTCCATGCTTCCAATGCAAGGGATGTGGGTTTGATCCCTGGTTGGGGAACTAAGATCCCACACACCGCGTGGGGTGGCCAAAAAATCCCACAAAAAACAAACAAGAAAAAACAAGATGGAGCATGTTATGGGGTTGCAGAGAAGGAATATTTATTGCAAATTAAGAGAATAGGTTGTTTTTATTTAAAGGAATATTTAAGTTCATGAGCTTTTTAGATTAGTATATTGTAGAAAGGTATTGTAAGAGGAGGAAAGAGTATAATCAAAGACACAGATGTGGGAAAAATCTTTATCTCCTAAGCCAGTGGTTCCCAAATGTTGTCTCACAGATTTAGGTCATGCTTACTGTCGACAGGCAGTTTATTAAAGGACTCCTGGGTCTGAGACGTGAGGATTTTGGCTTAGGAGTTCAAGTGGACCCCAGGGAATTACAATATTGAAAGGCTCCTCAATCAATTAGGAATCTTTGTTGCAAAGAGCAGAGTCTCCTCCAGGGGCATGAAGAAATGTACCTGAAAATCCTGTGTAAAGGCAGCATTATTCATTGAAGCCAAAAAGTGAAAACAACCCCAATGTCTAACAACTGTTATATGAATAAACCAAAAGCCATTAGAATACCACTTAACAATAAAAGAATCAAAGTACTGATACATACTACATCATGGATAAACTTCAAAACCTTATTCTTAGTGAAAAAAGGTCAGATGCAAAAGACCACATATTGCATGATTGCCTTTGTGTGAAATATTCAGAAAAGGCAAATCTATAAAGACAGACAGGAAATTAATAGTTGCCTAAGGCTGGAAGATAGAACCAGGATTAACTGCAAACAATCATAAGAGATTTTTTCAGGTGACAGAAATGTTGTAAAACTGGATAATAGTGGTGAATGCACATCTCTGTAAACCTACAGACATGTAAATCATTGAATTGTACACTTAAAAGGGTGAATATTATAGTATGTAAATCATACCTCAAAAAACAGTTTAAAAAACTACACTGTATACTCACAGCATTGCAGCTCAGAGGGCACCTGCAAAAGTACCCCAAACCATAGCACAGAACTATTACCACTGCTACCTTGCTCTAGACACCACAGAACCCTAGCACTGTGCCTCTCCCTGACACCTGCAGCACTCTAAGCATGCCTTTCTTACTTGCTTCTCCAAAACCCAAATTCAGAGTCTAAAGTGGGTGTGGTGGTTGGCAGCAAGAGAGGCTAATTAAATGAGTGTCTCACATTGGTTCTTCTGTGTTGACAAGCAGTGTCTGTATCCCAGCAAATGTCATCTCTAATCTTAGGAAGAATACTTAGAAGTGAGGTAACCAAACTCATTCTAAGATGCCAATAGACAACCAGTGTTAGGGAGCAGTATACATACTATAAGCTCCTCTGGGGGTGTATTTTCTGATATTTGGATTTTAACACAAGGACCCTGTTATGGCTGGAACACAGCTAGAAGAGGGGGCATTAAGGGAAAGGTGAAGTGCAGGTAGGGGTTGTTCCAAAGTAAGAGGGCAACCTTCATGAGTGGTGAAGTAGCCAACTAATAGGATGCCTCAGGTCTCTCCTAATAGGACCTGCTTAATGTTCATGAAAGAGGTACAGACCTACGCAAGGACAATGGCCCCAAGACCCAACACACCAGGTGCTCAGCTTCCCTGACCACTTCCCATCTCCTGAAGGCTATGACTCAGGAAGATGGAAACATGATGAGTTTCAAAAAGGGGAATGAGCAAATCATAGTAAAAGAGCACAATGTAAATAGGTAATAGAAATTCAGTGCATATGCAAATAAATGTTATTTTACCCTAAATTCCATAGCTTTATGTGATGAATGCTGACCTATAAGTGTACCTAACACTCAAGTAATGTGAATATCTTTGTAGTACTATCACCATTATTCTTTTTATTAACAAAGGCTTTTTAATGTGACTTTTATGTGACATTGGACCACAATTATGATGCAAACCTATATTCATGTCAGCTAGTCTGGTCTTGAATAAGTAATGAGGTTAGAGGTCATAGACATAAGCGGGGTGGACTTGAAACTGAGTAGGATTTTTGACAAGGAGAAGTAGGGAAGGAAAGATTGTGAGCAACGTGGTTAGTGCACACAAATGCACCAAGAGGATGCAGAGCAAGTGAAGAGATAGCAAACAGCTTGCAGTCACACTTACCCTGCTTTTTAAAGATATCAAAGTAATTTCCTCTGAGTTGTCTTGAGTACCTAACATCCTAAGTGCCTCCTAATGCATCCATTGTTTATATTCATTCCACTTAGTGTATATCAGAGCAACTCTGACATCTACATTCTTTATAACCTTTATTTCAATGTGTTTGACATTCTAGTTGGTTTGAACACCTGAAATAACATGCATTACTCTAGAAAGGGGTGTAAGAGAGAGAAGAAATATTCATTTGAATTGCCAGGGAAAGTGTACAAAATGCTTTCCTTGTACTTCCTAGAAATGAAAATCAAATTTTCCTGACTACAAATGCAAAATCACTAGAAAATTCAGTAGTTACCTTTAAGACTGAGAAAAGAGATGTTTAAGCTAGAAATGATGAAAGGCTCTTTAACTAAAGCAGCACGAAAGATGGCTCTGCAATTTACTCTGATTGTTTTCATCATAAACTCCTTCTTAGCTTCAGTAAATCCTGGGGAGGTTGTGAAGCCAAGTGCCCCATTCCCTGTGTGGATCTTGGTTGCTAACTATTTCTCATTCATTATAATGCAGTGCCTATAAGAGTCATCCAATTTCTCTATGTCCTTTCCACTCTTTGGATGGCAAAGATTATGAATGGGCCTGGATAATAGGGCCTACTCTCCTCTCTCCCTCTCTGGCAAAGATAACAGTTGCTCGTTACCATCATAAATAGGGATGCCATGCAAACACAAGAAAACTTTTCTGTGTGCCATTTATTGCATCCAGAAATGTAGACAGCCTCCTGACACCCAATTTCAGCAAAGGACTGGTGGTATTTGATTGACAAGAAACTGCTTTTCAAATCACACAGAATTCAGGAGATGGTTCCCAACATCAAATTGGGTATGATGCTGTTATGGCTGCTGAAATCCACTTATTTGTACCAAATAAGCCTAAGGCAACACTTAGGACTTAGTATTGGGATAGCAGGGGGATGGATGTGTTAATTACCTTGATCTTGGTAATCATTCTTCAGTGTATATTTACATCAAATCATCACGTTGTACACTTTAAGTGTATTCAATTATATTTGTCAATTATTCTGCAATAAAGTAAAAGAAAAGATAGCGGGGCAAACTAGCTCAGGGGTAAGTTTTTTTAAAACCTCCATTTGCTATTGTACCAGGTTATGTGATAAGAAAAATTAGAAAGTAAAAACGTATTTCCCCAAATATCTTCTTACTGTCTTTGTTATCCTATACCAATATCTTCTTATAGCATGCATATCCTAGTTTCTATGTAGTAGTTCATGCTCCCTCTTTTTTGTTTTTCTGCAAAAATTTTTTAAAATTGAAGTTTAGTTGATTTACAATGCTGTGTTAATTTCTGCTGTACAGCAAAGTGACTCAGTTATACATATATACATTCTTTTTTATATTCTTTTCCGTTATGGTTTATCACAGAATATTGACTATAATTCCCTGTGTCATACAGTAGGACCTTGTTGTTTATCCATTTTATATATAAAAGTTTGCATCTACTAATCCCAAACTCCCAATCCATCTCTCCCCTCTCCCTATGCTGCCTCTTTCTTATCTTTTATCTCTCAATAATTCTCTCTAAATTTCTATCCATTCTTTAGGTCCATCCTAAAACCCAAACTTCCCATTCAATTATTTCCCCTACTTTCCCAGATCTTATAGAATTTATAGACAATACTGTCTAATTTGACATGTGCTCCTATTTTAGTTATGTCATTTTATAAGAATTGTAGGTGAATTAGCCCTATTTCCTAAGCATTAACAAAAGCTCTGTTCTGAAAGGAACTCTGTTTTCTACTGCTTTTACTCCCATAGCTAGACTCACCAAAGGAGATTCACAAATTCTTGTTGATATTATGGTGTATAACTTTTCAAAATAAAAACAACTCATAGAATGCTAGCATATTAGGGTTAGGAAGTTAGGTGGAATCTCTCAATTAACGTGTTACTTTTCTTTTAATCTCTACAACATCTCTGACAGGTGGTCCTCCAGGCTCTGCTTCAACATTTCCAAAGAAAAAAAGTTTGTTAAACATCAAAATAGTTCATTTCATTTTTGGACAGCTTTGTTGTAAAATTCTTCCTAATGATGTCCTATGGTATTCTCCAGCAGCTTCCATTCGTTGGCCTAATTCTACTTTCAAAAACAACATAGGTTGAGTCTTCCTTGTTTATAACACTCTCTTACATATTTGAAGGCAAATAAGCATGCGTTGGTAGGAGTTTAATCAGAATAGAACCTACCAGAAGAGGAAGAAGCAATTGCTTTTGAAACCAGGCAACTCCAACTCATCACCTCCATCAAACAGAAACTTCAGCTCAAATGAAAAGATGTTTGTTGAGCAGCCTATTTTGCCCCAGACACCTGGAAACCCTGGACAGTCACCTGTTTTATAGACAGAGGGGAGTCACATTGTGCTGGAGCCTCAGAACAAAAATGCACCTCTCATCAAGAGGAAACCTTGGTTTATTTCTCAACTGTGGTATCAACTTTTATAAAATATCTCCAATGTAGTCTTCTCTACTTGAGCTAGAAATCTTCACTGATTCATAAGCAGCAATAGCTTTGATTTAACGAGGAGGTTACTGTAATGAAGCCATGGCATTAAATGGTTAAAGGGAACCCAAGTGTATTTAAAGTTGATTTGATGGTTTTTGACCCATTGAATCAAAGCTGTGAAGATGCAAATATAATACATCACTGAAAACTGTGAAAATTGTAATACAAATCTTATTGGAGGTAAAAAGAGTTTTCATTGACTAAGGACATATTGAGGTGTGTTGAAAGAGTCCTGGCACTGACATCTGTGAGATTTGGTCTCTAGGTTTGGTTTTGCTTATTAACTTATACAAGTAATTGGGTAGGTGGGTCTGAATTTATTCAATTATAAATTGAAGAAGCTGGTGTGGGTGACCACCAAAGCTGCTTGAAACTCTAACATTTTCTGTTATTAAGCACTCTTTTGAATTCTTCTATGTATCACTCTGCTTTCTTAGAAAAGTTCTGCAACATCTTGTTGAAAAACAAAAGCAAAATGTCAATTGTTGCTTTGATTGATACTATCAATCTGTCCCTGAAAAATTCTATGAAAACCAAATAAAAAATCTTTACGTGACCAACTATTTTCATTGCTTACTTGTTTTTCCCAAATTCTAGGATTTCCAGATTCTATGACCTGATTCCTGTGTCAGCCTCTATGCAGTATATTTCACATACAATTTAAATTCAAAGGGTCCTTAAAGATCGCACACACACCCCTTCATATACTTCAGTTATACTGAATTCTAGTTCAGAGTTTCTTACACTAGACCATCACTTAACAATGAGATTTTTACACAAAGATCTTTCATAATGCTAAGTACCATCTGCTAATTTACTTGTTTTATATACTAGGTAATTCTTACTATGAAGAACCAAATCCCTATCTCTGAAGCCATGTTTAATCATCATTACCCAGGTGTTATAAGACTTTAAAATCCTGCTTTCTCTATAGTTGCTTGCTTAATTGAAGGAAAGAAATAATAGAAACCCTGATGGAGGAGCAGTCAAACCTTGAAATATGCATTTAGACTGCTTAGAGTAACTGAATTCACAAACTAATTATTGGTTCATCATATGTTCTGTGCTGTTTGATTTTGGATTGTAAGAAGCTGCCACATATGATTGTATCTCTTTAGACCCAAGTTGGTATGACAGGCAAATGTGTGCCAAAGCCACAAAATTTTCCATTTTCATAAAGTGGAAGAGGCACAGGCCTATAAGGCAGAGTAATGCTACTGCCTTCAGGGTTATAATAGTGAAACCTCTTGTCCCTGAAAAACTTAGGATAACTTGCTCATTCTCAGTCACGAAAAAAAGAAAATAACAGAAATTTCTCAACCTTATTACAGTTTTATTCCCTGTAATACCCATTTCTCTAAACAAGACTCTCAGGCACAAATACCTGGGAGGTACTTTATAACACTTTCACTCTATATCATTTTGCAACAGAATTTCTGTCCAGTTCTGAGATTATGAGAAGTTGTTTTATAATTTCTCCATGGACAAAACAAAGCGATGTAGTAAAATTGCAGCAATCCATATTTATAAACAACATTAACAGAACTGTCCCAATTGTGGAAATTAAGGGACACTGGGGATGCCAGGGATCTATGAAACTGGATATTTTGAGCACTAGTGTATATAAATTATAGAATTGAGTTTATGTTTACGGTGGATGTTGAAGTGAGAATAGGATTGAAAGAAACTATCTACATCCTTCCACAGATCCATCTTTTCTCTTTTCCCTTTTCTTTCTCTCATTTCCAGAAAGATAACAAGGACAAAAGTGAAAAAAAAAATGAGTAGAAATCAGGGATGGTTCATCCTGCCCAGAAATAGTGACAAGAATGAACACTTTCTATAAATCAAAAACTTTAGTATTTGCATGTGTGTGACTCAGCCATTCCACTTCAAGGTGCTGGCTCAAGTAAATTATTTGGCAAGTGTGAAAAAGTGTTTGTAGAAGGATCTTAACCACAATGATATTGTTCAATTCAGTTGAACAAATATGTTAAAAACCCTCTATATGTCAGTAACTGGGTAGGCATTGGAATTTTTTTTTTTAAGTAAGCTAAGTAGACATAGATATACATAAGCAAGGAATAGGTAATTGCATAGCATGATAAGTGTTGTGATGGAGTCCCTCTAGTTGCTATGGGGACTTGAAGCATGGCCATCCAACAAAGACCAGGGGGTAAGTGTACGGTAAAGGTTTTGTGATACCATGATTTACAATAAGAAATATATATTTGGTCTTTGTCCCCTTTTCTGGTACAGCGCTCCTATAACCCTTGGGATTTCCGAAGTGAACTGAGCAGATAAAGGTGTCTTTTGTTATGTTAATGATGTGACTTTTGGGATGTGCTAAAAGATGGGGGCTTGTTAACAGTGGAGCCAACCTAGGGATTAGAGGGTTGGAACTTTTAGTCTCAATTCCCTGACCTCTGAGCAAGGGGAGAGGTTCAATGAATCACCAATGGCTAATGAATCCTCCATTAAAAAGGATGGGTTCAAAGAGCTTCTTCTGGGTTGATGAACACAGGGAAGTGCTAGGAGGGTGGTACACTCAGAGAGGGCCTGGAAGCTCTGTGCCCATCCAGCATACCTTGCCCTATGAATCTCTTCCATCTGGCTTTCCCTAAATTATATCCTTTTAAAAGATAAACTAAGGTATATTAAAAATGTTGAATTTATTTGAACAAAAACTGATTCAAACTGGGCAGCACCCAGTTTAGCAGATAGAAAGGAATTCCAAGTAGCTGTACTAAATGAAGACTTTTATAAGCTGAAAGGAGCAGGAATAAGGAAGTTATACTAGGCAAAAATGTCAGTGGTTATTGCAAGGTTACTCTCCTTTGGAGGATTACAGGGGTCTCTAGGCAGATGACCTAACTAGTGCTGATACCTGATTGATTTGCTTAAGATTCCATTTCTGGGGATCAGAAACTGTGATTAAATATTGCTTGGTTTGGTCACGTGGGGTTTAGCATAAGCAACTGTGTATTGGGCCTGTTGCCTTACTTTTTAACAATCTTTTTAGAATAAGTTGGTGATTTAGTAAGTAAAATGTTTTTCTGAGTTCTGTGAGCTGCTCTAGCAAATTAATCAAATCCAAGGAGGAGGTCATTGAAACCTCCAATCTATAGCCAGTGGATCAAAAACACAGGTGGCAACCTGGACTTGTGACTGGCATCTGAAGTAGGGGATTGGGGCAGTGTCCTGAGAATGAAACTTTAACCTCTGGGATCTGATGTTATCTCTCGGTAAGTAGTGTCAGAAGTGAGTTGAATTATAGGACACCCAGCTGGTGTTGGATAATTGTTGGTGCGGGGACCTCTCTCCCCAAACAAATATGTTGGAATGGGGTCCAGAACCTTAAGGCTTTTTGGAAATTTCCAGGTATGTTTTAATTCAAATAACTAACAAATAAATGATTATATTTTTATATAATGGAATATTATGCAACCATGATGCATGTAGCCATTCATTTATTTATTCTCATAGAACAGAGTTCATAATATATTGTTAAATGAAAAAAAAATCAGGCCAACACAAAGTATGTGCAGTGGGATACATTTTTAGATAATATAGAACATATTCATGTATAGTTAAATATGTACAGGAAAATTCTCAGATTAACTGTAGCCATCCTTGGCACTTTCTCCCTTTTTGCCTATCTATATTTAAATATATGTAAATTTAATCTGTATTACTTCTGTAATTAAAAACAAAGAAAAAGGTTATGAAATGAAACAACTACAGGAAAACAAGTGGGTCAGATGGTGGAAGGTGAGCGATGTGGCATCTGGCCAACCTCAGCAATTCTGTTGCTGTGGGCGGGATGCTTCATCAGCTCTCACAATGAAAGTAAAAGTCAGTTTCAGAATTTGCATCTGAGTACGTCTGACTCTAGAGCTTGAGCTTTACTTGAGTAATTATTTTTTTTTTAATCATACTATGTGGCTATCCACAGCTGCCCTGACTGCTGATGCAGATGAGAATGAAATAGTAAAGAAAATTCAAAATAAGTCCCAGAAACAATTTACAAGCTGCGAAAACTGCAGGGAATATGCATGTAGGATGATTCTAAAATGAGTAACTCTATTATGCTGGGAATTGTCACCTCATTATAAATGTCTCCATCCTAATATCCCTCCCTCGCTCTCTGTTAATAATTCAAGCATTTAAATTTTTATTGGATTGCAAATTGGCACACAGGTCAGGAGTCTGACTTCACAATTGTCATATTCAAAATTGGAATGGAATGAATCTCCTTCTGCTTCTAGTCAAGCCACCCATTTGTACTACCCAAATATGCCTCATGGGAAGGAGAGATGCACTTGATGGGAAGAAAAATATCATGAAGTTAGCATTTGTAGTGTAATCAAATTACATTTCCATTGGATTTTAGTTTAAAATGTTGCTTGCCTAGTTGTCGCTGATGCATCTTCTCCCAAATTTCTACTAAAATACCAATGAAGACAGAAAAAAACCAAAAATACACATCATCTCCAGAAACTAAAACTTAAAAAAAAAGCCTATTGCCAGAATCAGAGAATGTTGACTCATTGTAGGACTAAAGAAGCACAATAGAAGAAAATATTGTTAATCTAACAATGCTTACTCCCAGGAAACTCATAAAACCTTTCCCCCTGGAAAGAGATCTGAAAATATTTTATTCCTTCCTGCACTCAGTCTGTGAATCAGAGTGTTAAGAGTTTGTAACAGCCAAAGTAAGCAATTACCCCTTTATTGACTATGTGTGCTTACTTTGTAGGAGTTAAAATACTGAATTGATTCCTTTTTGCACCTCTTTCTATATTCTTTCAGAAATGTTAATCCCAGGAAACAAAAGGGCCAGAGACAGGAGAAGGTATGCAGTGTTACACATTGGGCTTCTGCATAAGATTTTTTTTTTTTAACATCTTTATTGGAGTATAGTTGCTTTACAATGGTGTGTTAGTTTCTGCTTTATAACAAAGTGAATCAGTTATACATATACATATGTCCCCATATCTCTTCCCTCTTGCATCTCCCTCTCTCCGACCCTCCCTTTCCCACCACTCTAGGTGGTCACAAAGCACCGAGCTGATCTCCCTGTGCTATGCGGCTGCTTCCCACTATCTATTTTACGTCTGGTAGTGTATATATGTCCATGCCACTCTCTCACTTTGTCACAGCTTACCCTTCCCCCTCCCCATATCTTCAAGTCCATTCTCTAATAGGTCTGTGTCTTTATTCCCGTCTAAACCCTAGGTTCTTCATGACCATTTTTTTTTCCTTAGATTCCATATATATGTGTGAGCATATGGTATTTGTTTTTCTCTTTCTGACTTACTTCACTCTGTATGGTTAGCACTCTGGACTCTGCATATGATTTTATTTGAACAAGTAGTCTTCCCACTATTTCTTTTTTGTTTTGTTTTGTTTTGTTTTTTGTTTTTTTTTTGCTGTACGCGGGCCTCTCACTGTTGTGGCCCCGCCCGCTGCGGAGCACAGGCTCCGGATGCGCAGGCCCAGCGGCCATGGCTCATGGGCCCAGCCGCTCCGCTGCGTGTGGGATCCTCCCGGACCGGGGCACGAACCCGTGTCCCCCGCATCGGCAGGTGGACTCGCCACCACTGCGCCACCAGGGAAGCCCTCTTTGTTTTTTAAATATTTATTTATTTGTTTATTTATTTGGCTGTGTTGGGTCTTAGTTGCAGCATGTGGGATTTCCGTTGCAGCATGCCAGATCTTTTAGTTGAGGCATGCGAACTCTTAGTTGCTGCACGTGGGATATAGTTCCCTGACCAGGGATCGAGCTTGGGTCCCCTAGCACTGGGTGCGTGGAGACTTAGCCACTGGACCACCAGGGGAGTCCCTCTTCTCACTATTTCTGTTGCTGCTGCTGAATGATCCAGGACTTGGCAAGTGGGGAAAATGGCAAATCCTATTATGAGCATTAGATTGTCTCAGTTGGCTTAGCAGAACAAGATGATGAACAAGATTGAATAAGATAAGCTAAGAGTCTTGCCTTTAAGTTCAGACAGAAGATATTTACAGACAGTATCCTGCTGTGGCTGGGCTGCTTCTGAAGACGTTCATTTTGGACTTCAAGGGCATGCTTCCACTGGCACTGATCCTGATTCCTGGCTCTGAGGCTTAAAGCTGTGTGGCCTCAGGGAAGCTGCGTAACTTCTCTGAGTCTCAGCTTCCTCACCTGTAAGATGGAGATTATTATACTCATTTCAACAGGGTATTATAAGAATTAAATATGATAATGGTATGTTTGGACATTATAAAGCAAATGTAAAAGCTTTTTATTACTGTGTCATCTCTTCTTGAAGTTTTAGTGTATCTAGTTTACTTTGCAAAACAGCCCTGCTTTGGTGATTGTACCCTCTTACAAATTTCTACTGCATTTAGGGTCTGGGTCACTCACTGACCAATTAAAAAATGCTACCTAGGAATTATTTATCTTTTTGTGTATGTTTACTTCCTCTCCCTCCTACTAGATTGTGGTCTCATTATGGCAGAGTCCAATTTTTATATTTGTTTGTATCCCCTTCTGTGGTCCACTGCCCTATACTTACTGAATGCTTGAGAAATGCAAGTTGATGTTGATGGTAATCAATTTCAGTTCTATAATCATGTAGGTATTCTCCTGCTGCTGACAAGGGCACATTTGTCTTCTTCAGGTTTGCATCACTAATTTTAATAGCATTCTCCGTGTTTCAGTAGGAATATTTACCATGGAGTTTAATGTCTTTGAGGGTAGGACTTCCTTAAAGATGTGTTATTTATTTAACTTTGTGCATTGTGCAGAGCCAACTGCAAATATAGGCTTAATAAATAAATCTGATAAAATTTTCTCCAGTGATGAAGGTGCAATCTTTAGCCAGCAGGTACCATAAAATCTCAAACCTATGTTTGGTTTTGATATGTGATAGATCAAAAATAAAATGTAGGTACTCTATAACAAATTTTTGCTATTCTAATTCAAAGTGTGAAACATTATAACAATTTATTACGAAACATTTCCTATTGCTATATATTTTGCCAAGGATTACACTGCCCTTTTTATTCACTTTATTATATCTTATTATGTTTCTATGCTATGCGGCTGTCCATTTGCAAGGCACTGCATTTCCCAGTTGTATAAACAGAGGGGTCATTTGTTTTCTGAAGAACCTGTGGAGTGAGCGCAGTGCAAGTTTCAGTTTCAGCCACCTCACCTTTCTTTGTATGCGTCCTTCAAGAAGATGGAACACTCTATTTGGCCTCTGACAGTTTAGCATTCAACTGCCTCATAGATTTGGGTTATAACCAACACCACATTTATTCTCGGTAAAATAAGTTTCATCAGTTTGAAACTCTTTATATTCTAAGGTGGTCTTGATTGACAGGCTTGAACCTGAAATGCAGCCATTTTGTTGCCTCTTTGCCCTTCCCTTTTCCTTCTCTTTCTTGTCATATTCTATCACTAGTTTTGATTCCCCTTCCCTGCCTCAGAATCTTTTATTTTTTCTTTCCTTTTCTTTTCAGAAACTTTTTTTCCTTCTCTCATTAGCCACTGAAAAGGAAGAAGTGATGCCTGATCTTTCTGGTTTTTCTCAATGATGGAAGCTTGGTTACGTTATACCCATGGTATGCAATTACCTCAAGCATGGAGAGGGCATGAACACAATCCCTGCAGACCTTATTCAAAGGGGCCTCATTTTTCTGTAATTCTTGGAGGATAAGGTGAAATGCATATGTGTGGGTGCCTCTAATATTATCTGGGAAGTTTCCCATCAATTAACAGCTTCTTTCCTGAGCATTGACCCCAAGGAGTAGAAATAACACTTTAGAGGGAACTCCTGACTCCCATCAGCTGGGGAGCAGTGCTGTTTTGTCCAGGTGTGGGCACTCAGTAGTTCTCCCTTGCTTCCTCCTGTCTGGCACCTAATACTATCAGTTGGGAAATCAAAAGCCCACCTGGTGCAGTGGTTCTCACTCCTGCCACTGCCTAGATCCTACCCCCATAGAACCTGATGTTGTCCAGACATGGGCCAGGCATCAGGGGTTTTATAAGCTTTCCATGTGATTCAAAGGGTTGAGAAAATCTGGTTGAGAATTTTCAGAAACCATCAACTCATTCTGTTTTCCTTCCTCTTTTTAATTTTTCTCTCTTATACACCTACTTGACGGGTTATGACAGGGATTAAATAATAGTGTCCAACCAGCTGGTGCCCCACCATCATTAGAGGTGTCATAGGGTAACTGGTTGTCCTAGTTTGCCCAGAACTGAGGGGCAATTATTTTAGGAATTTGAGTGATAAGACCAGGAAAGTCCTGTGCAAACCCTAATGTTTAGTCATTTTAGGAAGACCCTAGTTGTTTTTTTTTTTGTTTGTTTGTTTTTAAGATTTTTATTCACTGCTATGCTTTTTAAAAAAAATTAATTTAATTTTTATTTTATATTGGAGTATAGTTGATTTACTCTTCTGTTGGTTTCGGGCATACAGTGAAGTGTTTCAGTTATACATATACATATATCCATTCTTTTTCAGATTCTGTTCCTATATAGGTTATTACAGAATACTGAGTAGACTTCCCTGTGCTATACAGTAGGTCCTTGTTGATTGTCTATTTTAAATATAATAGTGTGTATATGTTAATCCCAAACTCCTAATTTATCCCTCTCCCCACCCCCCAACATTCTCCCTTTGGTAACCATAAGTTTGCTTTCGAAGTCTGTGAGTTTGTTTCGGTTTTGTAAATGCGTTCCTTTGTATCATTTTTTTAGATTCTACATATAAGTGATATCATATGATACTTGTCTTTGACTTACTTCACTTAGTATGATAATCTCTATGGGAAAACCCAGTTTTTAATCATGTTCCTCATGTGATTATTATGCACAGTGTGGTTGAAAACTAATACCTTAACCTTCTTTAGAATAATCATTTTCTCAGATGTAGAAATGAGTCTCCAGCAGGGACACTGGAGAGGAGCTCTCCTGTCTGCCCAGGAAGAAGCTGGCCCTGTCCTTGGCTGCATGTGTCATGAGCTCTAGTCTCTGGCCATATGGTCCCGTCTTCTGTCTCCCACTCTGACTCACCATATGTGGGTTCCACAGGGTGGGCCTTTCCCCTCTGTCTGCTGCCAATGGCTGCTGCCTCCTCACACCCTCCCACTCAACCTTTGTCCCTATGGTGCATTTGACTGTTCATCGCCATCTGTTTCTCCTGCCTGGAGAAGTTCCATGATATGTGGCTGGTGAGAGAAATGCTCCTTCCATTGCATCTTTCATTCCAGAGCCACCACTTCAAACCCCTACAGGCCTTTCATCAGCAGCATCTGAGGCCTCTCACCCTCCTCTCCTCTCCAGCTCTGCCAAAATGATGCAAGAACTTACTCTGTTCTCAGGTCACTAATGGGAGTGTCGGCTGGCAGAGTGGCAGGGAGGCTTTTCTGAGTGGTGAAGGCAGGGCACAGGAAAGCTGGTCAGGCCTGAGCATGACCTGGGTCCTGCTGAGCCCTGGTCCATCCAGTGTGGCAACTGGAACCATGAAGCTGGGGTGCTCAGGGAAGTGCTTGTGCATTTAAGGAGGAGACGAAGCTGTGATTGCAGACTTCCCTCCAGTTCTCAAAAGGGAGGAGGGAACAGGCTAGGGTTAACATCTGGACACTCTAACTTATAAAATTATAGAGCCATTGCTCTACTTTTGAAGGTACTAAGAGAGAACTTGCCAAGTTTTCAGAAAAGGGGCTATAACCTAGAGGTTCAAGACACTGAAAAACCCTGAAGTTATGTACAGCCTCCGGCCGGTTTGTGCTTATATGCATTTTCCTAAGTCTATGATTTGAATTATATTCTCAGTGGGTTCTATGACTCAAAAAAAGAAAGAAAAAAAAAAAAGATTAAGAACATTGCTGTAGGAAAGAATACAGAGAGTTCTGGAGTTCTGAGTGTAGAGTTGAGTGCATGTTATTTTTATTTCCTTTTCTCCTTGGTCTCACTAACCCTAGTACAGAGCCCGGGGCATAGAAAATGCAAAGTACTTGTCAAACTATTTTCTCTCGCTATCATCCAGACTCCAAAGACAGAAAATGCAAAAGGACAATATGTGGAGATTCACTCAGGAGTTCTAGCTGGGAATTCAAAAGGTTTAGGATCCAGCCCTCATTTTACCATCCATCTCCTCTTGACTTGGGGCAAAAAACTTCACTTCTCTGGGCTTCTTTCCTCCTTCAGTTCGGATTATATAATCTCCTAACTATTGTTCAATTCTGAAATTCAAGTGGTCTGTCCTTGCACAGAGCAGAGTTAGAATTATTCTACCATTTTAGCAAACAAAACTAGAGAGTCTAATTCTTTCTGTGTAGAGAATTTGGACTTTCGTAGGGATATAAGAAGGAGCACAAAATATCTTTGGATTCTCTTATACTGAAGTCAAAATCCTGTTCTCTAGTTCATGTTATAAAAGGTATTGCCCAATTGTACGGCCACAAAGTTGAGCATCTCCTCTGTGCCCAGATTTGTGCTAAGCAGTAGTAAAATACCTGTATTTTTTTTCCCTCAAGTATTTTGCAACCTTGTAGATAAAATTCAGACATATTAAACAGGGAGAAGGCAATTAATTGCTAAACTGCCAGGTAGTGATCATAATTGTACCTTGTACAGACTGTACATAACACAATTCTAGTAACTCTGAAGACTGGAGTGAGACCAGAGATTACATGGGGGAGGTGGGAATTAAACTGTGTTTTGAAAGTTGCGCATAAAATAAGTGGTGGCATTGAAGTAGGTGGTGAAGGGCAGGCGCTCCCAGTGGAAGTGGATGAGGGCCATATGGGCAGAGGATGGAGATGGGGATAAGCAGAGTGTTAGGAAAAAAGCAGATTGGTTCCTTTTGGGGAGATGTGAGAGCGATTGAGTTTGGTGAGCCCTGAAGGCCTGGAAGGAAGTTCAGGGTGTTTCTCCTTACCCGGGGAAGCTGTTTTAGACTATTGAGCAGGGGACCATTGGTGGGGAATGGCATGGGAGGAGCATTAGGGACCACAGTGTACCAGAGGCTGGGATGCTGCTGCAGTCATGTGGGTGGGCCTTGATCAAAGCTGAGACAGCACTGGATGTAGAAGAAAGAGGACAGCATGCTGTGGAATCTGCCACCACAGCAGCTGGCAATGTTGGGGGACTGTGGGGAAAGCTCCCTGTGTGTGTTGTGGAGGAACCATAAAGGGACCACACAATTTTCTACTGATGTATGAAGTTTGGGCTTGGAATCTCTGTTCTCCCCAGGGAAATCCTGAATCTAAAAACTCTAATGGTGCCTGTATTTTATCCATTTGTAGGGCTGATGAGGGGTGGCCGACTGAGAACCACATCATTCTTCCTTCTCAACTCCCTTATTCCCAACAGCAGCTACCTGAGATTCCCCAGTGGTTAGAGAAGAATTATTTGGCTGTGTTAGAGGTTGTTCTGGGTGTATTAGTGGCCAGCCAGTCTCTGTGCTTAAACTTTAATAGGTAGGGTTAGAGGTTATCCCCATCTAAGATTAGGGGAGAATCTGGCAGGAAAAGATTTTCTTTTTCAAGTTAACATCATCCAGCTCTTTTAAGGAAAAAGCAAAAACTAAAACTAAAACAAAAATAAACCAAAACATCTTGCCCTTAGATCATTAGGATCTTATCTAAACAAAGGATCTAACTTGCTTGTACCCTATGGCACAAGTGGCTGGATATAGAACCTTAATTGTTGTTGTTGTTGTTGTTAATGAAGTGCTTGATGGTGAACTTTTTCCAAGTAGACTACTTTACCTTGAGTGGCCCAACTGAACCATGTTCCATTTCAGGGTGGAGGGAAGGGTACAGAGTTTCATTCCTGGCATCTTCATGCATAAGCTGATTCCCTGTCTAATGAACCTGTGGTGTGTCTGAGGAAGGAGGTGTCTAAAATGTCTTCTCTTTTCCAAGTTCAGGGAGCCCATAGTGGTATGGAAGAAGAATCAATCTTGGTTACAAGAATAGGGAGCCCATTCCAAGTAAATCAGCAAATATGAAAAAGGAGGAAATCTTGACAGTGTCTGGCTAGGGAGTAGCTAAAGACTGAAATGCCGGGATGATGCCCTGGACAAGATGGGGTGAAGCTTTTACAAAAAGATTATTGCAGAAGGGAATTCTGAGCACTGTGGAAGGACCATAAATTTTTCCCCAGAAGAATGAGATGAAACAGAATTCAGGTTGTAAAGAAAGAGCTCTGAACAGGAAATAGGAATAGAAGAAAAATGCCAGGACAGATAAATGTAGATGTTAGTTGCTCTATGCAAAGGCCATGGAAAAATTTGTCAAAAGGAGTCTTTTTATTAAATGTAGAAAGTCTGCTTCTTAGATTTGTGTTAATTCTTTCTCTTGATTTAAAAATTTAAGTTAAGTGGATGATGGAGAATACCAGCTTCATCAATCTACATTCAAAGGTAGGTAGTGTGTGGACAAAATTTTGTCCATCTTAATCAAACCCTATACTAATAACTATTGTCATCCTTTATTGAGTACATACACTGCATCAGAATTATGGCATTTTGTCCTTACCACAGGTCTATTAGGTAGATAGTATTATTTTCCTCAGTACCTATATAATGAAACCAATGTGTAAAACTTTCTCATCTGTACACTGCAGATTCTAATAATAGTATAACTGAGATAATTCACATAAATTGCTCATCCTCTTTGTGCTTTTGCCACATAGTGCATAATTTCTAATTGCCAGAGCGATGCCAGTTTAGTTTCTCTGTCTCTAAAGCCCACATATCTCTTGCCTGGATTATTGCAACCATCTTCTAGGAGTTGCTCTGCATCCCTTTGCCTTCTCTGGTAGATTCTCAGCTGACTCGTCAGGAAAGTCAGGCCCTGGCACTCTTCCGCCACAGACCTGCAATGGTCTACACAGCCTTGCATAATCTCCCTGCCCCATTAGGTTTCAAATTCATCTCCTACTGTTCTACCCCTTGTTACTTGGCTCCAGCCACACAGGCCTCCCCTGAAAGTCCCTTGAAAATGGGACATATTGGCATCTCAGGGTCTTTGAACTTGCTATTTCCTCTGCCAGGAACACTTTCTCTTTATTTGCTTGTTCTGTTCTCTCACTTGATTTAGGACCTTTTGCTTAAAGGTCTCAGTGAGACCTTCCCAGATCAACCTATTTTATTTTATTTATTTTAACATCTTTATTGGAGTATAATTGCCTTATAATGGTGTGTTAGTTTCTGCTTTATAACAAAGTGGATCAGCTATACATATACATATATCCCCATATCTCCTCCCTCTTGCATCTCCCTCCCACTCTCCCTATATCACCACTCTAGGTGGACACAAAGCACCAAGCTGATCTCCCTGTGCTATGTGGCTGCTTCTCACTAGCTATCTATTTTACATTTGGTAGTATATATAAGTCCATTCCACTCTCGCACTTGGTTCCAGCTTACCCTTACCCTTCCCTGTGTGCTCAAGTCCATTCTCTATGTCTGCATCTTTATTCCTGTCCTGCCCCTAGGTTTTTCAGAAATTTTTTTTTTTTTTTTTAGATTCCATACATATGTGTTAGCATACGGTATTTGTTTTTCTTTTTCTGACTTACTTCAAGTCTGTATGACAGTCTCTAGGTCCATGCACCTCACTGCAAATAACTCAATTTCATTTTTTATATGACTGAATAGTATTCCATTGTACATATGGGCCACATCTTTTTTTTTTTTTTTTTTTGTGGTATGCAGGCCTCTCACTGTTGTGGCCTCTCCCGTTGCGGAGCACAGGCTCCGGACACGCAGGCTCAGCAGCCATGGCTCACAGGCCCAGCCGCTCCGCGGCATGTGGGATCTTCCTGGACCGGGGCACGAACCCGTGTCCCCTGCATCGGCAGGCGGACTCTCAACCACTGCGTCACCAGGGAAGCCCCACATCTTCTTTATCCATTCATCTTTCAATGGACACTTAGGTTGCTTCCATGTCCTGGCTATTGTAAATTGAGTTGCAATGAACACTGTGGTACATGATTCTTTCTGAATTATGGTTTTCTCAGGGTATATGCCCAGCAGTGGGATTGCTGTGTCATATGGTAGTTCTATTTTCAGTTTTTTAAGGAACCTCCATACTGTTCTCCATAGTGGCTGTACCAATTTACATTCACACAAACAGTGCAAGAGGGTTTCCTTTTCTCCACACCCTCTCCAGCATTTCTGGTTTCTGGATTCTTTGATGATGACCATTCTGACCGGTGTGAGGTAATACCTCATTGTAGTTTTGATTTGCATTTCTCTAATGATTAGTGATGCTGAGCAACTTTTCATATGTTTGTTGGCAATCTGTATATCTTCTTTGGAGAAATATATCTTTAGGTCTTCTGCCCATTTTTGGATTGGGTTGTTTATTTTTTTAGTATTGAGCTGCATGAGCTGCTTGTAAATTTTGGAGATTAATCCTTTGTCAGTTGCTTCATTTGCAAATATTTTCTGCCATTATGAGGCTTGTGTTTTCATCTTGTTTGTGGTTTCCTTTGCTGTGCAAAAGCTTTTAAGATTCATTAGGTCCCATTTGTGTACTTTTGTTTTTATTTCCATTTCTCTAGGAGGTGGGTCAAAAAGGATCTTGCTGTGATTTATGTCATAGAGTGTTCTGCCTATGTTTTCCTCTAAGAGTTTTATAGTGTTTGGCCTTACATTTAGGTCTTTAATCCACTTTGAGTTTATTTTTGTGTATAGTGTTAGGGAGTGTTCTAATTTCATTCTTTCACATGTACCTGTCCAGTTTTCCCAGCACCACTTATTGAAGAGGCTGTCTTTTCTCCATTGTATATTCTTGCCTCCTTTATCAAAAATAAGGTGACCATATGTGCATGGGTTTATCTCTGGGCTTTCTATCCTGTTCCATTGATCTATATTTCTGTTTTTGTGCCAGTACCATATTGTCTTGATTACTGTAGCTTTGTAGTATAGTCTGAAGTCCGGGAGTCTGATTCCTCCAGCTCCGTTTTTCTTTTTTTTCCTTTGCGGTATGTGGGCCTCTCACCACCATGGCCTCTCCTGTTGTGGAGCACAGGCTCCGAACGCGCAGGCTCAGCGGCCATGCCTCACGGGCCCAGCCGCTCCGCGGCATGCGGGATCCTCCTGGACCAGGGCACGAACCTGTGTCCCATGCGTTGGCAGGCAGACTCCCAACCACTACGCCACCAGGGAAGCCCCGTTTTTCTTTCTCAAGATTTCTTTGGCTATTTGGGGTCTTTTGTGTTTCATACAAATGTGAAATTTTTTGTTCTAGTTCTGTAGAAAATGCCAGTGGTGGTTTGATAGGGATTGCAGTGAATCTGTAGATTGCTTTGGGTAGTATAATCATTTTCACAATGTTGATTCTTCCAATCCAAGAACATGGTATATCTCTCCATCTGTTTGTATCATCTTTAATTTCTTTCATCAGTGTCTTATAATTTTCTGCATACATGTCTTTTGTCTCCTTAAGCAGGTTTATTCCTAGGTATTTAACTTTTTTGTTGCAGTGGTAAATGGGAATGTTTCCTTAGTTTCTGTTTCAGATTTTTCATCTGTAGTGTATACGAATGCAAGAGATTTCTGTGCGTTAACTCTGCATCCAGCTACTTTACCAAATTCACTGATTAGCTATAGTAGTTTTCTGGTAGCATCTTTAGGATACTCTATGTACAGTATCATGTCAACTGCAAAGAGTGACAGCTTTACTTCTTATTTTCCAATTTGAATTCCTTTTATTTCTTTTACTTCTCTGATTGCTGTGGCTAAAACTTCCAAAAGTATGTTGAAAAATATTGGTGAGAGTGGACAATGTTGTCTTGTTCCTGATCTATTTTTTCTTTGTATTTAATTTGTGATAGTTTGATTAATATGTGTCTTGGCATATTTTTCCTTGGATTTATCCTGTATGGGACTCTCTGTTCTTCCTGGAGTTGATTGGCTATTTCCTTTCCCATATTAGGAAAACTTTCAATTATAATCTCTTCAAATATTTTCTCAGTCCCTTTCTTTTTCTCTTCTTCTTCTGTGACCCCTATAATTTGAATGTTGGTGTGTTTAATGTTGACCCAGAGGTCTCTGAGACTGTCCTCAGTTCTTTTCATTCTTTTTTTCTTTATTCTGCTCTGTGGTAGATATTTCCACTATTTTATTGTGCAGGTCAGTTATCCATTTTTCTGCCTCATTAATTCTGCTATTGATCTTTTCTAGAGAATTTTTAATTTCATTTATTGTTTTGTTCATCATTGTTTTCTCTTTAGTTCTTCTAGGTCCTTGTTAAATGTTTCTTGCATTTTCTCTATTCTATTTCCATGATTTTGGATCATCCTTACTATCATCAGTCTGAATTCTTTTTCAGGTAGACTGCCTATTTCCTCATCATTTGTTTGGCCTGGTGGGTTTTTACCTTGCTCCTTCATCTGTTGTGTGTTTCTCTGTCTTCTCATTTTGCTTAACTTACTGTATTTGGGGTCTCCTTTTCACAGGGTGCAGGTTCGTAGTTCCCGTTGCTTTTGGTGTCTGCCTCCAGGGGCTAAGGTTGGTTCAGTAGGTTGTGTAGGCTTCCTGGTGGAGATCCGGTGCCTGTGTTCTGGTGGGTGAAGCTTGATCTTGTCTTTCTGGTGGACAGGGATGTGTCTGGTGGTGTGTTTTGGGGGTGTCTGTGATCTTATTATGTTTTTAGGCAGCCTCTCTTCTAATGGGTGGGGTTGTGTTCCTGTCTTGGTAGTTGTTTGGCATAGGGTGTTCAGCACTGTAGCTTGGTGGTTGTTGAGTGGAGCTGGGTCTTAGCGTTGAGATGGAGACCTCTGGGAGAGCTTTTGCAGTTTGATATTACATGGAGCCAGGAGGTCTCTGGTGGACCAATGTCCTGAGCTCGGCTCTCCCACCTCAGAGGCACAGGCCTGACACCTGGCCAGAGCACCAAGACCCTGTCAGCCACACAGCTCAGAAGAAAAGGGAGAAAAAAAGAAAGAAAAATGAAGTAAAATAAAATAAAATAAAAAACTTAAAAAACTATTAAAAATTTAAAAGTAATGAAAAAAAGAGAAAAGAAAGAAAGAAAGAAGGGAGCAACCAAACCAAAAGACAAATCCACCAATGATAACAAGTGCTAAAAATTATACAATAGATAAATAAATAAATGAAAATAACGGACAGACAGAACCCTAGGTTAAATGGTAAAAGCAAAGCTATACTGACAAAATCACACAAAGAAGCCTACACATACACACTCACAAAAAGAGAAAAAGGAAAAAAATCTATCTATCTATCTATCTATCTATATATATATCTATATATATATATATTTAAAAAATAGAAGAGAGTCACCAAATCAATGAAGAAATATACCAATGATAATAAACTTTAAATGCTAAACTAAGATAAACATAAAACCAAAAACAAATTAGGTGCAGAAAGCAAACCCCAAGTCTACAGGTGCTCCCAAAGTCCATTGCCTCAGTTTTGGGATGATTCGTTGTCTATTCAGGTACTCTAGAGATGCCAGGTACATCAAGTTGACTACGGAGATTTAATCCACTGCTCCTGAGGCTGCAAGGATAAACTTCCCTTTCTCTTCTTTGTTTGCACAGCTCCTGGGTGTCAGCTTTGGATTTGGCCCCGTCTCTGCAAGCAGGTCACCTGAGGACTTCTGTTCCCCACCCAGACAGGAAGAGGTTAAAGGGGCAGCTGATTAGGGGCCTCTGGCTCACTCAGGCCAGGGGGAGGGAGGGGTATGGAATGTGGGGTGAGCGTGTGGTGGCAGAGACCAGCGTGATGTTGCAACAGCCTGAGGTACACCGTGTGTTCTCCCGGGGAAGTTGTCCCTGGAACACAGGACCCTGGCAGTGGCAGGTTGCACAGGCTCCCGGGAGGGGAGGTGTGGATAGTGACCTGTACTTGCACACAGGCTTCTTGGTGGCTGCAGCCTTAGCGTTTCATGCAGATCTCTGGTGTCCGTGCTGATAGCCGCATCTTGCGCCCGTCTTTGGAGCTTGTTTAGCCAGTGCTCTGAATCCCCTCTCCTTGTGCACCCTGAAACAATGGTCTCTTGCCTCTTAGTCAGGTCCAGACTTTTTCCCGGACTCCCTCCTGGCTAGCTGTGGCGCACTAGCCCCCTTCAGGCTATGTTCACGCAGCCAACCCCCGTCCTCTACTTGGGGTCTGACCCCCGAAGCCCGAGCCTCAACTCCCAGCCCCGCCCACCCCGGCGGTGAGCAGGCAAGCCTCTCGGGCTGGTGAGTGCTGGTCAGAACTGATCCTCTGTGCGGGAATTTCTCCGCTTTGCCCTCTGCACCCCTGTTGCTGCGCCCTCCTCCGTGGCTCCGAAGCTCACCCCCCCCCCCGCCACTCCTGTCTCCACCATTGAAGGAGCTTCCTAGGGTGTGGAAACTTTTCCTCCTTCACAGCTCCCTCCCAGAGATGCAGGTCCCATCCCTGTTCTTTTGTCTCTGTTTTTTCTTTTGTCCTACCCAGGTGCGCAGGGGGTTTCTTGCCTTTTGGGAGGTCTGAGGTCTTCTGCCAGCGTTCAGTAGGTGTTCTGTACGAGTTGCTCCACATGTAGATGTATTTCTGATGTATTTGTGGGGAGGAAGGTGATCTCCGTTTCTTACTTCTCTGACATCTTGAAGGTCTCTCTGATCATCCTATTTTAAATTGCACTTTCTGCTTGCGCAACACAACTCATCCTTCTTCTTAGAACAACTATATCTGACATACTATATATTTTACATAGATATCAAAATATCTGTTATTTATTTCCCTTCCTGATATAGTTGTTATATCAAGGTAGAATATCCTTCTTTGTAAGCAGCTTATATCGTGTGCTCCCAATTTGTGTTGCATGTTGAATGAATGAATTCTTTATCTGCTTTGATCTCTAATGACTCTCCCATGACACTGGAATCTTATCCCTGTACTCAAGGACAGGCTATTGCTTCCAGTTTTCCTTCAGAGTCCCTCTCCCAATTAGACAAACCAGAATCAGCCAGCCCAAAATGAACAAGACTTATAGACTATGTTCCTGCTGAGAAACAACCCTCCATTTCTCCTCCCCTTTGGCACTCACTGGGCTGTGGCAGAGAAAAGCCCAAGAAAAGAGCATAATTAAGAAATGACAACTTACACCAAACAGGCCACACAACACACAGAAAAGTAGGTCATTATTCCTAATACAAGGAAGAAGATCCTTGTTTCTAGTCAGCCTGTGATCCACTTGTATGAAAACATCATAATTAATAGAATTAATTTAATTCTGAATACTGTGGGAAGATGTGTGCCTTTTAGAAATCTGCCTCTTTTTTCTCGTTTGCAGATGACATATCTTGTGCTCACTTTGCATAGTTCCTAAGTAAGCTATCTGATGATCTGTTTAAGGAATCCCCTTACTTTGTCCTCCATGGGACATAGACCCATGACTACCTACTATGTGTAAGCCAAACACAGCCCTTGTCTTCCAGCAGGTTATGAGGCTTCTACTAAGAGCACAGACTATCTTCATTTTGGTTAAAGCTGCAGAATGTCTAACAGAAGCTTCCTTCTCCACCTCATAATTGTTGTGGGTGAATTGAACATTAACCCTCTCTGGGTAACCTTGGGAAAACCTTTAAATGTGCAGTAATCATAATCCATCATACTTGCCAGTGACCAGGGACAAATCATGCTGTGAATTACAATGGCCATTACTGAAACATTTCACAGGACCCAGGAAACATTACCTTTCCGGGGCTCCCCTGGTAGGGGACAGAGAGGACAAAGTGAAACATAGCTAAGGCTAAAAGAACCACAAAGGAGCCAAATCATTTTCTTTCTTATCTCCGATTGCAAAAATAACCAGAACCATCTTATTTTATGAGTTCCCATTTGCAGGTTGCAAACATTTATTTTGCACATACCAAGGAATATTGCAGTATAAATCTGACACAAGTTTCAAGGTATCGAGGTGATCTTGAAGAGAAAGGCTAAAATCATGTAGTTTTCAAGAAAAGAAACAAAACAAAATTTAAGCAAAAGTTAAGTATTTTCTGCCTCTTTCTCTCCTACCCAAACTATTACCCTTACCCCCCTTTGTTCATAAAGTTCACATTAGTTTACATGTGAAATCTATTTTTGACATAAAACGAGGTTGATGGAGAATGAGGCTACATTCTCTCAGAGCCTTAGCTAGGCTCCAGTGAAGTGAAATGTCTTTGAAATGTTTTACCTCTAGATATTGTTCAACCTAAAGCAGCTGACGGTTCTTCAGCGTCTCTCCAAAAGACAACCCAAATTCCCACTAAGGTGCTGACTTGCTTTAATACATCACTCCTTTGCAGGCTGAAAAGAACATTATTTCACCCAATGGATTTCAAAAACTAACATAGGTTAGTTAGCAAAAGATAAATTGTATGTGTTAAACCAGTAGGTTTTCCTACTAGTTACATATGACATGTCTGTAGATCTCCTAAGTACAAGACTGGCCCTGGGTAGTGACAATAGACTTGTTGGAACTTACAGCAAACGTATTACAAGTTCCTGTTCATTGAATGTATGTTGTGGAATAAAAAAGCATCTCATAAGTAAGTCATTCTATAAACCTAACAGGACACATGGTTATGAACTTTCAAAAAGACTTGTTTTGGTAGTGGTCCAATTACCTTGCTAGGGAATAGTTAGTTGGGGCATTTCCTATTTACTCCTCTTGTTTACCAATCAACTTAGCTCGTCTGCCTACCTTAAAAACTTTCCCTGGTAGTTTTGTTTCTTTTTTTTCCCCAAGACCTTACACTGTGAAAGACTTTAATGTTCACAGTTTGCTGTGGTGGGGTGGTGCCCCATGCATGCCCAAGGTACCATCAGACTTAGTGCTTCCTCTCCAGCTCAAAGTCACATGAGGAATTAAGACTGATGCAGTGAGGAGGCAGCTATTTTCAATGACTTTCTCAGTGACATTCAATCCTCTTTGACCTGTCTCTCTGCCTTTCATTTGCATTCTAGCTTGGCCCAAGGAGAGTGATTGCCTGTCCTGGATTGCTTCTTGCACTGTGTTGATTTAGTGGTAACAGTGTACTGTATAAATTCATCTGCTCCTTGGGCCTGTAATGACTTGGCTTATATAGTGTACACAGCTGAATTTTTAGCTGGAGACCTTGACTCTAAAGCATTAAGAACAGTAAAGGAGAATTCTTATTCCAGAGATAGTCCCTAACCTATGGAAGGGAAGTTTCAACCATGGCTGTTTATAAACAATATAAGAGGCTTCCATTTTTTTTGTGGTGTCATCTTGGGGGTGTGTGTGGGTTGGTGGGAGGGGGGAGAGGGGATGAAATTAAATGTAATGAGTACCTACTGTGTGAGAGATACTGGGACAAGCTTTTTACGTATGTTAATTCATTTATCAAAACAGCTGATGAAGAAACAGGCTCAGAGGGTTTAAGTAACATTCCCAAGATCACACAGCTAGGAAGCAGTAGAGAGGTTAAAACTTAAATTTATCTGACATAAAATCCTGTGTTATTTTCCCACTTGATCTTATTCCTCTGTTTTCTCATGGCATTGCCTTTGTCTCCTGTCTCACCTTCTATCTCACCTCTGCCCCTGTCAATCTGATAGGCTAGGCTAGGTTATGCTGTGGTAATAAATAGCCCCTAAATCTGAGTGTCTTGAAACAAATAGGTTTATTTTCCCCCAACCTAATGTTGACTCTAAATCACCTGGAAGTTATGCTCTGCCATCCTTAGTCAAGGATCCAGGCTGGTGGTGCTGCTACTATATAGAATGTGGCACTCACCATAGCAGAGGGGAAAAGAGCTGTGCTAAATCACACGCTTGTGATCACAGCTTTTGTCCAGAATTAATCCATGTTTCTCTGGTGCGGCGAGCCGCCTCCGACCAGCAGAATGACGAGTCGCCACACGCA